>NC_134502.1:17707338-17872338 GCF_040206685.1 Ascaphus truei
ACTCCCCCAAAGGGAAGGTGTGGGATATTCTGTGGGGTGTGGGTATTGTGGAGGGGGGGCTTGAGTGGATATTAGGGGAGAGGGTGGTTTTGTGTGAGTATTGTGGGGGTGGGTGTATTGCAGGGGAGAGTGAATTTGTGAGGGGAGGGGATTGTTGGGGTACTGTGGAGAGGGGGTATTGTGAGGGATGGGAGTATTGTGTGTATGTGTTGTGTGTGTATTGTGGGGGGGATTGTGTGCGTGGGTTGTGATGGTGGGAGGTGAGAGAGAGTGCGGTGGGGGGTGGAGAGTGAAAGAGAGGGGGGGGAAGAGTCTCTCCCCCCTACTCTCTCTCTCTGAGGGCAACTTACTGTTTCCTCTTCTCTAGATGTTGAGAGGAGGAGACGGAATTGAAAGAGAGGATGGGGAGAGACGGTGTAGGGAGAGATGGGGTTGGGGAGAGGGGATGGAGGAGAGAGATATCAGCGACGTTTACAGATTTTTTATAGGAAAAGCTCAAGAACAAAAGTGTATGCTTCGGTTCTAGAGACTGTATTTGATGTTTTCCTGGTGCAGACCAAGTCTTGGAGTTAAAATTAAGAATTGGCCCCCAAGCTATTCTGAGTTTGACGGGCTTCTTTACATTATCCACTTCAGCCCTTGTCTCCCCACTGCTGGATTAAGTCTCCCCAATGACCTCCCAGGTACTGCAGTTCCAGACTCTCTTCTCTACGTCTCTCCAACACGTTTTCTGATCTCATCTGCCCATCTTATTTTTGGTCGTCGTCTTGGTCTTTTAATCTCTCTTGGAATCCAGTGGAGTACCATCTCTGTCCAACGGTGGTCATTTCTTCTTGTCAAATGTCCGGCCCACTCCACTTTAATTACCCTTGTATGATGTCACAGACTATTGTTTGGTTTCAAACTCATTCATTATTTCCCCCCGTCTCTTCGGGTAATACCCAGCATGCATCTCTCCATACTTCTTTGCGTTGTCTGAAGCTCCTTAATTATCTTTGCATTTAGGGTCCAAGTTTTACATCCACTGGTCACTGTGGCTCAAGAAGAAAGTTTTTCGACCAGTGTGTTCTGCCCGTGCTCGAGTATGGATCAAGTTCTCTTGAAATAATCTTATTTCTTCCAAACGCGCACCACCCCTGCTTTATTCTCCTATTAATTTCATTCAAAAGTTTCCAACTCATTATTATTTACCAGCCAAGGTAGACATAGGGGCCTATGTTAGTTTAATCTGCCAGTTTTTTGAGCATTGGTGTCACGGTATTCAGAAAGCCTCGATTACCCATTGATAACAAAATTTCCCAAAACGGGCGAGTCGCCGGCGGCGTGATGATTGACTCTCTCAAAAAGGCCAAATCCGGCGATTAGTTTAAGCTGCTGAGAGAACCGCCTCTCCCTGCGCAAATCTCGCCCGAAATGTATGTTTTTTTTAAATAAAAATGTTAATACCAGTGTAGATGAGCAGGGGGTCTCCGGAGCAGAACCACGTTGATTTCAGGTCCGACCCCTTTGTTCCCGAGATACAGGCCCCGTTGTGGGGTGCCGGTATCTCCTATGCATTTTAATCCCACGGTCACGTGACGCGAGACATTTAAATGCATAGGAGATACCGGCACCCCATAACGGGGCCTGTATCTTGGGAACCAGGGGATCGCCGGACCTGAAATCAACCCGGTTCTGCTCTGGAGACTGTGGGTCGCCATGCGGCCCATAAAGAGTCGCCATGCGGCCCGCTCAGCCGATGGAGCCTGTGCTCGAACCAGGGGGGAGACCTGGGACATCCGTCCCGGCAGCTGTGGGAGCCCGGCCCTGTAAGTTGCACCCTCTCCCTCCCCCCCCTGCTGTTCCAGGCCTCTTCACCTTGCTGACGCCAGCCAGACGTAGAGCCTGGCTAGAACTCGGGTCCAAGTTCCGTGACCGCGCGGCAACCGGCTAGCCGCTAAGGTAATGAAGCTATTTTAATATACATTTTTTATTCTAATGTAGATGAGCAGGGGGTCTCCAGATCAGAACCGGGTTGATTTCAGGTCCGGGGACACCCTGGTTCCCAAGATACAGACCCGGTTATGGGGTGCTGGTATCTCCTATGCATTTAAATGCATAGGAGATACCGGCACCCCATAATGGGGCCTCTATCTCGAGAACAAGGGGGTCCTCAGAACTGAAATCAATGCGGTTCTGCTCTGAGACCCCCTGCTCATCTACACTATCAACTCACAAACCGATACGCACAGTGACACACAAACATGCATTAATACACACACCCACACTGACTCAAACACTGAAAAATAAATGACACAGACTGACATAGAATGATACATTCTGATATACACACACAATAATACACAGAATGATACACATGCACAGTGCTGCACATACACACATACACACACTGATCAAAGCTGGTGCACACTCTGACATACTCAGGGATAAACACTGATACACACACACATGCTAACATCCACAATGACACACACACAGTGATAAATGCTGATACAAACACAGTGATACACTCATACGCTAACACAGTGATAAATGGTGATACACACATACATTGATACACACAGTGATATATACATGCTAACACACACTGACACATGACAAACCCAGCCTCAAATTGTGTCCCCTCTTCCCAACCTTGAACAAACACATTGACACCGTAATTAGTGGATATAAATTGTCACAGCATTTATTAAATACAACATGATAACCAATATATCACTTCCGCAGAGACCCGCAGAGTTTGCTCTGAATCACTACACACTATAAGGCCCATTTGATACCCGTGCCTTGAACCCCAAATCGCCGCCAAGATCCTGATGACACTGATCAAAACACATTACTGGAAGGTCACTTCGATACCCACCACATTAGCCTCGTATGGGACCGCCTCCCCCATTACCACTACTGGAGGTCCCCCGACCTCCACCAAAGAGCCAAACCGGCAAGGTCTCAACAGCAAACCTTACGCCATCGCGCCATGAGCAAGGGCATTTAACCGCCTTAAACTGGCCTTCCGGCCAACAGCAGTCCTACTGCCCTCTCCAACATGCCCTGCAAACTTAGATTAAAGATATCACACCTGATATCTGAGAGTTGAACACCATGTCTTCTAAACAAACTTACTATACCGTCTTGCCCTCAAGATCTGTGTCTCAGATTGATAATCCGCCGAGTCCCCCCACAACAGCTGCCACTGCCGTATTTATTTTCTTGCTTGACCTCTCAGTGGCCCTGACATTCCTCACCCCGCCACCGCCAAAGTAATCTGGGGGAAGATTTCTGACCACACCAGGAGCGGGTTATCCAGATGCCACAACAACTAGGAAATATCTCTTCTTATTGACCTTATCAATTCCACCAACTGCACTTCAGCCAAATCCTTACCCCCACTATGTATCCCCAACAGCCTCGGTAACCCCACAAACCCTTTGTTAGCCAACAACTGTGTGAGTAGCTACTTATGTCCCCTTCCCTTCTATCGCAAAACCTGTTACAATTCCCTCAAGTCATGGCATAACTTGTCCACATACACGGAGCCATTGAATTCTACACCAACTCCATTACTCTGCCATTGTCAGAGGCCAAAGTCCCTTCGGGCGAGCTTTCTCCAACTGCCGCGTCTCCGGAGCCAGCCTCCTGAACTGTGAAAACTGAAATCGAGACGAAGCATTGGCCACACCGTTCTGTTCCCCTGGGACTTGCCTTGCCCGAAACCAGATGTTCCTCTCCATGCACTGCAGCACAAAGACCCTTATCAATCTCACCACAGGTGGGGAAGATGCCGATATTTTGTTGACTACCACAACAACCCCCATCTTATCTGACCTAAATATCACCTCTCTGTTTTCCAAGGACCCTCCCCACAGATCCACTGTTACTAGTAGTGGATAAAATTCTAAAAAGGGGAGGTTACCCATTAGACCAGACGCCTTCCACTCCATGGGCCGACCCCCAAAGTAAGTCCCAAAACTCACTGACGCGGCCACACCCGTGAAGAACTCAATCTGCCAGTTCTCTAACGGCTCCATCAATGCCAAAGTCCTGCCGTTCTAACTGCTCAGGAACACTTCCCATACCCCTAAATTCTCCCTAGTCCCCTTTGATACTCTAATTAGATGGTGAAGGGTTTTCACTGATGCTATCGCAAAAGCCAACTGCCAGCAAAAGACCCTTCCCGTTGGAAGTACCCGAGTCGCAAAGTTAAGGTGCCTAGCAAGGTTTAAATGGAGCCTTCCTTCTACCCTTAAATTCCGGCGCCAAACCCACCAACTTGACCAGCTTATCCTGTGGGAGCCTGAACCCCATCTCAACTGTATCTACCTTGATTGCCAGAAAACAAAAACATGCTGTAGGCCCCTGCGACTTATCCATGGCCAAGGGGACTCGGAATCTCCCCAGGAGCTACTGAAACACCCACATCAGATGCTAACAAGCATTAGAACCTGCCGTGCCTACAAAGAGGAAGTCAGCAAGATAAGGCAAAACTCCGCCCAGTCTAGACTCATCCCTCACTGCCCAACCCAGGAATGTGACAAATGTCTTGAAATAAAAACACGACAATGTGCATAAGTCTACAACAAAGTACGTATTCACTACTTGTAGCCACCTGCACTGCAACCCCGCTAAGCAATCTTCCTAACACGTGCATACCCTTGACTTAGCCGGGCTTCACTCTTCCACAGACATCCCAACTTTCCACTGCTACCCTCTGCCGATCCACCGAAGATCTGCTCTTCTTCCCTCCCATGCTGCATCAGGAGGCAGATCGTCTCCCCTCCAGGGTCCCCCACTCATCTGATGGGCTCAGCTTCTGTGGGGGACGCAATCTCCTTCTTCCCAGCCTTTCTAGGGGCCACACGCCTGTCTGAGAACGCGGGGGAATGACAGAGGCTCAGGAATGAAGATGACGAAAAGAGGGTGTAATTATAGCAGAGACAAGCAATCCGAGGTCATTAACATGCAGGCAGCAGTTAAACTTAAGGGGTTAAGCAAGGCAACATCCAGAACAGATCCGAGGTTATACAGAGTTTAGAGAAGCGGCTCAGTGAGTAACGACACTGACTGACACTGAGTAGGGGAACCTGGTTCAATACACGGTGTCGGCTCCTTGTGACCTTGGACAAGTCACTTTATCTCCCTGTGCCTCAGGCGCCAAAAACATAGATTGTGAGCTCTATGGGGCAGGGACCTGTGCCTGCAAAATGTCTCTGTAACGCGCTACGTAAAACTAGCGGCGCTACACAAGAACAAACTATTATCATTATTATTATAGCAACATAATTAGCTGGGCAGGAGTGTGAGCAAAACAGGAACTGAGTTGCAATGCCAGAAACGAAGGCACTTCCTGGAATTTAAATAGGGTTAACCACGAGGTGGAAAACTCCTGAGTTGCAATGCCTCTGGGCGTTGTAGTCTTAAACCTGTGTTTCAAGCCTGGTGGACACTAGTAGTACTGCCTCCATGAGAACAGAACCAAGTTCTTGCCAGGAGCAGAGGAACCTGTCTGACAGTATTCCCTCCTCCTAGGGAGGCAGCTCCTGTTGGCCGAGGACCAGGGCAAGGGAAACGTGGGTGATACTTTAATACCAACTGGTAGAAGGCACTGGCCGGTGGTAGGAGAGTGGAGGGTAGTAGAGGTCACTTAGTCGAGGTCCATGGTAGGAGAGTGGAGGGTAGTAGAGGTCACTTAGTCGAGGTCCATTGTAGGAGAGTGGAGGGTAGTAGAGGTCACTTAGTCGAGGTCCATGGTAGGAGAGTGGCGGGTAGTAGAGGTCACTTAGTCGAGGTCCATGGTAGGAGAGTGGAGGGTAGTAGAGGTCACTTAGTCGAGGTCCATGGTAGGAGAGTGGAGGGTAGTAGAGGTCACTTAGTCGAGGTCCATGGTAGGAGAGTGGAGGGTAGTAGAGGTCACTTAGTCGAGGTCCATGGTAGGAGAGTGGAGAGTAGTAGAGGTCACTTAGTCGAGGTCCATGGTAGGAGAGTGGAGGGTAGTAGAGGTCACTTAGCCGAGGTTGAGGGTGGTAGACGGTAGAGTAGTAGATATCGAAGCCAAGGTCAAGGGTAGGAGACTGGAGGGTAGTTGGTAAAGGTCCGGGGTCAAGGTTCAGGTGAACTGCAAGGCAAAACAAGGCACGGCAGGACAAGGTACAACAGAGTGCTTGCGACCAGCGTCACAAGTCACAACGTCACAAGTAACAAACTGTTATGCTCAGCCAATTTGCAGAGGCAAAGGCTGAGCTTATAAAGGATGAGCAGCCAATTGCAAAACGGCTGCACGGCAGAAGCTGATACTACAATCAGAGCCCTGATTCGTTGCTGGGCGGAGTCTGCACAGCAGCCACTGATGAGGCACCAGCTGCAGCCAGGTCTGAATCAAACTCGGGGGGCGGATTCTGCAGCCGATGCTGACATCACGGGGGCGGAGCCTACAGCCGATGCTGACATCACGGGGACGGAGCCTACAGCTGATGCTGACCTCACGGGGCGGAGCCTGCTCCGATCCTCACACTAGGTGACCGTATCACATCTTTTTGCCATTAAATATCCCCTCTATGCTGACGACACACACATATTTACTTTTCAACCCTGGGCCTTACACCTGCTGTGCAGACCAAAGTCTCTGAATGTCTCTCCGCTATATCATCCTGCGCGGCCCCTCCGCCAGCTCAAACTCAACATGTCAAAGTCTGATCTCCTCACACTTCCTCCCAAGCCTGGCCCTACTGCCCCTTTCTACATTAGTGTTGGCAGTGTTATCATACATCCAGTATCACAAGCACGCTGCTTAGGGGTCACACTTGACTCCTCCCTCGCATTGTCCTCTCACATTCACAATGTAGCTAAAACCTGTTGTTTTTGTCCTCCGTAACGTTTCAACGATACGCCCTTGCCTCTGTTCCTCTACTGCTAAAACTCTGACGCAGGCCCTCATTCTCTCCCATCTCGACTATTGTAACCTTCTATTGTCCGGCCTTCCTGCCTCTCACCTGCCTCCCCTTCAATCCATCTTAAATACTGCTAACCAGAATCACTTGACTCTTTCCTAAGTCTGTCTCAGTGTCTCGCCTGCTGAAATCCCTCTCCTGGCTTCCTATTAAATCCCGTATTACATACAAAATTCTCCTCCTCACATTTAAGACTTTACACTCTTCTGCCCCTCCTTACATCTCAGCCCTAATTTCTTGCTATGCACCATCCCGACTCTTGCGTTCTGCTCAAATATGTCTTCTCTCTACCCCCTTTGTATCTAAAGCCCTCTCCCGCCTTAAAACTTTCTCACTGACTGTCCCACTCCTCTGGAATGCCCTTCCCCTCAATACCCGACTAGCCCCCTCTCTATCCACCTTTAAGACCCACTTTAAAACCCACCTGCTTAACAAAGCATATCAGTAGCTCTGTGGCTGATACTATACACTTCATACATCGACATTGACCCCCTGCAGACGCACTTAACAGAACTCCCTCCTCCTGTCTCTGTACGTTCTTCCTACTTACCAATTAAGATTTTTTCCTATTATGTTTATATTTCAAGAGCTTATTTCTATTATAAGTTATATTATTATGTCACGTGTATTACTGCTGTGAAACGCTATGTACATGGATGGCGATAAATATCTATATATATATACTTAAAGTGGTAAACACTGAAACAGAGACGGATAGAGTGACACACATATACACATACTAACACACTGAGCTACATGCTGTTACACGCACACTGTGCTACACGCAGCGATACACACAGAGATACATACAGTGATACAATATACATAGTGATACAATACACACACAGCGATGCACACAGTGATAAATACACAATGATACAATACACACACAGTGACACACATAGCGATACACACAATGATACTGTACACACACAGTGACATACAGCGACATACAGCACACAGATAGCGATACACACACAGTGATATAATACACACACACAATGACACAGCAATACACATACACAGCGATACACACCCAGTGACACTGTACACACACAGTGACACACAGTGATACAGTACACACATAGCGACACACACACAGTGACACTGTACACACACACAGTGACACACACACGCAGACTAAACAGATTTTAGTCTTTTCCTGCTCTGATTATTTCTGATAATTGAATTTCTGCGAATATCCCCCACTCATCCCCCACACGCAAGTGTGTTACTAGGCAACACAACGTGTCATTCCTGTCAGCGTGTGCGGGACACTGTGTATATGTGTAAGTTCTTATATATGCATCTGTGCATCTATATATTTATGTGTTTATATCTGTATACGTGTGTATCTATATACTGTTTGTGGGTATCTGTGTAAGTATCTCAGTGAATATATAGGTGTGTAACTATCTGTTTTGTTTGTATATCTACAGTATGTGTATATCTCTACCCATGTGTAAATCTACGAATGGGTTTATATATCTGGCTTTGTGTGTGTGTGTATATGTATATACGTGTGTGTGTGTATTAATGTGTATATCCGTGTGTGTTTGTACAGTGTCTGTGTGTATCCAAAGAAAAGAAATAGGATCCGAGTGGCAGCCAAAAGTTTTAATTAAAAAAAACTTTATTTAAAGTTTTACATAAAAAATTGTATTGTTGCACATAGAAAAAGCTCCTCCTCCCAGTGGTGCTACCTCAAGGAGTATATATCTCAGTCTGTATCTACAGGATGTGTGTATGTATTTGTGTATACTGTTATTCTCTGTGTATATAGGTGTGTGTGTATACAGTATCTCAGTGCATCTACTGTACAGCTCTCTGTGTATATAGGTGTGTGCATGTGTAGTAGCAGTAGCATGTTCTTGCATAGCGCTGCTAGTTTTACGTAGCGCTTTACAGAGACATTTTGCGGGCGCAGGTCCCTGCCCCGAGAAGCTTACAATCTATGTTTTTGGTGCCTGAGGCACAGGGAGATAAAGTGACTTGCCCAAGGTCACAAGGAGCCGACACCGGGAATTGAACCAGGTTCCCCTGCTTCAAACTCAGTGCCAGTCAGTGTCTTTACTCACTGAGCCGCTTCTCCCGTGTGTACCAACAACATGAGAAAAAGTGAGCTAATAATGAAGCTCCCTGGCCTTGCTATGAGATAACAGGTGCAGTTTATGAAAGCAACTTTTTCAACAACAGTAACTTACTGATTATTTGTGCATAGCCTTTTATATAGGGGCTGCTTATACAGCTACGGATATTTAATGTGGTCGGAAAAACAAAACAAAAATAGAATGATCAGAAGACCAGCCGCCTCTGATAGAAATATTTGATGTGGCTGTTCCACACTGGAATGTACATAGGAGCTATACAGTACAGTAGGATGACATGAGGGATTCTGTGTTTTGGAAGCTGTCTTTTTCTAATGAAATATATTATTTATATTTTGAGGTCACCCGAGTGTGTGTTTGGGAGTCTTTTTCTCTTTTTGTTCATGCGTGCGTGTGCGTGTGCGTGTGCGTGTGCGTGTATTACTGTATGTGTCTCTGTTTCTGTACTTACTTCTCAGTACCTGTGTATTTATTTGTATGAGGATGAGTGTGTATCTGCTTGCGTATACAGTATATATCTGTTTATATGTATGTATGTATGTGTGTGTATGTATGTATGTGTGTATGTATGTAGGGAGCGGTTATATGGAGCAATAGGAGGAGTTATAGGGAGAGGTTATATTGAACAATAGGAGTTATAGGGAGGGGTTATATGGAGTAATAGGAGGATTTATAGGGAGAGGTTATATGGAATAATAGGAGTTATATGGAGAGGTTATATGCAGCATTAGGAGGATTT
Organism: Ascaphus truei; assembly: GCF_040206685.1. Taxonomy (NCBI): domain Eukaryota; kingdom Metazoa; phylum Chordata; class Amphibia; order Anura; family Ascaphidae; genus Ascaphus; species Ascaphus truei. The sequence goes on from NC_134502.1 coordinate 17,717,130, forward strand.
ATAGGGAGAGGTTACTGTATATGGGGCAATAAGAGGATTTATAGGGAGTGTATATATGGGACAATAGGAGTTATAGGGAGAGTTAATATTGTGTAATAGGAGGAGTTATAGAGAGGGATATGGGGCAATAGGACTAGTTATAGGGAGGGGTTATATGGAGCAATAGGAGGAGTTATAGGGAGTTTTATATTGTGTAATAGGAGGAGTTATAGGGAGGGGTTATATGGAGCAATAGGAGGAGTTATAGGGAGTTTTATATTGTGTAATAGGAGGAGTTATAGGGAGGAGTTATATGGAGCAATAGGAGGAGTTATAGGGAGAGGTTATATTGAACAATAGGAGTTATAGGGAGGGGTTATATGGAGTAATAGGAGGAGTTATAGGGAGAGGTTATATTGAACAATAGGAGTTATAGGGAGGGTTATATGGAGTAATAGGAGGATTTATAGGGAGAGGTTATATGGAATAATAGGAGTTATATGGAGAGGTTATATGCAGCATTAGGAGGATTTATAGGGAGAGGTTACTGTATATGGGGCAATAAGAGGATTTATAGGGAGTGTATATATGGGACAATAGGAGTTATAGGGAGAGTTAATATTGTGTAATAGGAGGAGTTATAGAGAGGGATATGGGGCAATAGGACTAGTTATAGGGAGGGGTTATATGGAGCAATAGGAGGAGTTATAGGGAGTTTTATATTGTGTAATAGGAGGAGTTATAGGGAGGGGTTATATGGAGCAATAGGAGGAGTTATAGGGAGTTTTATATTGTGTAATAGGAGGAGTTATAGGGAGGAGTTATATGGAGCAATAGGAGGAGTTATAGGGAGAGGTTATATTGAACAATAGGAGTTATAGGGAGGGGTTATATGGAGTAATAGGAGGAGTTATAGGGAGAGGTTATATTGAACAATAGGAGTTATAGGGAGGGTTATATGGAGTAATAGGAGGATTTATAGGGAGAGGTTATATGGAATAATAGGAGTTATATGGAGAGGTTATATGCAGCATTAGGAGGATTTATAGGGAGAGGTTACTGTATATGGGGCAATAAGAGGATTTATAGGGAGTGTATATATGGGACAATAGGAGTTATAGGGAGAGTTAATATTGTGTAATAGGAGGAGTTATAGAGAGGGATATGGGGCAATAGGACTAGTTATAGGGAGGGGTTATATGGAGCAATAGGAGGAGTTATAGGGAGTTTTATATTGTGTAATAGGAGGAGTTATAGGGAGGAGTTATATGGAGCAATAGGAGGAGTTATAGGGAGTTTTATATTGTGTAATAGGAGGAGTTATAGGGAGGGGTTATATTGTGTAATAGGAGGAGTTATAGGGAGCGGTTATATGGAGTAATAGGAGGAGTTATAGGAAGAGTTTATATTGTGTGATAGGAGGAGTTATAGGGAGAGTTTATATTGTGTAATAGGAGGAGTTATAGGGAGAGTTTATATTGTGTAATAGGATGAGTTATAGGGAGGAGTTATATGGAGCAATAAGAGGAGTTATAGGGAGAGTTTATATTGTGTAATAGGAGGAGTTATAGGGAGAGTTTATATTGTGTAATAGGAGGAGTTATAGGGACAGTTTATATTGTGTAATAGGAGGAGTTATAGGGAGAGTTTATATTGTGTAATAGGAGTTATAGGGAGAGTTTATATTGTGTAATAGGAGGAGTTATAGGGACAGTTTATATTGTGTAATAGGAGGAGTTATAGGGAGAGTTTATATTGTGTAATAGGAGTTATAGGGAGAGTTTATATTGTGTAATAGGAGGAGTTATAGGGAGAGTTTATATTGTGTAATAGGAGGAGTTATAGGGAGAGTTTATATTGTGTAATAGGAGTTATAGGGAGAGTTTATATTGTGTAATAGGAGGAGTTATAGGGAGAGTTTATATTGTGTAATAGGAGGAGTTATAGGGAGAGTTTATATTGTGTAATAGGAGTTATAGGGAGAGTTTATATTGTGTAATAGGAGGAGTTATAGGGACAGTTTATATTGTGTAATAGGAGGAGTTATAGGGAGAGTTTATATTGTGTAATAGGAGTTATAGGGAGAGTTTATATTGTGTAATAGGAGGAGTTATAGGGAGAGTTTATATTGTGTAATAGGAGGAGTTATAGGGAGAGTTTATATTGTGTAATAGGAGGAGTTATAGGGAGAGTTTATATTGTGTAATAGGAGGAGTTATAGGGAGCGGTTATATGGAGCAATACAACGAGTTACAGGGAGCAATAGTATTATTCAAACTTCAAGGAGCCCGGCAGTTGAGAGGTTAATACATTTATTCACGGGCCTGAGACACAACATCCATCTCCAAGATAAGATCAGCTAAACGCCCCCTCTCCATGTAGCATGCTCAGTGCCGTACCTAAGAAATAAGCATTCATTCCCTATAGCCCATTCCTTATAACGCCCCCTATAAGTTAACAATAAACCTTACTTCAAAAAGAACATACATACATATATATATATATATATATATATATATATATATATATATATACTGCACCGACACACTTTATTCGAGCAAATACCCAGTATGTACCTGGCAGATACCTGGAATGCGCCGCTCCTCACCTCTGACAAGCCCCGTTGCGTTTGCCTTCCCAGCCTGGGTTCATGCCTGGCTGACGGGCGGCTGATCTGTTAAATGATAATGATTAGGATTTAATAGGCTGCAATGCTTCGCGTGTCTACCAGATGGCATAAATTCATGAATTGTAATGCAGTATATATATATATACTGTGCAGTATTGCAGCCAGCGGGAATAAAATGCTTCAATCCCTGCCTGGAAAATACCTCAATGCACTCGGGCAGAAAACAGTCACAAACCTCAATACACCCGGGTATACCCGAATTCGTGGGACTAGCCGAGCTCGAATAAAGTGTGTCGCCAGTGTATATATATATATATATATATATATATATATATATGTGTGTATATATACAGTGTTCGACAAACCTATACATTTGCTCGCCCCGGGCGAGTGGATTTAACATCGTGGCGAGCTCCTATTGGCCCAAGCAGCACACGTGTGGTACTAGGTGGCGAGTAGATTTTTTTGTTTGGCGAGTAGATTTTTTGGTGATTTGTCGACCACTGTATATATATATATATTGTAACTTAGCAGAGAAAACTACTGGGGCCAGGACAATGGATGGAGATTCCATTCCAGCTCCTTTTCCACGATCCCGTCTGATGTGAGGTTTGCAAAAATAGATGATCAGAGGGACCGCTGCCCCTATTAGAAGCCGAACTCACCAGGGACAAAAAAGGTAGGTTAAAAAAGCAGACTTGCTTGGGATTTACCATTTCCTGCTGTTGGCCTCATTGTCAGGTACTGTGGGTCTGCACCCGGTCCTACTCCTTGATACACCTCCTACATTGGGCACGTTTAATTCCATCTATGCTCCGCTTTTTATTTTTCTGAATTGGAATTGGCTACAGTCTGTGTTGTGTTTCTGGAGCTTAGTCTTTTTTTTGTCTTTGATGTGTGGTTTGTGAGGACATCGGGTCACTGATATGGCGTGCTTGAAGCCTCCCGATCACTAGCAGGAGTGGCAGCTTCTCCAGATGGGCCTGCTGGCTCAGGAGAGGGAACATCACCTCCAGTAGAGTGTTGGACAGAGAACTTGAGGTCGCCAGTGGTGGTGCAGCTCTACAATCAGGAAGGTCTATTCTCTCCGGTTAAAAACGTTCCTTTCGGTAGATCATCCACTGGTAAGGATTCAGTCAACTGGGACCGCAACGGATCATAGTGTCTACGAAATGAGTCTTATGTCCCCCAGTTCAACCACACATGACAGGGGTCCTGTCTGCTTTACAATGACACTTGGGAACCAATGGGGGCCTGTACCAAAGTCTACAGCTTTTGTTTTGCTTGCCCCTCTTCCACTTCCAGCATTGCGTCACTTACCATCATCACGGACCCGTCCCAAACCTGTCTCCTGCACCGGAACTGCCAATCACAGCAGGCATTGCTGACGCTCCTCCACACTGCTTCTTCCTCATTGGTGCCTGTCTCCTTTATATGTTCAGCCGTCACACTGGCAATTCGGCTGAGCATAAACCTTTGTTTGTTTGAAGTGTTCACTGCTACCTTTGCCTCCACAGTCTTGTCCTATACTCCAGTTCCTAGCTCCTTTGATCTTGACCTCGGCTACTCTTTTGGACTCCGCTCTTCTAATCTCCTGACCCCGGCTACCAACGACGATCCACACCTCTCTAATCCTGACCTTTGCTAAGAACCACGATGATCCGCATCTCTCCAATCCTGACCACAGCTAAGTACCTGCAATGTTCCGCACCTCTCCAATCCTGACCTCGGCAAGTACCCCTGACTATCCTCACCTCTCCAATTCCGACCCGACAACCTCGACCAATCTAAACTCCAGACGCGTCCACGCGGCTGTGGGTTGGTGTTGTATATCTATCCCCACCTCGGCCTCGCGGTCACGCCTTGTTTGTGGTGAGCATTCTGTAACAGTGTGCTCAGTCCCACAAACATGGACCCCGCTGAGGTGGGGCGAGTCTTGAGCACGCATCCCAGCATGTTCTCCAAAATTGAGAAATATCTAGAACAGAATGACCGTCGCATGGACTTATTTCAGCAGAACCTCATGTCTCTTACTGGCGCAAGCCCCTCTTCCCAGTCCTGTCTCTTTGGGGCCTTCTACTGCAACTCCAGCTGCCTTGTCCATGACCTCTATATCAAAACCCCGACTTCCTACACCCAAACGTTATAGTGGTGACCCCCATGGGTGCCGGGGCTTTTTGAATCAATGCTTCATACAGTTTGAACTAATGCCTTCTCGATTCATTTCTCAAAGATCCAAGGTGGCGTACATTATCTCGCTACTCACGGATGATGCCCTGGCCTGGGCTTCTCCCATCTGAGAACGAAGATCGGACCTCACTCAGGATATCGGACAGTTTACCCGGGAATTCCGAAGAGTCTTTGATATGTCTGGTGACAAGGTAACTGCTGCTTCTATTCTTTTTCACATTTCTCAGGGAAATCGAGCCGTGGCTAGATATGCTCTGGAGTTCCATACTATCGCCGCCGAGACCGGATGGAATAACGAGGCATTGTCAGCTGGCTTCTGGCAAGGTCTCTCTGAGATTTTAAAGGACAAGCTCGCTGCACATGAATGCCCTACCGATCTCAAAGAACTCATCGCCATATGTATCCACGTTGATCAACGACTGCAGGAGACGAGGTATGAAAGATCCCGTCACCGACAGCTCACTCTGAGAGTCCTTTCTCTCCATGCTGGTACAGCTGAACCTCTTCCGCCAGATATCCCAGAGCCCATGCAACTTGGTGGCAACAAGTTGTCTTCCAGTGAGAAACAGCGCCGATGCAATGCCGGTCTCTGCCTGTACTGTGGCAATCCCGGACATCAGGTACTCAATTGTCCACACAAGTCGGGAAACACCAGATCCAAATGAGGTTCAGGGGAATCACATTGGGAACACTTTCTACCTCCCCTACCAAATGAAACCTGTTGCCAACCATGATCCTTGTACCTGTTACGCTGACCAGCGAGAACTTCCACCGCTCTAGCCTTTGTAGATTCCGGGTCGGGAGGCATTTTCATTGACCAGTGCTTCGCTGAGAGGAATAACATCCCCCTCGTCCACAAGAAATGCCCTGAAGGGTTGGAAGCAATTGATGGTCGACCTTTGCAACCAGCTTTTATCTCCTTACAGACCACTCTCTTTCGTTTACGTACGGTTGAGGACCATACGGAAGAGATCCAGCTGGATGCCATCCATACTCCATCGGTTGACGTGATTCTTGGCCTTCTTGGCTCCAACTTCACAATCCACGTATTAATTGGACTGACAAGGATCCTGTCCTGTGGAGCGCTTCATGTTCTAAGAATTTCTCCATGCTCGTCAAAGGTATATGCAGGGTGGCTTCCCCTAAAGAAAAGAAGGTAACGTACCTGAGGTTTACTCCGAATTCCACAATGTTTTTGATAAAGCACGATCAGAGGTTCTGCCCCCTCATCGCTCATTCGATTGTCCAATTGACCTGCTACTCAGTTCAGAACCTCCTAGGGGAAGCTCATATCCTCTTTTCCTTCCAGAGACTAAAGCCATGAAAGAGTACATTCATGAAAATCTTCAAAAAGGTTTTATTCAGAAATCTTCTTCCCCAGCAGGCTTCTTCTTTGTGAAAAAAAAACGACGGATCTCTACGACACTGTATTGATTATAGAGGTCTTAACAAGATCACCATCAAGAATCGTTATCCCTTACCATTGATTTCGGAGCTCTTCGACCACCTCCAAGGGGCCACCATCTTCACCAAATTGGATCTGCGTGGGGCCTACAATTTGGTGAGAATTCGCCAGGGTGACAAATGGAAAACAGCTTTCAATACACGAGACAGCCACTATGAATTCCTCGTCATGCCTTTCGGCCTCTGCAATGCCCCTGCCGTCTTTCAAGACTTCATCAATGAGATCTTCAGAGACCTGCTTAACCAGTTTCTTATTATCTATTTGGACAACATAATGATTTTTTCTAAGTGTTCACAGGAACATGTCGCCCATGTCAAACAGGTACTCCGACGCCTACGGGAAAACCATTTGTTCGCCAAGCTGGAGAAGTGTCAGTTCCACCAAACCACCACGGCATTTCTGGGATACATCATTTCGGACACTGGGCTCACAGTGGATCCTGCTAAGGTGAAGGCGGTCATGGATTGGCCTCGTCCCACCACTCTTTAGGCTTCGCGAATTACTACCGCAAGATCATTCAAAATTTCTCTTCTTCGGTAGCCCCCATTATGGTGTTAACTAAAAAATGTGCGTATCCTGCTTCATGGTCACCAGAGGCGGCTACCCAAGGCTTCGATCATCTAAAGACCGCCTTCGTTTCTGCTCCTATCCTTATACATCCGGATCCCAAACTACCGTTCACCTTGGAAGTGGATGCCTCAGACGTCGGGCCGGAGCTATTCTGTCACAGAGAAGGACTCCCCAAGCCAGACTGCATCTCTGTGCCTTTTAGACTAAAAATATTTCTCCAGCCGAACAAAATTATGACGTAGGTAACCGGGAACTTCTGCCATCAAGTTAGCGCTAGAGGAATGGAGACATCTTTTAGAAGGCACGGAGATCCCTGTTACGATCCTGAATGACCGCAAGAACTTGCTCTACATTGAAGGCGCTCGACACTTAGGAGCTCGACAAGCCCGGTGGTCACTTTTCTTTTCTCGCTTGAATGATATTATTTCCTTCTTACCAGGTTCGAAGAATGTGAAGGCCGATGCCCTCTCCCGTCAGTTCTTGGTGGAGGACAAGACTAGGAGACTATTCTCCCCTCAAAGTACATACTTTCCGCTAACACCTTTGATGCCTTGTGTGATATTGTGTGAGAAGGACTCGAAGTTCCAGAGGGGCGATTTTTTTACCTCTCCACCTTTTCGGGGGAAGGTTCTGGAATGGGGTCAGTAAAACAAAAGAACAACAGCGCAAACGCATAGTGAAGTAAGTTCAAAGATATATTAAAATGCAAAAAGTAAAATATCTGCGTACATCAGATCAAAATCAGTAAGGCATTTCATGCACTCTGGCATATGTTACCCAGCACCACACGTCACCAGCATCAGGGGAACCCGAACTCGGACCGCTCACAAGAACAGCTGCACCGTCAGACAGGAGTGTCAAGTCAGTAAGTTCGTTCCTATTCCAGCATCAGGGGATTTTCCTCTGGCGTCTACTGATCCTCCGTCGGGTGACCGATTATTGCAGAGACCGGTTAGAATACCGGAGCTGGAGTAGGCGCCGTTCCGGCTTGCAGCACTGTTCCTCCACGTCGCTTTACGGCACTTTGCGACACGCCGCATAGCAAGGGCGGTCGCGAAACCGATAGCCTCGTCACGAGTCCTGGCAGTCAGAAGACGTGTAATACACGTATAGCAAAAACAGAGAGACTCAAAATAGGGCTAGAGATATCTATAATGATATTGGAGTTACTCGTGAACCATCTATCCTACGCGTTTCATAGCATAAGCTACTTCTTCAGGGATAACAATTGGTTAAGACAGAGGAGTATATATACCCCAACAGTCATATCTGATTGGTTCTGTGTGACCACCCACCACCAATCAAATCATGATCAGCTTATCCGCACACCTGAGCAGTAACCCAGATGGTGCTGACATCAGTGACGGCTAGTTGTGGTAAATCCCACTTAACCACTCACATACTGATCATACATGGTATTTAAACATATAAGCATAAAAAATATCGCAAATTATTAAAACAACAAGATATAACATTACAAAATTACAATTTTTAATCATATGCAAGAAGGAGCTCTGAAATAGAACAAACAACAGTTAGTAAAAAAACAATATTTTAGTTCATATAAGGTCACCATATTCTAGTACATGCTAACCTCAGTTATAGGATATGATTGAAGACAAAACACAAGGTGGACATAACCAAATATCTATATTCTCATTGAGACCTTTTGGTCCCAAGGTACCCAGTTGCTGGATCCAGAATGTCTCCTGTATGGAGATATCTTTGATTCTATCCCCTCCTCTTCTGCTGCGTTTAACTTGTTTAATCCCTTTAAACGTTAAGGATGAGGGATCACTGTTATGATGTGTAGCAAAGTGACGACTCACACTATGTGTTTGTAAGGCATTCTTAATATTTCCGGTGTGTTCCTGGATGCGAAGTTTCAAACTGCGTTTTGTGCGTCCCACATATTGTAGGCCGCACAGACATTCCAATATGTACACTACATGTGTATGTTACAATTAATAAATTCAGTGATGTCGTATGAGTTATGATTACTTCTTGATTGAAATGTCTTTTTCACAGGATGAATGTATCTACACACAGAACAATTTCCACATTTAAAGTTCCCTGTTGGTTTGGCTCCTAACCAACATAAGCCAGAGGTCTGGATAGCATCCCTGCCCACATCACTTGGAGCCAAAACATCTTTGAGGTTTCTTGCTTTTCTGTAAATAAATCTAGGGGCAGGACTAATATGACCACTCAATATGGGGTCAGTAGACAGGATCCCCCAATGTTTGTTAATCACTCCCTCAATCTGTTTATTCATAGAGTTATATTGTGTGATAAATGCAACATCTGCTTTATTCCCAGTCTCACGTGTTTTTTTTGCTCTCGGTACAAGCAAACTAGCGCGATCTATATTCCTAACTTTTTCCAGTTCTATCATTAATTTTTTTGTAATTATATCCCCTTTCCATGAATCTCAAAAACAGAAATTGGGCCTGCTTTTCAAAGTCTGTGTTGTTACTGCAATTTCGTTTGATTCCCATGAATTGGCCTCCCGGTATGTTATTTATCCATGAGTGTTTGTGGTTACTTGAAGCCAATAGAAGATTATTGGCATCCACTTTTTTGAAAAATGTAGCCGTATTAACACCATGTTCTTCCGAGGCTGATAAAGTGAGATCTAGATAATCAACATTGACTCTATCTGTGATATGCGTAAAAACCAGACCAAACTCATTCCCATTAATGTAACTGATAAATGTATTAACTGACTCCTCGTCTCCTTCCCATACACACAGAATGTCGTCTATGTAACGATGCCACACTATTATATTTGAAACAAATGGATTGTTGGACCAAATGTGTAATTCTTCCCAGTTCCCCATGTAAAGGTTAGCGAAACTGGGGGCAAAACGTGTGCCCATAGCAGTTCCGCAAACCTGCAAGAAGAACTGGGAAAGAAATAGAAAATAGTTGTGGGTCAAGACATAGTCAATTGCTTTCAGGATAAATAGTCTATTGAGAACATGTAGATTAGGGTCACTTTGCAGATAACACTCAACTGCCGCTAATCCCTTTTTGTGTGGAATACTTGTGTACAGAGCTTGTACGTCGCAAGTAAGCCATCTGTAAGTGTTTTTCCATTTAAAGTTTGTAAATAAATTTAGGACAGAGGAAGAATCTTTTAGAAAAGAGGGAAGTTTCCCCACAAAGCTCTGCAGAAAGTAATCCACATACTGTGAGAGATTAGCAGTCAGTGAGGAAATCCCCGAAACTATCCTTCTTCCTGGTGGTGCCTTCAGGGACTTATGCATTTTTGGTAGGTGGTAAAAACTATAATTCTAGGTGAATGAGTGTAAAGGATTGCATATTCTTTAGGTGTTATCACTGTCAGGGATAGGGCTTCATCTAGAAGATCTTTTAGTGATAGGAGAAATTGGCTAGTGGGATCATTAGCTAGTTTTTTGCAGAAGGCAGGGCCGCAGAGAAGTCGGTGTGCCTCTTGTTCATAATCAGAACGATCTTGGAGTACTACACCTCCTCCCTTGTCCGCCTGTCTTATTATCAGATTGTGATTTTCTCGTAAGAATCTTAAAGCAAGTACTTCTGCTTTACTTAAATTCTGTTTGATATTACCTAATTTCATATTTTCTGTAAGTAAATTAAGATCGTGATGCACCATACTGAAAAATGTGTCAATGTGGTTGCTTTTTGACTGGTAAGGGTAAAATGTAGACTGATGAAGCCGAGGTGCGGTGAAACGCGTAGCTCCCAGCCGGCCATCCTTTTTTGTCCAAGAACAGCCTCCGTAGCGGTCGCAGAGCCCAGCTGTCTGACGTCATCATCCCGTTTCTCTGCTTTCTGGATGCGGCAGCAGGGACTGCAGCTGTAGGACTTGCGCCCGCATTACGGGTGCTGACCAGGACTTTGTTGTGATGTGAGTGCCTTGCCTTTATATTTCTCAATTATTGATTAAATTTGGTGATTTTCTACTAAAATACTTGCCTCGCCATCTGTTCGTGTACTCCACGTGGGAGAAGCGGGGATAGAGGATAGGGGAACAGAGCGAGGATTCCCTTTTCCCTACCTTCCAGTTATCCGGCACCTCTGATGTACGGACCGGGGTATGAGCACTGGACTGTGACAGATACCTCTTGATGTGATTGTACTTATACTAGGCCGTCTAAGTATTATTGATATATACTGTTCCCATAAATTTCCTCCCCCTCCCCCGCCCTCCTGGCTTTGCTAACCCTTGAGGTTTGCTTGACCTGAAGACTGCTGAAATCTGTTTAACCCTTGCTCCCCGTTGTTTTCCTGCTTGTTAAAATGTAGACTGTGCCTTAAACGGCGTATGTCTGGAATGGGGTCACTCTTCCAAATCATCAGGACATCCAGGCACTAGAAGAATCACTGATCTTTTGGAACTGACTTTTTGGTGGCCCGGCATGCAGAAGGACATTAAGGAATGCATTGCTGCGTGTTTGTAACAAGACTCCTTGGAAAAAACCACCAGGACTTCTTCGACCTCTTCTTATCCCTGATCTGTCAATGGACTTCATAGTCAAATTGCCTGTGTCAAAACGGATGAACACCATATTAGTAGTAGTAGACCACTTTTTCAAGCAGTCACACTTTAGGGCTTCCCAGCTCTCCTAAACTGGCAGACGTCTTTGTCAAAGAAATCTTCTGCCTCCATGGAGTTCCACAGGTCATCGTTTCCGATCGAGGATCACAGTTTATTTCAAAGTTCTGGCGTTCCTTCTCCCAACAATTGGGTATTGCGCTACATTTCTCCTCGGGTTATCACCCCCAAACCAACGGTCAAACAGAGCGAACCAACCGGTCCCTGGAACAATATATTCGATGTTTCGTCTCAGACACCCAGGATGACTGGTCTGACCTTCTTCCCTGGGCCGAGTTCGCGCACAAATCCTGCGCAGTGAATCCACCATGGAGTCTCCCTTCTTCATTAATTATGGGTTCCACATCTCTCCTGCCCATTGCCACACTCAGTTCTGGGGTACTGGCAGCAGACAACAGAATTTGTTGGCTTCAGAATTCGTGGAAAAAAATCCAAGAGAATCTTAGGAAGGCAACTGCTAGACAGAAGACTCTGTCTAGGCGGATCGTCACCGGCACTGGATTCAAGAATTCAGCTCGGGAGACAGGGTGTGGTAATCTACAAAAAATATCTGCCTCAAGGTCCCTATGCTAAAATGGTCACCAAGGTTCATTGGACCCTATACCATGGTGGAGAAAGTCAACCTAGTGGCATACCGCCTACGTCTTCCTTCGTCTATGAGGATCCCGTCGGTCTTCCTCGTCTCCTGGTTGACACCGGCTATCCGGGATCCTCGTTTCCCCAACTCGTCCTCGTCTCCGGCTCCTCTCATTGTACAGGGTTAACAGGAGTACGAGGTTCAGTCCATCTTTGACTCCAGGATTTCCCGGGGATTGATTCAGTATCTGGTACACTAGAGGGGTTTTGGACCCGAGGAATGGTCCTGAGTTCCTCACTATCGTCTTGATGCTCCCAGGCTTGTCCAAATCTTCCACGCCAAATATCCGCACAAGCCCTTCCTGAGATGCCCAGAGGTCGCTCCTGAGGGGGGTGGTACTGTCAGGGTCGTGATCCGCAATGCGCTCGGTGCACACAGCACTTTCCCCAACCCGTGATCGGTCCCCCCGCTCCTTCCGTCATCCATGATGCGCCCCTTCCTCCATCCTAGGGGCGTGCACACATCCCACGCAAAAGTAAATACACTGCCATCTGGTCCCGCCTCCAGGTTGCGTCCACGCCATGACATCATCGGCACACGGCGCACGGTCAGCGCGTGCCAGCACGTCACTCACCATCATCATGGACCCGTCCCACACCTGTCTCCTGCACTGGAACTGCCAATCACAGCAGGCGCTGCTGATGCTCCTCCACTCTGCTTCTTCCTCATTGGTGCCTGTCTCCTTTATATGCTCAGCCATCACACTGGCAATTCGGCTGAGCATAAACCTTTGTTTGTTCGAAGTGTTCACTGCTACCTTTGCCTCCACAGTCTTGTCCTATACTCCAGTTCCTAGCTCCTTTGTTCTTGACCTCGGCTACTCTTTTGGACTCTGCACTTCTAACCGCCTGACCCCGACTACCAACGATGATCCGCATTTCTCCAATCCTGACCACAGCTAAGTACCTGCAATGTTCTGCACCTCTCCAATCCCGTCTTCGGCAAGTACCCCTGACTATCCATACCTCTCCAATCCCGACCCAGCTACCTCGACCAATCTACACTCCAGACGTATCCCCATAGCACCACCTCCTCCCAACACTGCCCACAATTTTCAATTTGGCCCAGTATCCGAAGAGGAGATTAAAAAAGCGGTCCTCAAATTAAAACAAAGCAGCCAATGTGGACCTGACTTACTACAATCTAGGTCCCTAAGACTTGGTGCCCCAGCAATTGCCAAGACAATTGCTTCCATAGTCAACTCTATCCTGTCTGCAGGCCATAGCCACTCCGACCTTCATCACATACTTAAGTCTGACTTTTGAGACTCGAAAACTGGATTTTCCAAAACAAACTGTTTTTAAACACTGACAAGACTGTAACAATGTTATTTGGGACCAAGACTAAATTTTTAAAGCTTCCAGTGACTGAGCTCCAGATCAGAACCAACGCTAACACCACCCTAACTCCTGTTACTAGTTTTATATACCTGGGCATATGGTTTGACTCCCACTTAACATTCTGAATGCATATTGATACCCTGACATCCAAAACCTATGCCAAACTAGGTGTACTTTACAGGAACAAATCCTCCCTAAGCCTGCTGGTCAGAAAGCGTATCGCACAGCAGATGCTAATGCCAATTATAGACTATCGAGAAATAGTATATGGCTCGGCGCCCCAAACCCACCTTAGCAAACTTGACACCCTCTACAATTCAATTTGTCATTTCGTTCTCCAATGCAACTACAACACACACCACTGTGAAATGCTCAAAGAACTGGATTGGTCGTCACTCGAGTCTAGGCGCAAAGTTCACCTTTCCTGTCTTGCCTTCAAATCCTTTCAGGGAAAGCTACCCATCTATCTGAACAAGCTCCTCACCCCTACCACATGCAGCACTTATCATCTGAGATCAGACTCCAAAAGACTGTTCATGGTCCCAAGGCTCAACAAAGTATCCGGCCGTTCCTCCTTCTCTTACCGTGCACCCCAAAACTGGAACAACCTACCGGAGACTCTCACATCCACCACCAGTTTAAGTTCTTTCAAAACTAAGGCTGTCTCACATTTTAATCTGGTCTGTAACTGTTACTGTACATACGCCTATAATATACATCTTCTCTAACTGTGCATGCAATGTATTGTATATAATGTATACCCTGTTCATTTATGTAACTGTATTTGTAACCATGTATTATTTGTCATTGTAACTCTGTGCCCAGGACATACTTGAAAACGAGAAGTAACTCTCAATGTATTACTTCCTGGTAAAACATTTTATAAATAAATAAAACACGGCTGTGGGTTGGTGTTGTACATCTATCTCCACCTCGACCTCGCGGTCATGCCTTGTTTGTTGTGAGCACTCTGTTACTCTGCTTCATCGGGGTGAATGTTATCAAGACGTGTTCTGTGTTTCTGAGAAATCAGCAACTCTGCAGGGGACTTCCCTTGTTGTATGTGGTGTCGCACATAGTTTGGGAAGGGAAAACAAATATTGCATCATTTTGTTTCCACACTTCCTCCTGCCAACCTCTTCTTTCCATCCTTCACAATCTGCTCCGCCCTATCGGCAGAACCATATTAAGCGGGTTGATAGGGCGTTGTTTTAATATGCTTCATATTCTTTTTTTTTGCATAAGCTTTTCAAATATTGCCCCAGTAAACTTTGTTCCATGGCCAGGTAGCACTATCTCGGGTGAGTCAGTAGTAGCTTTGGGTGTGGATGACACTGTTGGATGCGCCTAGAGTTGTCATATTTATGTTTTAATAATACCGGACACCTGCACCCCCCCATAATATACACACAGTGCCCCCACCACTGCAACACACAAACAATCCCTCCACCACCACAGCACACACATATAGTCCTCCTCCACTACACACACAATCACCACCACAACAAACACAATCCCTCCCACCACAACACACACACACACACAATTCCCCCCCACCACAACACACACAATGAACTCCACTCCTGCCAAGTATGCATATTGGCTGACCATCTAGAAGTGGCGAGGCATTTCCACTTACCCTTTCCAACCTAAAACAGGACAAGCATGTCCCTGCTGTGGAGGAGCCTTGGTTACCAAGCTTTGAAAAACATCGAACTGCGAACAAGATAAACTGTCGGCGGTTACATTTTCTGACATCAGGGACATGCGTTGCTTGGAACCATGTATTGTGATCCAAGCAGTGCAGGACGTCATCAATAAATCACTTTGGGGTTCACTTGTGAAAGCCTGTTAATAGCTTGAACCACACTCATGTTATCGGTCCAAAACAGACTATTTAGTTATCAAATGTTTTACTAGGAAGTAATGCATTGAGAGTTACTTCTCGTTTTCAAGTATGTCCTGGGCATAGAGATATGATGACAAATAATACATGGTTACAAATACATAGTTACTTAAGTGAACATTATATACAAGACATTGCGTGCACAGTTAGAGATAATATATGTTATAGGCGTATGTAACAGTTACAGACCAGATTAAAATGTGAGACAGCTTTAGTTTTGAAAGAACTTAGACTGGTGGTGGCTGTGAGAGTCTCCGGTTGACTGTTCAAGTTGTGAGTTGCACGGTAAGAGAAGGAGGAGCTGCCGGATACTTTGCTGAATCTTGGGACTATGAAGTCTTTTGGAGTCAGATCTCAGATGATAAGTGCTGCATGTGGTAGGGGTGAGAAGCTTGTTCAGATAGAGTACCATCCTAGCTACTCTAAAGAAAACAGCCAACACTACTGTAAAAAGCTCCAGCAAGGTTAGGTTTACGAGTTGACCTCGGATGAAACCACGAATGAGGCCAATGTTCTCTCCACCACTTCCCTTTACAGCAAGCACCGAAACCACAACTTCCGGCTGCATCAGTCATTTCAATTCAACATTGGATTAAGCTTTCCTACGCCAAGCCAATCTCCTATTGTACCTCGACAACAAGGTCTGCCCAACTATATTTCATAGAACGGGTGACCCTACCGTGGTCATGCTGGTTAGGTGTGTCTGACAAGGCCATGGCCAAACACAGAGGAAAAAAATACAGCCCATGGTCATGACAAGCAAAGACAAGGGGACCAAGAAGATACTGCAATGGCTTAGCACAAAGCCTCCCTAACCAAAGCCCCAAAGGGAAAGTCCTGAGCCTGTTGGCCACCAGTATTTCCAAGGGACGTCGAAAAATGAAAGACCCAGATTATATCTCTACGTCAAGAAAACAAATAACTGTAACTGGGCCCCTTCTGTCTTGTTAGGGGTTAATGGTCTTCCAAATTCTCTGGCCAAAATGTAACAAGACTTCAGTATCCCGTTGCCAAGGTTTATCTCTTTCAGGGCCAACGGCTAGCACATCATCCCTGTCATTTGTTACAGTGCGGAAACCCTGAGGGAGCAGCCCACTTGTCAACATAAAACCCACCCTCTAGTTCAGGGGTGCTCAAGACCCCCCCCCCCACCCTAAACAGGTCACATATTAATGATATCCCAGCTTCAGTCTTTGACTAAGCCACTGATTGTCACCTGTGCTGAAGAAGGATATCCTGACAACCTGACCTGTTGGGGGTGGGTCTTGAGGACTGGAGCTGAGCACCCCTGCTCTAGTGGGCAACCCAAAACTTCAAAGCCGGAAGGGTGCTTTGCTCTGCGACATCCAACAACCCTTTCCGCAAGCTCTAAGCAAGCCCGACGCGTTTTCGAGAGATGCATCTCCCTGAGGAAGGTCCCGTTTCCTGGCACCGAAACGTTGGAATTTCTGTGCCTTGTTTCTAATACACTATTTCTGCTGCAAAACTGAGTGCTGTCTCCTACTTTCGTAGGATCTACATGGTATCGTGTATATATATATATATATATATACACACACACAGAAACAAACACACACACACACACTGTAGTGAGTTTGGGTTTTGAGCTTGCAGGGGCTGTTTTTAAATGTAGGTTGGAAACAACTAATTGATAGGTCTCTGACCCGTCCTCCTTGGCTTTATGCTCCCCCAGCCCACTTTAATTAGCAGGTCCTGATACATACGTGTGAATGACCTGTCTATTGAGAGACTTCTTCCTCCTGTAGAGAGTTATAAAGAACATGTGCCGGACCTGCAGTAAAGGGTTACTGTGACCTGGCTGCGGGTTTATAATCCTTTGGCTGAAGGATTAAACTAAATGAGCCTTACGCATGAGAAGAATGACAGATAGTATTTAACTTAATATTTTTTTTTTGTATATTTATTTGTATAGCACAATCCATGTACTGTACATGCTGCAGCACGTCACAGCAGTAATACACGGGACATAATAATATAACACGTTAACGGGAATAAGTGCTTCAGACATGAAAGTAACATTCTTGTAAGTGCGTCTGCAGGGGGTCAATGTCGATGTATGATATGTAAAGCATCCGCCACAGAGCTACTCATATGCTTCTTTAAGCAAGTGTGTTTTAAGATAGGTCTTAAAGGTGGATAGAGAGGGTGCTAGTCGGGTATTGAAGGGAAGGGCATTCCAGAGGTGCGGGACAGTCAGTGAAAAAGGTTTAAGGCAGGAGAGGGATTTAGATACAAAGGGGGTAGAGAGAAGACATCCTTGAGCAGAACGCAAGAGCCGGGATGGTGTATAGCGAGAAATTAGGGCTGAGTTGTAAGGAGGGGCCGAGGGGTGTAAAGCCTTAAAAGTGAGGAGGCGAATGTTGTAAGTAATACAGGATTTAATAGGAAGTCCGGAGGCTATAGATCCCGTATGCTTAAAATGTCTAAATGTTTGAGTAACGGGCAGCACGTATGTGGATACTAGCTAAAATAATCAACCAATTGTTCAAAGTTTTAGGTGTCAATTTTTTTCCTACCCTCGTCGGGCTGATCTGATCTAACCTAATACAAAAGTTAACGAGGATAAAATGTTTACATAGAGTACTCTCCTTTCATATGTCCTTCTTACCAACCAACAGTAGATGCAACCCCAAAGGGCTGGCGGAGCAGTCAGATGCCTCCTGAAAGCTCACTAGAAGGGTTATTTGTTGAAACCGTACCAGAGACGGCTGTGCCAACCCCCTCCTCAATGAGGGAAGAGGGACCTGCAGGACCTACGTGGCCTCATTAGCCTCCTTTCTACCTTCTATCCAAGACCTAGAAACTAGCTGATCCGCAACAGAAACCCCTCAACACCAGTTTGCGTATTTAAAAAGGAAAGAAAGAGAACGGAGGATTTGCTTTCCACAACTCTCCCGTAGAGATGGGTGGACTTGTCTGAATCCGTTCCGCTGATTTTCCCTGCGAAGTGAAGTGCTCCAATTAAAGGTCAGATGAGGAACATAAAGAGCCGGCCCTCCAGAGGACATGTGGTGTAAAGGTGAAGGTTTGTGGATAGATCAATGTTTTGGTCCCTTTATTGGACCTTGGTCAAGATGACAAAAATAGGACCGGAATATTGGTCGCTCAATACACCTTCCCACCAAACGTCCTCTGTAGTGCCGGCTCTTTAGTTTCCTCATCTGAACGTTCCTCGTGAAAATTCGAGCACCCGTGGCAGTTTACTACTGGACCTACTGTGAGCGCTCCTTTTTGTATGCATTGTATTCTTCATTAAAAGGACGCCCGGGTTCTTCAGAATCAGCCGTTGGGACTCACGGACTTTAAAGAATCCGTCGAAGGATTTGACCAGTCCGAATCCGTGGAACGTCTTTACATTGACTCCGTTGACGGATTCAACTTTCCGTTAATAATTCCGTTTGCGGAATTCGGCTTCTGAATCCGTCGGATGGATTTTAAGTAATAGGGGAAGAAAAGAAAAAAAAACGAATCTGCCTTTTCGAGACTGATCCGCGCATAAAAGGAACTGGCCATATCCACGGCAGATTCAAATTCCAGCGACGATTTTGCCCATCGTTACTCTCGCGGCAGAATTTGGCATGCCCGATGGGTTACTTGACCATGGAGAACTGGGGTAAAACCTAGTAGGAGATCAGGACACATGTGGAGGTGGCCTGGAAGCACCACTGTCCTTGGCGGCATCAGCTCACTCCTACGGTTCTGCTACATGGCCAGACATGGCGCCCAACATGGCGCAGATCCAGCCAGTTACGCCATGGAGTGCCCGTTCTTTTTCCGCCGATAGCAGCTGCTCAACTGCTTGATATGGGGTCGGCTCTTCAAGCTCCCCTCTCCCTCCACGGACGTCTCTGCCATCCTCGGCGATGAGATCAGGTATACACTATCCCTTAAGGCTATCAGGATAGTAGCAAGTAAACGTGAGGAGTACCAAATCTTGTCCAGGTGAGAGAGTTTCACAAAAACATCCCATCAAAAATCCACCAGTGGCCTCTGCTCCAAACCCCCCCGGCAATTTTCACCGATGAACCTGAACAATCAATCACAGTACCCCGGGTGGACATCACTGGACAAAAGTGGACGGATAGAGGTGACGCCGAGGTCAAGATGTTAAATCTGTGGCTCCGGGCTTCCAATCAGTGTGTATATGTCTGTGTAATGTATATACCTATGTGTGTGTTTGTGTAATTGTGTATATCTATGTGTATACAGAATCTGTGTCTGTTTACGTGTGTGTATCTCTGGATCTGTATGTATAAGTGTGTGCATATCTGTGTGTGCACCTGTCTGTGCATGTGTGTATGCATCTTTGTTTATATATGTGTGTCCCTGTGTGTATGTATCTTGTATGTGTGTATTTATGTGTTTGTGTATCTCTATGTGCATATGTGTGTGTGTGTGTGTGTGTGTGTGTGTGTGTGTGTGTGTGTGTGTGTGTGTGTGTGTTTGTATATGTATATATCTGTGTACAGTATATCTACGTGTGTCCAGGAGAACTTACATGGAGCTGTTATATGGAGAAATATGAGGAGTTATAGGGAGCCGTTATATGGAATAATCGGAGGAGTTATAGGGAGGGTTTATATGGGGTAATAAGAGGAGTTATATGGAGAGGTTATATTGGGTAATAAGAGGATTTATAGGGAGAGGTTATATGGGGTAATAAGAGGAGTTATAGGGAGGGTTTATATGGGGTAATATGAGGAGTTATAGGGAGAGGTTATATGGGGTAATAAGAGGAGTTATAGGGAATGGTTATTTAGAGCAATGGGAAGAGTTGTAGAGCTTGGCTGTATGGGGCAATAGTAGGAATTATAGGGATTATTAGGAGGAGTTATAGGGAGCGGGACTGTAATAAAATGATTCTTGTCACGTCATACCCAGCCCCCCTCCGTGTCCCCTGTAATTAGATTATCAGAGTACACAGTGCCACCTAGTGGTGACTCCTGAGACATCAACTCAGATTTACATATCTCTCTCTCTCTCTCTCTCTCTCTCTCTCTCTCTCTCTCTCTCTCTCTCTCTCTCTCTCTCTCTCTCTCTCTCTCTCTCTCTCTCTCTCTCTCTCTCTCTCTCTCTCTCCTTCCTGACTAGTCTCTTCACTCCCTCTACTTCCCTTTCTCCCGCCCCCCTCTTCTCTCTCTCCCCCCCCCTCTTCTCTCTCTCCCCCCTTGTTCCTCCCGACCTCTCCCTCCCTCTTTCTATCTATAGTCTCCTCACTGTCTACTTCCCTGTTTCTCTCCCCCCCCTTTTTATCATGCCTCCCTCTCTCCCTTCTTTCTTTCCCTGCTTTCCCTTTCACCCCCCTTTGTCTCCTCTTCTCTCCCTCTCTCTAGTTTTCTCTCTTTCCCCCCTTCCACCTCTCTCGTTCTTTCGTGTCTCTCCCCCCTTTCTATCTCAATCTCTCTCTCCCTTGCTATCTGTATCTGTCTCCCCCTTGCTATCTCATTCTCTCTATCTGACACACACACACACACACACACACACACACACACACACACACACACACACACACACACACACTCCCCCATCTCACTCTTGCTCTCTCCCCCCCCCCCCCCCTCTAAATCGATACCAGTCTGTCTGTCTGCTGTCTCTTCCCGGTAGCTGCTGACCCTTCCCAGAATTCCCTGTCCCGTGCGGGAATCCTGGCTCTCGGGGGCCCAGTCCCTGCTAATGGCTTAACCACGTCAGTGCCGGAGCCGCGCTCTGAGTGGCGGCACTGACGTTGTGAATCTCTGTGTCTCTTAAACGCTCCTCTTCCACTCTCTCACTTTCCCCTTTCCTTTTCTTTATTCATTAATGTTTCTCTCTCCCCCCCCCACACACACACACCCTGTCCCTCTCTTTCCATGTCTCTCTTCCCCTCCCCTTACCTCTCTCTTTCCATTTCTCTCTTTTTTCCCCCTTACCTCTCTCTCTTTTCCATTTTTCTCTCTTTTTCCCCTTACCTCCCCCCCTTTCTCTTTCTCTCCCCCCTTTCTCCCTATCCCCCCCATTCTTTCTCTCCCTCTCTCTCCTCCTTCCCCCTCCTCTATATTTCTCCCCCTTTCTCTCTCTCTCTTTCTCTCTCTCCTCGTTCCCCCTCCTCTATATTTCCCCCCACTTCTCTTTCCATGTCTCTCCTCTCCCTCTCCCCCCTGTCTCTCTCTCCCCCTCTCTCCCCTCCTCTCGCTCTCTCATGTTTGTTAATATGCTGAGTGAATTTGTGGTTTCCTTTTGGTGTCAGTGGAAATTCCCACATCTCTTAGCCCCTATCCTGCAGAGCATCTCGTAGCCCCTATCCTGCAGAGCATCTTGTAGCCCCTATCTGCAGAGCATCTCATCTCCGCTATCCTGAAAGCATCTCTTTGCCCCTATCCTGCAGAGCATCCTGTAGCCCTATCCTGCAGAGCATCCTGTAGCCCTATCCAGCAGAGCATCTCGTCGCCCCTATCCTGCAGAGCATCTTGTAGCCCTATCCAGCAGAGCATCTCGTCGCCCCTATCCTGCAGAGCATCTCGTCACCCCTTCCTGCAGAGCATCTTGTCGCCCCTATCCTGCAGAGCATCTCGTAAGCCCTATCCTGCAGAGCATCTCGTCTCTCCTATCATGCAGAGCATGTAGTCGCCCCTATCCTGCAGAACATCTCGAAGGCCCTATTCTGCAGAGCATCATGTCGCCCCTATCCTGCAGAGCATCTCGTCTCTCCTATCATGCAGAGCATGTAGTCGCCCCTATCCTGCAGAACATCTCGTAGGCCCTATCCTGCAGAGCATCTCGTCTCTCCTATCATGCAGAGCATGTAGTCGCCCCTATCCTGCAGAACATCTCGAAGGCCCTATTCTGCAGAGCATCTTGTTGCCCCTATTCTGCAGAGCATCTCGTAGCCCCCATCCTGCAAAGCATCTCGTAGCGCCTATTCTGCAGAGCATCTCGTCGCACCTATCCTGCAGAGCATCCCATCACCCCTATCCTGCAGAGCATCTTCTAGCCCCTATCCAGCAGAGCATCCCTCCATTAACCCCTTCCTTGCAGGACACCCGCAGAGCTCGTCTCCATTAACACCTCCATCGCCCGGAGACCTGCCGGGCGCCGCGTCACATCCCCTCCCCGCAGAGCATCTCAGAGGTGACAAGATGGTCGGAAGCTGTGCAGGGCTTTTGGACTTCCCCTTTCCCTTCCCCCGCAACGCTTCAGCGGAGGAATACGATTGGTCGGTTATTTTTAGGGGCCGTTTATAAAGGGAACTGGCCCGTGATGGAGACATTTAGTCCTCATGGTGACACTGCAGTAGGGGAAGGTAAAAGAAATCGTGACCTTCCCCAAGAAATCCCTTCCCGGAACACCCTTGGCTGGGGTGTGATGTCATAGGGTGATGTCACAAGGCAGAGTTCCCAATCTTCACTCATGAAAGAAGAGGCCTCTCCCCCCACACTCTCTCCATCCCTCACCCCCCTCTCTACCCCCTTTCTTTATTTCTCTCCCGGTCTGCACCATTGGTGGTCAAACAGGTGGCCTTCTGGGGCTTCTCCTGCAGCCCTCAACCGCTGGCCACCCCAGCGTCCCGCCCGCCCTCCCTCTCTCCCCAGAGCAGAGGTAGTGGAGTTGTTGCGGGTGTGGCGTGTCTTGCCGTCACCGCGCTAATCGCTAATTCCCAGTGTGGGGCGAGGAGTGGGACCGGTTTCACCAGTGAAGAAACTCGCGCTCTCACCCTTCCACCCTCTAATCCCACGGTCTCTTTCTCCCACTCTTCCACCCTCTAATCCCACGGTCTCTTTCTCCCACTGTCACTCTTCCACCCTCTAATCCCACGGTCTCTTTCTCCCACTCTTCCACCCTCTAATCCCACGGTCTCTTTCTCCCACTCTTCTACCCTCTAATCCCACGGTCTCTTTCTCCCACTCTTTCACCCTCTAATCCCACGGTCTCTCCCACTCTTCCACCCTCTAATCCCACGGTCTCTTTCTCCCACTCTTCCACCCTCTAATCCCACGGTCTCTTTCTCTCAACCTTCCTCCCTCTAATCCCACAGTCTCTTTCTCCCACTCTCACTCTTCCACCCTCTAATCCCACAGTCTCTCTCTCTCTCACACTTCCTCCCTCTAATCCCACGGTCTCTTTCTCTCTCACACTTCCTCTCTCTAATCCCACTGTCTCTTTCTCTCTCACACTTCCTCTCTCTAATCCCACTATCTCTTTCTCTCTCACACTTCCTCTCTCTAATCCCACTGTCTTTTTCTCTCTCTCACACACTTCCTCTCTCTAATCCCACTGTCTCTTTCTCCCTCTCTCACACTTCCTCTCTCTAATCCCACTGTCTCTTTCTCTCTCTCTCTCACACTTCCTCTCTCTAATCCCAGTGTCTCTTTCTCCCTCTCTCACACTTCCTCTCTCTAATCCCACTGTCTCTTTCTCTCTCTCTCTCACACTTCCTCTCTGTAATCCCACTGTCTCTTTCTCCCTCTCTCACACTTCCTCTCTCTAATCCCACTGTCTCTTTCTCCCTCTCTCACACTTCCTCTCTCTAATCCCACTGTCTCTCTCTCCTCTCTCACACTTCCTCTCTCTAATCCCACTGTCTCTTTCTCCCTCTCTCAAACTTCCTCCCTAAAATCCCACTGTCTCTTTCTCCCTCTCCTTCCTCTCTCTAATCCAGTAGGGGAAGGTAAAAGAAATCGTGACCTTCCCCAAGAAATCCCTTCCCGGAACACCCTTGGCTGGGGTGTGATGTCATAGGGTGAAGTCACAAGGCAGAGTTTCCAATCTTCACTCATGAAAGAAGAGGCCTCTCCCCCCACACTCTCTCCATCCCTCACCCCCCTCTCTACCCCCTTTCTTTATTTCTCTCCAGGTCTGCACCATTGGTGGTCAAACAGGTGGCCTTCTGGGGCTTCTCCTGCAGCCCTCAACCGCTAGCCCCCCTCCCTCTAATCCCACGGTCTCTTTCTCCCACTCTCAGTCTTCCACCCTCTAATCCCACGGTCTCTTTCTCCCACTCTTCCACCCTCTAATCCCACGGTCTCTTTCTCCCACTCTTCCACCCTCTAATCCCACGGTCTCTTTCTCCCACTCTTCCACCCTCTAATCCCACGGTCTCTTTCTCTCACACTTCCTCTCTCTAATCCCACTGTCTCTTTCTCCCTCTCTCACACTTCCTCCCTAAAATCCCACTGTCTCTTTCTCCCTCTCCTTCCTCTCTCTAATCCCGCAGTCTCTTTCTCCCTCTCTCACACTTCATCTCTAATCCCACTGTCTCTTTCTCCCTCTCTCACACTTCATCTCTAATCCCACTGTCTCTTTCTCCCTCTCTCACACTTCCTCCCTCTAATCCCACTGTCTCTTTCTCCCTCTCTTCCACCCTCTAATCCCACTGTCTCTTTCTCCCTCTCTTCCTCCTTCTAATCCCACTGTCTCTTTCTCCCTCTCACTCTTCCTCTCTCTAATCCCACTGTCTCTTTCTCCCTCTCTTCCACCCTCTAATACCATTGTCTCTTTCTCCCTCTCTCACTTCCTCCCTCTAATCCCACTGTCTCTTTCTCCCTCTCTCACACTTCCTCTGTCTAATCCCACTGTCTCTTTCTCCCTCTCTCACACTTCCCCCCTCTAATCCCACTGTCTCTTTCTCCCTCTCTCACACTTCCTCTCTAATGCCACTGTCTCTTTCTCCCTCTCTCACACTTCCTCTCTAATCCCACTGTCTCTTTCTCCCTCTCTCACTCTTCTCTCTAATCCCACTGTCTCGTTCATCCTCTCTCACTCTTCCTCTAATCCCACTGTCTCTTCCTCCCTCTCTCTTCCTCTCTCTAATCCCACTGTCTCTTTCTCCCTTTTACTCTTCTTCTCTCTAATCCCACTGTCTCTTTCTCCCTCTCTAATCCAACTGTCTCTCCTTCTAATCCCACCGTCTCTTTCTCCCTCTCTTTTACAATCGTCACCTCTCTGATACCACTGTCTCTCTCTCACTCACTCATCCCACTGTCTCTTTCTCCCTCTCCTCCTCTCTTTAAATCCACCACTTCTCTCTCACCTTTCCTCTCCTCCTCTCTCCAATCCCACTGTGTTTTACTCCCTTTCCTCTCTCTAATCCCACTGTCTCTTTCTCCCTCTCTCTTCCTCTCCTTCTCTCTCTAATCCCAGTCTTTCTCCCTCTCTCTAATCCCACTGTCTTTCTCCTTCTCTCTAATCCCACTGTCTTTCTCCCTCTCTCTAATCCCACTGTTTTTCTCCCTCTCTCTAATCCCACTGTCTTTCTCCCTCTCTCTAATCCTACTGTCTCTTTCTCTCTCTCACTCTTCCCACTGTCTCGTTATCCCTATCTCACTCTTCCTCTCCTCTCTCTAATCCCACTGTAGATTTCTCCCTCTCTCTTCCGATCTTCCTCCCTCTAAAACCACTGTATCTTTCTAACCCTCTCTAATACCTGTCTCTTTCTCCCTCTCCTCCTCTCTAATCCCACTGTCTCTCCCTCCCTCCCTCTCTCTCTCTCTCTAATCCCACTGTTTTTCTCCCTCTCTCTAATCCCACGGTCTTTCTCCCTCTCTCTAATCCCACTGGCTCTTACTCCCTCTCTTCTCTCAAATCCAACTCTCTTTCTCCCTCTCCTCTCTCTCTAATTCAACTGTCTCTTTCTCCCTATCTCACTCTTCCTCTCCTCTCTAATCCCACTGTCTCGTTCTTCCTCTCTCTTCCTTCCCCTTTCTAATCCCATTGTCTCTTTCTCCCTCGCATCCCACTGTCTCTTTCTCCCTCTCTAATCCCACTGTCTCGTTCATCCTCTCTCCCTCTCTAATCCCACTGTCTCTTTCTCCCTTTCTCACTCTTCCTCCCTCTAATCCCGCTTCTCTTTCTCCCTCTCTAATTCAACTGTCTCTCACTCTAATGCCACTGTCTCTTTCTCTCTCTCCCTCTCACTCATCCCACAGTCTCTTTCTTCCTCTCTCTAATCCTACTGTTTTTTACGCCCTTCCCTCTCTCTAATCCCACTGTCTCTTTCTCCCTCTCCTCTCTCTCTAATCCCTCTATATCTTTCATCTTCACTCTCCCTCTCCTCTCTCTAATCCCACTGTCTTTCTCCCTCTCTTCCTTTCCTTTCCTCTCTCAAATTCAACGGTCTCTTTCTCCCTCACCTATCTCTCTAATCCCGCTGTCTCTTTCTCTCTCTCACTCTTCCCACTGTCTCGTTATCCCTATCTCACTCTTCCTCTCCTCTCTCTAATCCCACTGTAGATTTCTCCCTCTCTCTTCCGATCTTCCTCCCTCTAATCCCACTGTATCTTTCTAACCCTCTCTAATACCTGTCTCTTTCTCCCTCTCCCCCTCTCTAATCCCTCTCTCCCTCCCTCCCTCTCTCTCTAATCCCACTGTCTCTTCCTCCCTCTCTCTAATCCCACTGTCTCTCCCTCTCTCACTCTTCCCACGGTCTCTTTCTCCCTCTCTCTACCGCTCTTCCTCCCTCTAATCCCACTGTCTCTTTCTCCCCCTCTCTAATACCACAGTCTTGTTCTCCCTCTCAATCTTCCTCTCCTCCTCTCTCTAATCCCGCTGTTCTCCCTCTCAATCTTCCTCTCCTCCTCTCTCTAATCCCGCTGTCTCTCCCTCTCTCTCTCTTCCTCTCCTCCTCCCTCTAATCCCACTGTCTCTCCCTCCCTCTCTCTTCCTCTCTCTAATCCCACTGCCTCTCCCTCCCTCTCTCTTCCTCTCTCTAATCCCACTGTCTTTCTCCCTCTCTCTAATCCCACTGTCTCTTTCTCTCTCTCACTCTTCCCACTGTCTCTTTCTCTCTCTCACTCTTCCCACTGTCTCGTTATCCCTATCTCACTCTTCCTCTCCTCTCTCTAATCCCACTGTATATTTCTCCCTCTCTCTTCCGATCTTCCTCCCTCTAAAACCACTGTATCTTTCTAACCCTCTCTAATACCTGTCTCTTTCTCCCTCTCCTCTCTAATCCCACTGTCTCTCCCTCCCTCCCTCTCTCTCTCTCTCTCTAATCCCACTGTTTTTCTCCCTCTCTCTAATCCCACGGTCTTTCTCCCTCTCTCTAATCCCACTGGCTCTTACTCCCTCTCTTCTCTCAAATCCAACTCTCTTTCTCCCTCTCCTCTCTCTCTAATTCAACTGTCTCTTTCTCCCTATCTCACTCTTCCTCTCCTCTCTAATCCCACTGTCTCGTTCTTCCTCTCTCTTCCTTCCCCTTTCTAATCCCATTGTCTCTTTCTCCCTCGCATCCCACTGTCTCTTTCTCCCTCTCTAATCCCACTGTCTCGTTCATCCTCTCTCCCTCTCTAATCCCACGGTCTCTTTCTCCCCTTCTCACTCTTCCTCCCTCTAATCCCGCTTCTCTTTCTCCCTCTCTAATTCAACTGTCTCTCACTCTAATGCCACTGTCTCTTTCTCTCTCTCCCTCTCACTCATCCCACAGTCTCTTTCTTCCTCTCTCTAATCCTACTGTTTTTTACGCCCTTCCCTCTCTCTAATCCCACTGTCTCTTTCTCCCTCTCCTCTCTCTCTAATCCCTCTGTATCTTTCATCTTCACTCTCCCTCTCCTCTCTCTAATCCCACTGTCTTTCTCCCTCTCTTCCTTTCCTTTCCTCTCTCAAATTCAACGGTCTCTTTCTCCCTCACCTATCTCTCTAATCCCGCTGTCTCTTTCTCTCTCTCACTCTTCCCACTGTCTCGTTATCCCTATCTCACTCTTCCTCTCCTCTCTCTAATCCCACTGTAGATTTCTCCCTCTCTCTTCCGATCTTCCTCCCTCTAATCCCACTGTATCTTTCTAACCCTCTCTAATACCTGTCTCTTTCTCCCTCTCCCCCTCTCTAATCCCTCTCTCCCTCCCTCCCTCTCTCTCTAATCCCACTGTCTCTTCCTCCCTCTCTCTAATCCCACTGTCTCTCCCTCTCTCACTCTTCCCACGGTCTCTTTCTCCCTCTCTCTACCGCTCTTCCTCCCTCTAATCCCACTGTCTCTTTCTCCCCCTCTCTAATACCACAGTCTTGTTCTCCCTCTCAATCTTCCTCTCCTCCTCTCTCTAATCCCGCTGTCTCTCCCTCTCTCTCTCTTCCTCTCCTCCTCCCTCTAATCCCACTGTCTCTCCCTCCCTCTCTCTTCCTCTCTCTAATCCCACTGCCTCTCCCTCCCTCTCTCTTCCTCTCTCTAATCCCACTGTCTTTCTCCCTCTCTCTAATCCCACTGTCTCTTTCTCTCTCTCACTCTTCCCACTGTCTCTTTCTCTCTCTCACTCTTCCCACTGTCTCGTTATCCCTATCTCACTCTTCCTCTCCTCTCTCTAATCCCACTGTATATTTCTCCCTCTCTCTTCCGATCTTCCTCCCTCTAAAACCACTGTATCTTTCTAACCCTCTCTAATACCTGTCTCTTTCTCCCTCTCCTCTCTAATCCCACTGTCTCTCCCTCCCTCCCTCTCTCTCTCTCTCTAATCCCACTGTTTTTCTCCCTCTCTCTAATCCCACGGTCTTTCTCCCTCTCTCTAATCCCACTGGCTCTTACTCCCTCTCTTCTCTCAAATCCAACTCTCTTTCTCCCTCTCCTCTCTCTCTAATTCAACTGTCTCTTTCTCCCTATCTCACTCTTCCTCTCCTCTCTAATCCCACTGTCTCGTTCTTCCTCTCTCTTCCTTCCCCTTTCTAATCCCATTGTCTCTTTCTCCCTCGCATCCCACTGTCTCTTTCTCCCTCTCTAATCCCACTGTCTCGTTCATCCTCTCTCCCTCTCTAATCCCACTGTCTCTTTCTCCCCTTCTCACTCTTCCTCCCTCTAATCCCGCTTCTCTTTCTCCCTCTCTAATTCAACTGTCTCTCACTCTAATGCCACTGTCTCTTTCTCTCTCTCCCTCTCACTCATCCCACAGTCTCTTTCTTCCTCTCTCTAATCCTACTGTTTTTTACGCCCTTCCCTCTCTCTAATCCCACTGTCTCTTTCTCCCTCTCCTCTCTCTCTAATCCCTCTGTATCTTTCATCTTCACTCTCCCTCTCCTCTCTCTAATCCCACTGTCTTTCTCCCTCTCTTCCTTTCCTTTCCTCTCTCAAATTCAACGGTCTCTTTCTCCCTCACCTATCTCTCTAATCCCGCTGTCTCTTTCTCTCTCTCACTCTTCCCACTGTCTCGTTATCCCTATCTCACTCTTCCTCTCCTCTCTCTAATCCCACTGTAGATTTCTCCCTCTCTCTTCCGATCTTCCTCCCTCTAATCCCACTGTATCTTTCTAACCCTCTCTAATACCTGTCTCTTTCTCCCTCTCCCCCTCTCTAATCCCTCTCTCCCTCCCTCCCTCTCTCTCTCTCTAATCCCACTGTCTCTCCCTCCCTCCCTCTCTCTAATCCCACTGTCTCTCCCTCTCTCACTCTTCCCACTGTCTCTTTCTCCCTCTCTCTACCGCTCTTCCTCCCTCTAATCCCACTGTCTCTTTCTCCCCCTCTCTTCCTCTCTCTAATCCCACTGCCTCTCCCTCCCTCTCTCTTCCTCTCTCTAATCCCACTGTCTCTCCTCTCTCTTATCCCACTGTCTCTCACTCCCTCTCTCTTCCTCTCCTCCTCTCTCTAATCCCACTGTCTCTCCCTCCTCCTCTCTCTAATCCCACTGTCTCTCCCTCTCTCACTCTTCCCACTGTCTCTCACTCTCTCACTCTTCCCACTGTCTCTCCCTCTCTCTCTCTTCCCACTGTCTCTCCCTCCCTCTCCTCCTCTCTCTAATCCCACTGTCTCTCCCTCTCTCACTCTTCCCACTGTCTCTTTCGCTCTCTTTTCATCTCTCACCCAATCTCTAGTCTCCCCCTCACTCTATCTCCACCTCTCACACTGCAATCTTCCCCTTTCTCCTCCTATCCCCCAGTCTGCCCCCCCCCCCCCCCTCTCTCTCTGTCTATATCCTGACAGTGACCTCACTCACTCTCACACCCCCTAATAACAGTGACTTCCCCACAGCGGCACAGCGGCACAGAGAGAACAGCAGGGGACAGAGGACAGGGGACAGAGAGAGAACAGCACAGGGACAGCGGCACAGAGAGAACAGCACAGGGACAGAGGGTGTGAGGGGGCACAGCACAGGAACAGAGAGAACAGCACAGGGACAGAGAGAACAGCACAGGGACAGAGGGTGTGAGGGGGCACAGCACAGGAACAGAGAGAACAGCACAGGGACAGAGAGAACAGCACAGGGACAGAGAGAACAGCACAGGGACAGAGGGTGTGAGGGGGCACAGCACAGGGTGTGAGGGGGCACAGCACAGGGGCACAGGGTGTGAGGGGGCAGAGCACAGGGTGTGAGGGGGCACAGCACAGGGTGTGAGGGGGCACAGCACAGGGGCACGGGGTGTGAAGAGGCACAGCACAGGGTGTGAGGGGGCACAGCACAGGGGCACAGGGTGTGAAGAGGCACAGCACAGGGTGTGAGAGGGCACAGCACAGGGGCACGGGGTGTGAGGGGGCACAGCACGGGCACAGGGTGTGAGGGGGCAAGGCACAGGGTGTGAGGGGGCACAGCACATGGGCACAGGGTGTGAGGGGGCACAGCACAGGGGCACAGGGTGTGAAGGGGCACACCACAGGGTGTGAGGGGGCACAGCACAGGGGCACAGGGTGTGAGGGGGCACAGCACGGGCACAGGGTGTGAGGGGGCACAGCACAGGGGCACGGGGTGTGAGGGGGCACAGCACGGGCACAGGGTGTGAGGGGGCACAGCACAGGGTGTGAGGGGGCAAGGCACAGGGTGTGAGGGGGCACAGCACAGGGTGTTAAGGGGGAGACAGCATAGAGTCTTAAAGGGGGC
This sequence comes from Ascaphus truei, assembly GCF_040206685.1. Lineage (NCBI taxonomy): Eukaryota > Metazoa > Chordata > Amphibia > Anura > Ascaphidae > Ascaphus > Ascaphus truei. The sequence continues at coordinate 17,748,231 of NC_134502.1, forward strand.
ACAGCACAAGGGGCACATGATATATATAGAGGGGACAGTACAGGGTGTATAAGGCGGCCCAGTATAGGGGGCACAGTGAGAGAGGGGACACAGCACAGTGGGAACAAGGAGTAAGAATGGGCAAGGCCCAAAGGAGACAGGGATTAAGTGGGCACAGTGAGAGTGGGCACAGGGAGTGAGTGGGCACAGGGAGTGAGAGTGGACACACGGATTGAGAGCGGCCACAGGGAGTGGGAGTGGGCACAGGGAGTGAGAGTGGGCACAGGAAGCGAGAGGGCACAGGAAGCGAGAGAGGACACGGAGTGAGAGTGGGCACAGGGAGCGTGAGTGGGCACAGGGAGAGAGAGTGGGCACAGGGAGAGAGAGTGGGCACAGGGAGTGAGAGTGGGCACAGGGAGTGAGAGTGTGCACAGGGAGAGAGTGGGCACAGGGAGTGAGAGTGTGCACAGGGAGTGAGAGTGTGCACAGGGAGTGAGAGTGGGCACATGGAGTGAGAGTGGGCACAGGGACTGAGAGTGGGCACAGGGAGTGAGAGTGGGCACAGGGAGTGAGAGTAGACACAGGGAGTGAGAGTGGGCACAGGGAGTGGGCACGGAGTGAGAGCGGGCACAGGGAGTGGGCACGGAGTGAGAGCAGGCACAGGGAGTGAGAGTGGGCACAGAGATTCAGAGTTGGCATGGAGTGAGAGTAGACACAGGGATTGAGAGTGGGCACAGGGAGTGAGAGTAGGTACAAGGAGGGCAAAGGGAGTTAGTGGGCACAGGGAGAGAGTGGGTGAGAGTGGGCACAGGGAGTGAGAGTGGGCACAGGGAGTGAGAGTGGGCACAGGGAGTGAGTTGGCACAGGAAGTGAGAGTGGGCACAGAGTGAGAGTGGGCACAGGGAGGGAGAGTGGGCACAGGGAGTGAGAGTGGGCACAGGGAGTGAGTGGGCACAGGGAGTGAGTGGGCACAGGGAGAGAGAGTGGGCACAGGGAGTGAGAGTGGGCACAGGGAGAGAGAGTGGGCACAGGGAGAGAGAGTGGGCACAGGGAGTGAGAGTGGGCACAGGGAGTGAGTGGGCAAAGGGAGAGAGTGGGCACAGGGAGTGAGAGTGGGCACAGGGAGTGAGAGTGGGCACAGGGAGAGAGAGTGGGCACAGGGAGTGAGAGTGGGCACAGGGAGTGAGTGGGCACAGGGAGTGAGTGGGCACAGGGAGAGAGAGTGGGCACAGGGAGTGAGGGTGGGCACAGGGAGAGAGAGTGGGCACAGGGAGAGAGAGTGGGCACAGGGAGTGAGAGTGGGCACAGGGAGTGAGTGGGCAAAGGGAGAGAGTGGGCACAGGGAGTGAGAGTGGGCACAGGGAGTGAGAGTGGGCACAGGGAGAGAGAGTGGGCACAGGGAGTGAGAGAGGGCACCGGGTTTTGCTGTGAAATGGACCGGATATGCTGCGATCTCTTGCTGCTGATACTCGGTAACACTCTGTGTGTGTCTGATAGCGGGGGAGCGATGCTCTGCAGGTCTCTGCCAGGAGAGGGGTTAGCAGAGCGATGCTCTGCAGGTCTCGAGTGGGGGAAGAGTTAGTGGAGAGATGCTCTGCAGGTCTCGAGCAGGGGAAGAGTTAATGGAAGGATGCTCTGCAGTCTCAAGCAGGGGAAGAGTTAATGGAGTGATGCTCTGCAGGTCTCTGACAGGGAAGGGGTTACTGGTGCGACACTGCAGATCTCTTGACAGGGGAAGAGTTAATGGAGTGATGCTCTGCGTGGTTACTGGCAGAGCAGGCGTTAATGGTGCAACACTCTGCTGAACTCTAAAAGGACCGGGTTAGTTGTGTGATGCTCTGCGGCCAGTGGCAGGATTTGGTTTCCACAGTGGTCAGAGATTCCTCTTATAACAGGAAATTGTGTGTGGGGGGGGGGAGGGGGTGACGTCCACTCTGTACATACACATTCTATATACAGATCCTATATATACACACATCCTACATAACTCTACTGACAGATTACTGTATACACACATTCTATATACAGATCATATAGATATAGACATATATACATCCTACATAACTCTACTGACAGATTACTGTATATATACATCCTATATACCCCTACTGGCAGATCACTGTATATACACATCCTATATACCCCTACTGACAGATCACTGTATATACACATCCTATATAACCGTACTGACAGATTACTATATATATACACCAACTATATACCCGTACTGACAGATTACAGTATATACACATCATATATACCCCTACTAACAGATTACTGTATATACACATCATACATACCCCTACTGAAGGTTTTTTTTAACCAGGGTTCCCCTGGGCCTCCCTAAAGGGTTCCCTGTAATTTTCTGGTCATTGTATACTGTATAGAAGAATTTACAATACATCTGATCTCAGACGCGCTATTAGAGAGGGTTGGGGTTCCTTACAATGCATCTGATCTCAGACGCGCTATTAGAGAGGGTTTGGGTTCCTTACAATGTATCTGATCTCAGACGCGCTATTAGAGAGGGTTGGGGTTCCTTACAATGCATCTGATCTCAGACGCGCTATTAGAGAGGGTTCGGGTTCCTTACAATGCATCTGATCTCAGACGCGCTATTAGAGAGGGTTGGGGTTCCTTACAATGCATCTGATCTCAGACGCGCTATTAGAGAGGGTTTGGGTTCCTTACAATGTATCTGATCTCAGGCGCGCTATTAGAGAGGGTTGGGGTTCCTTACAATGCATCTGATCTCAGACGCGCTATTAGAGAGGGTTGGGGTTCCTTACAATGCATCTGATCTCAGACACACTATTAGAGAGGGTTTGGGTTCCTTACAATGCATCTGATCTCAGACGCGCTATTAGAGAGGGTTGGGGGTTCCTTACAATGTCTCTGATCTCAGACGCGCTATTAGAGAGGGTTGGGGTTTCTTACAATGTCTCTGATCTCAGACGCGCTATTAGAGAGGGTTGGGGTTCCTTACAATGTATCTGATCTCAGACGCGCTATTAGAGAGGGTTGGGGTTCCTTACAATGCATCTGATCTCAGACGCGCTATTAGAGAGGGTTGGGGTTCCTTACAATGCATCTGATCTCAGACGCGCTATTAGAGAGAGTTGGGGTTCCTTACAATGCATCTGATCGCGGACGCTATTAGAGAGGGTTGGGGTTCCTTACAATGCATCTGATCGCGGACGCTATTAGAGAGGGTTGGGGTTCCTTACAATGTCTCTGATCTCAGACGCGCTATTAGAGAGGGTTGGGGTTTCTTACAATGTCTCTGATCTCAGACGCGCTATTAGAGAGGGTTGGGGTTCCTTACAATGCATCTGATCTCAGACGCGCTATTAGAGAGGGTTGGGGTTCCTTACAATGCATCTGATCTCATACGCGCTATTAGAGAGGGTTGGGGTTCCTTACAATGCATCTGATCTCATACGCGCTATTAGAGAGGGTTGGGGTTCCTTACAATGCATCTGATCTCATACGCGCTATTAGAGAGGGTTGGGGTTCCTTACAATACATCTGATCTCAGACGCGCTATTAGAGAGGGTTGGGGTTCCTTACAATGCATCTGATCTCAGACGCGCTATTAGAGAGGGTTGGGGGGTTCCTCAGAATTTCACTTGGGGTTCCTTAACCAAAAAAAGGTTGGATACCACAGGAGTAGAGAGAGAATGTAGCCGTATAAAATGTAACCAATTGACTTAGAACAGCTGTTGTTTAGACCAGGGGTGTGCAAACTGGGGGGGAGGTGGGACGCGAGACTCTCTGCGGGGGGGGGGGGGGGGCGTGGCAGTTACAGTTGCTCTTCTTAAATTAAATGCCAGGGGAGCGGCGATGGCCTCCATAACTTCACTGACTTTGGCTCAGGCGGCCATGGCGTCATTTAACGGTGTCATGTGACCCTGCGTTGTAACGTCAGAACGCCGGAGCCAAGGTATGGAGGGGGGAGGGGGGGGGGCACAAGGAGGGGGGGAGAGCTAGCAGAGGGGCACAGGGCGGGGGGGGGGGGGAGATTGCGCACCCTTGGTTTAGACAGTATTCAGCAGGATTGAAGTCAATTAGATTCAATGTAACCGCTGTAGGTAGCTGGCGATCATGTACAGGTCAGTAAGACCCGTCACTGCTGGTGCTACAAACATCTCATGAAATCAGAATGAGACAGATAGGGATCGGCAGCCTCTGTGTTTATAATGCTGTGCTCAGGCCCGGTTTTGTTCCTAGATAGCCCTCTTTATGGGAACATACAGTATATTGTATCTGCAACATGGACACAGGAACAGATACAATCTCTCTCCGTTGGCAGAAGACTGTTGCGCTGCTAGTTGTGCAACCTATACTTAGTCATTTCCCCCGAACACCCAGCGCTGTCTGCGGGCAGGAGGATTGCACGAAGCAGGGGGCCGCTGGCGAAGCAGAGAGGCCTGGGAACCCCCCAATGCCTTGAGAAAGGGTTGGCACACACGCATGTTGGCAAGCAGATCCACATGCACGTGCAAGCCGCATCTATATGCTTCTGCTGACAGATTACTGTATGTGCACATCCTATATACCCCTACTGACAGATTACTGTATATACACATCCTATATACCCCATACTGACAGATCACTGTATATACACATCCTATATACCCCTACTGATAGATTACTGTATATACACATCCTATATACCACTACTGACAGATTACTGTATGTGCACATCCTATATACTTCTACTGATAGATTACTGTATATACACATCCTATATGCCCCTACTGACAGATCTCTCTATATTCACATCCTGTATGCCTCTACTGACAAATCACTGTATATACAAATCCTATATACCCCCTACTGACAGATCACTGTATATACACATCCTATATGCCTCTACTGACAGATTACTGTATATACACATCCTATATACCCCTACTGACAGATTACTGTATATACACATCCTATATACTTCTACTGACAGATTACTGTATATACACATCCTATACACCCATACAGACAGATTACAGTATATACACATCCTATATACCCCTACTGACAGCTCACTGTATATACACATCCTATATACCCCTACTGACAGATTACTGTATATACACATCATATATACCCCTACTGACAGATCACTGTATGTGCAAATCCTATATACCCCTACTGACAGATCACTGTACAGGCATACCCCGGTTTAAGGACACTCACTTTAAGTACACTCGCGAGTAAGTACATCTCGCTCAATAGGCAAACAGCAGCTCGCGCATGCGCCTGTCATCACGTCCTGAACAGCAATACCGTGCTCCCTACCTGTACCGAAGCTGTGCGCAAGCGGGGAGACTATAGAGCCTGTTACACATGCGTTATTTACATCAGTTATGCACATATATGATGATTGCGGTACAGTACATGCATCGATAAGTGGGGAAGAGGTAGTGCTTCACTTTAAGTACATTTTCGCTTTACATACATGCTCCGGTCCCATTGCGTACGTTAATGCGGGGTATGCCTGTATATACACATCCTTTGGGGCCTATTCACGTAGCTTCGATAAATTACTTAACACTTGTCTTGCACATGTAACTACCCAGTAAGCCCTTATCACATGTCAAAATCGCCTACAAACGGCTTTTTTTAAAGAAGCGTTATCACTCTTGCTGGAGAAAAAAAATGCAGAAATTATCTTTTTTTTTTGCCAGTCACTGCTATTCACGTAGCTTTCGAGATGCAAAATAGCGGCTGAAAGACTCGCCAGTTTTCTTAATATCGGCTAAAGGCCGGCGAGATCGGATTCACGATTTGCATCGGACAGAGGAGTGTCATTTATTTTTACTACTGGGGATTCCCGGAGCTGAGACGCATTAATATCGGGAAATCCCCCCTCTGCTTCTATCCTGTGTCATTAAAATAACACCCCAGCTACCTGCTAAGGTAATGAAGGGGTTAAACTGAAGTACCTGGTTTGATGGGGGTAGAGGGGGCAGGGGAAGGGGGTAGTTGGCCCAGGGTGGGTGTTTAGGCCTCCCAGGAGTGTTGCAGGATGGGGTTAATCCCTTCATTACCTTAGCAGTTACTACACTAAGGTAATGTAGGGGTTAACCCCTCCAGCTAACCACCTGGGAGGCATCACCGCCCATCCTGCAGCAACGACCCCCTACAAACCACCCCCAAACCACCAGCCCCACAGGAATGAGAAAAGGCCCTATTAGCCAAATATAGCTAATTTTGCACCACAAATATAGCTAATTTTGCGCCACAAATATAGCTAATTTTGCACCACAAATATAGCTAATTTTGCACTTTTGCCCATTCAAATATACAATACTGCACAGTGCAATCAAATAAAATACTAAATATAATAATATAAAAAAAAACACTAGCGATTTCATCCATTGATTGTCACTGGTGTTATCTATGCCCTCAACAGGTGCACAGAGAGTCACATTTCAGCCAATGGCCATCCTACTACCAAACCACCCCTCTGCCTCCCCCCCTACCCCAACCCCACCACTCATAGTAATGGGCAAAAGCCCTATTAGCCAGATCTGGCTTTTGCCCATTCAAAAATAATCAATAGCCGGCCACCCTATCGTAAATAAAAATAGTACTTACCCCTGCCAGGATGAAGGCCGTTCTCGTCCTCCTCCGCATCTTCATTGGCACCTACATTTAACTAGAAACTACTGGCCAGTAACCGCTTCATTACCTTAGCTGGGTAGAACTGCTATGGTAATTAATGGGGTTAAACCATTCCGCAACACACCCAGGAAGCCTAACCACCCTCCCCTGGACAACTACCCTCAATCACCACACACACAAATGGGCAATAACTCTATTAGCCAAACAAGGCTACAAGCGCTTTTTTCTCATTTGTGTAGCAAAAAAAATAAAATAATACACATTGTTTTTTTTTTTTTTACAACCCCACTCACAACCCTTCCAGGAGGCCTAACCACCCACCCTAGGGCAACTACAACCTTCACCCACCCCATCTAACCCCAACTAACCGTGTAGTGCTATTTAACTCCTTCATTACCGTAGTAGTTAGCCACTAAGGTAATGAAGCTCTGTTTTAATTTGAATAACATAGTATTCAAGCAGGTGATCTGCGGCGTTGAACCGTATTAATTTCACGTGGTCCCGTGGGCCGTGACACAGGACATTTAAACTTGCAGGAGATACTGGCGCCCCATATTGGGGCCTGTACCTCGGGAAGCAGGGGGTATCCCGGACCTGAAATTAATGCGGTTCAGCTCCGGAGACCCCCTGCTTCAATACTGTGTTATTACAATTAAAATAAAAAGAGCACAGAGAGGTCATATAAGATCGCGCTCTTCGCTGATGATGTCTTCCTAGCGATCTCCAACCCGTTAACGTCACTCCCTTACCTTTTCTCCACCCTGGCAACATTTAATAAAATCTTATGTTTTAAAATAAATAATAGCAAGTCCGAGGCCCTCAACATAAATTTCCCACAAGTTATGGTAAAATAATTAAAACTAAACTTCAGATGGTAACCGGTGGGCATGAAATACCTAGGAATATACATCACGAAGGATTCTAAGTCCTTGTATAGAGAAAACTATCCTAGAGTGTTGGGGGCCCTCAGGGGCGAGTTGGGTGCATGGTCCGGCCACAATCTCTCATGGATAAGGAGAATCCAGTGTATAAGAATGAATCTTCTCCCTCGACTCCTGTACCTGTTCCAGACGCTACCGATTCCAGTGATAGAGAAAGAGATTGCTAATCCCCAGGCTCTTATCACCAGATTTATCTGGGGATGGGTGGGGGTGGTGGAAAGAGACCCAGAATTAAGAAGCAGAGCCTCACAAGGTTTCCCAGCTGAGCCAGCTTGTCCTTTGGCACACTGACCCCTCTGTGAGACGTTGGATAGAGCTAGAATCATCCCTGTCCCGCACGGTGAAACTCTACATATAATTTGGCTTCCAACCAATAATAAATCTTGGAATGTTCCAGACTCGCCAACAATAGCCCATAGCCTTTAAGTATGGGCATCTCTTAGATCTAGACACTCCTTGTCGAGTCCTAACTCTCTAATGTCCCAATTACCGTAATTTCCAGACTATTGAGCGCACCTGAATATAAGCCGCACCCACTGAATTTTAAAAAACTTATTGTTTTGAACATAAATAAGCCGCACATGTCTATAAGCCGCAGGTGCCTACCGGTACATTGAAACAAATGAACTTTACACAGGCTTTAACGAAACACGGCTTGTCACAAAAATAAAAAGGCTTTAACGAAACACGGCTTGTAACAAAAAATAAAAAATTAGCAGTAAACAGTAGCCTACCAAGAAAGTCATTGGTCACTATCTTCCTCCTCCTGTGCACTGAAACCACTGAAGTCATCTCCTTCGGTGTCGGAGTTGAATAGCCTCAGAATTGCTTCATCCGATATTGGATCGTTTTCATTGTCGCTCTCGTCACTTTCATCCGGAGGCAAATCTCCCCGCTGAGCCCTCTTCAACACGCAGCAGTCCAGCCTTTCGAAACCCGTTGATGATAGTGGATTTTTTGACAATGCTCCACGCTGTCAGGACCCACTGGCAGACTTGACCATAAGTTGCTCTTCGCATGCGGCTCGTTTTAGTGAAGAAATTTCTCCCCACTTGTCATCCAAGCCTCCCACTGAACACGTAGCGCCACCTTAAATGCACGATTTACACTGACGTCGAGTGGCTGCAAATACTTTGTTGTGCCCCCAGGAATCACAGCTGGAATTGAGTTTGTCCTCTTGAAGGCTTCTTTCACCGAATCTGTTATGTGGGCCCTCATGCTGTCCAAAACGAGCAATGCCTTGTTCCTGTGAAAGAATCCTCCCGGTCGCTTGCCGTAACACTCCGTATGCCATTCATGCATTAGGCTCTCCGTCATCCATCCTTTCTTGTTGACTTTCACAACAATTCCTCTCGGGAATTTTTCTTTTGGCATCGTCGTGCATTTAAAAATCACCATCGGTGGAAGCTTTTCTCCCGATGCCGTGCGGCTCAGAACACAGGTGAAGTGCGTTTTTTCATGCCCAGTTGTTTTCAGCGTGACGGATGATTCGCCTTTCCTGTTGACAGTCCGAGTGAGAGGCAGGTCAAACGTCAGAGGAACATCATCCATATTTATGATGTCGTGCGGGCCAATGGAATGCTCCGCTATCTTTGCATCAGTGAATTTGCGGAAGTTTGAAACTTTTTCCTCGTAGTCGGGAGGGAGCTGCTGGCACAGACTCGTCCGTACCCTGATGGACAGGCCTTTACGTCTCATAAATCTGAGACACCACGATGGTCCACCTCTAAAATCCTCAAACTTCATTGCGGTGGCGGTTGTTTTGGCTTTCAGTCGGATCTGCACAGTTGAAACACCTCGGCCGTCTGCTCTCTGTGTGTTGACCCAGTCTTCGAGCTCATTTTCTAGTTCGGTCCATCTGCTTTTCTTCCCTCTGAAAGCTTTAGTTGTCTTTTTGCACTGAGTCAATTCCTCACGCTGCTGTTTCCAACGTCTTATCATCGACTCATTAAGACCAAGCTCCCGTGCAGCAGCTCTAGTTCCTTTTCCAACAGCCAGATCAATCGCCTTCAACTTGAAAGCTGCATCATATGCATTTCTCCGGGTCTTTGCCATGATGAGGGTGACAAAATGACTACCGTAATCAGAATGATGGGAAGTTTGAGCGCGCTCGATTTAATCTAAACAGTAAACAAAACAGTTGTTTGACCTTAACCCGTTCGGCAATTTCATTGGTCTAATGAAAGCTACATGCCGCCAAAAAACCGAGCACGTCACAAAATGTGTTTTTTTGAAGAAAAAAAATTTGAAAGCGGGAAAAATCCATATATTAGCCGCGTCATTGTTTAAGCCGCGAGGTTCAAAGCGTGGGGAAAAAGTTGCGGCTTATAGTCCGGAAATTACGGTACTTGGAAACTAAAGATTTGAACCGGGGATGGAGGGGAGAAGCGCCTCAGCCTGGTCGGACGCAGGGATCACAAGACTCAGAGACCTGGGCCCCGATTTGAAACCTAAATCTTTTGAAGCCTGTCAAAAAGAGAGAAGTATTCCAAATAAGGAACTATTCCATTATTTGCAACTAAAAGCATTTGACATAAAATCGGGCCCCAGTAATCCTCTTACCAGGTTTGAATCTCTGTACCTTAGGGGGACGGGAACTCGAGGTCTCATCTTGCTTCTTTACGGCCAAGAGGCGGGATCCCCTCTGCTGGCCCATGAAGAAATATGATTCAGTGGGAGCAGGACCTAGGGGAGGAACTAGAGGAAGATGAATGGGATGAGATCCTCCAAGCAGTGGCCAAATGTTCAATTTCTACCTCTATAAAAGAAAATGCGTATAAAGTGATGACGCGCTGGTACATGACTCCACTTAGAATTTCCAGATTTGTCCCAAGATACCCCTCGATATGTCCCAAAGGATGCGGAGACCAGACCTCATTTATTCACATGGAGTGGACATGCCCTCGTGTAGCGACCCTCTTGAGGAAGGTGAGGTCTTGGATTCAGAGACTCCTCCACATTAACATTACAATGGACCCGTGGCTCCTCTTATTAAACAGACCAATAAGCAACTTGTCCAGACAAGAGAACAAGCTGATTGCCCATATCTCCACGGCAACCCTGTGCCAGCTAGCCAAAGTTTGGAAGCAGGCTGGGGTCCCATCTATTCCCAAAATGAAGAAAAATGTGTGATTTGTCTGTCAAATGGAAAAGCTATCGGGCATGATGAAGGATTTCTGTGGGGAGTTCTTGAGGGTATGGCGCCAAAAAGGACAAATGGTATTATCACTATAGTATTGGTTTTATCTTTCATGTCATTACCTCCGTTATATGCATGGAGCTATCGATTTAATGTATCAAACACTTTTATTATCTTAAGGCCACGGCTCCAGTGCCTTCCACAGCGCACGTCTTGGCGTGCACTGTGCGCACAAGCACCGCCCCCCAATCGGACCGGGCCCAGTAAGCACCTCCGCACGGAAGGTGCAGCCGCGCTGTACTGCAAGTTTTTGCAAAATACAAAAAAATTGTATTTGCGACGGAGGCGTGGCCACACCCCCAGGCGGTTCAGCCAATGAGGACGAACCAGCCGTGTAAGGCCTGGAAAATCTCAGCCACGCCCCCCCCCCCCCCCCATCGCAAACTCTTGCTTCTCTGGGACCACAGATCGCGGTGAAGCAATCAGTGTTGAGGCCTTGGGGAACCAAAGTTCTCAATATAAAGATCCAGTTGGCCCCCCTCTGATCCAATCTCCTAATCTGATTGCCCCCTCTCATGTGAACAGGGATAAATTCAATTCCACAAACTTTCAAATATTTACTATCCCCTTTGGGCAGGGGGTACACTGTAGTGGGACCGGATGGATAATGTCCTTATTTGTAATAAGTCTAACATGTTCCATCACACGTACCTTCAGACTTCTTGTAGTCCTTCCTACGTACTGCTTACCATAGCCGCAGGTGACTAGGTAGATAACGTATGAGGACTTGCAATTGATGAAACTTCGTATAAGAAAAACTTCTTTAGTAACTGTACTTTCACAAGTCTTAGATGGTAGTATCAGATGACAGATTTTACACGAGCCACATCTATATGGCCCTTTTGTTAGTTGCTTAACTTTACTCGTATCTGATACAAACAGACTGGGTGATAAAGAATTGGAGATGGTTTTAGCCTTTCTAAATACAATTTTAGTGGTTGGTGGTAGGTCCTGCCCCAAAATAGGATCCTGGCACAGGATGTCCCAGTGTTTCTCTAGGAACAGTCAAATATCCTGTGCCGGTGGACTGAATGTAGTAATGAACAACGGACTCTCTGGTTTTGAGGCCCTTCTTGGTTTCCTACATAACAATTGATTCCTATCCATTTCTTCCACCTCCCTCCGTGCCTGTATAAGATCAGAAGACCTGTAGCCCCTTGCAATGAACTTATTGTGCAGATCATCTGATTGTCTATGAACGTCTTCATCCTGGGAACAATTACGTTTAACCCTCATGAATTGCCCCTTTGGTATTCGTTTAATGAGGGACCTGGGGTGGCAGCTATCCGCTCTTAAGTAAGTGTTACGTGAGTTCTCTTTACGGAAAATATCCGTATGAATATTTAAAGAGAGATCCACATAAAGTAACAAATCCAAATATTTTAAATGTTGATAATCATAAGTGAAAGTGAATTTAAGACCATAATCATTGGTATTGAGTGATTCTATAAATAATAAAAGTGTCGTGACATCACCCTCCCAAATAAAAATAAGGTTGTCAATAAAACATTGATAAAAGATAATGTGATCCCTAAAGGTGTTCCTATCTCCAAACACGTGGAATGACTCCCACCATCCCATGAACAAGTTAGCATAGGATGGGGCAAAGCTGGTACCCATAGTCGTTCCACGTGTCTGGAGATAGTGAACACCATCAAACATAAAATAATTGTGTGTTAACAAAAAGTGAATAGAATCTAGAATAATGGTGACTTGTGAAGGTGATAAATCAGATAGTTCCAAAAGGTGTTGTGACGCTGCCATCCCCAGGTGATGCTCAATTATAGTACAACGGGATGTGACATCAATAGACAACCAGACATAATTCGATTTCCATGATATATCCTTGATTTGATTAATTAAATCTGCACTCTCCAAAACATTGAATGGGAACGACCTCGCTAGGGACTGCACGTACCTTGACAGACCATCTCCAAAAGATCCAATACTAGAGACAATAGGCCTCCCAGGAGGGGAGACCAATGTCTTATGGATCTTTGGGAGATGGTGGAACAAGGTCGTGGACGGAAAGGGATTATAAAGGAAATCCGTCTCATTAGCATCCAAAACACCCAGTATACTTCCTACCTCAAGGAGTGCTCTCAGATCAGACATAAAGGAAAGAGTGGGGTCAGAGGGAAGTACAGCATAGGAGAGAGTATCACTGAGTTGACGTAAAGCCTCCTTGTGGTAGTCACTCCTATGCTGCACCACCACCGCCCCACCCTTATCTGCATTCTTAATTACCAATTGTTTATTGGCTTTCAAAATATTCAAGGTTTTAGTTTCTCCCACAGTTACATTTTTGTTTAGGGGGTTGTTTGATCTTGTACAGAATGTATACCCTGTGGCGAGAATTGATATATCTCTTTGTACCATTTTTTCAAAGGTAGCAATTGCATTACCCTTAACAAAAGTGGGATACAAATTAGATTTCCTCTTAAACCCAGAGGCCTTTCTTCCAAGGAAGTTTTGGGGGTCAATTTGTGAGTTCTGCTCTTGCAGCAACTCGTTCATGTCCTGTAAATGACAACAATCCTTGAATGAGAAGTTGTTCTCAATGGCATCAGTATTGCATACATTAGTAATAGAATTATATAAACCATCATTAAAATTATCAGGTACACCAACATCATCACTATTATCAACCTTAGATATAGGAGAACCCCCCTTCTTGAAGAATTTGTTAAGAGTTAGCTTCCGGACGAATTTATGCAAGTCCACCACCGTATCAAAAAGATTAAAGTTGGAAACTGGGGCGAACTTAAGTACTTTACCAAGAAGGGATCTTCATCACAAAGCTCTATATTAGAGATATTAATGACCCCCGAGTCATCTAGTTGCTTTTCTTCCTCTTGTATGAGGACCCTTTTGGATCCCCTCCAACTGCCCCGTCTTGTCCTCTATCGTTTCCAACTTCTTGGAAATACCAATAGAATTTGAGTTTAAACCCCCCCCCTCCAAAAACAGTGCGATCACCTGTAAGAGCTGTACAGGAAGATGCAGAGGAAGATGCAGGGAGATCGCCTGTAAGAGCTGTGCAGGGAGATGCACCTCTCTCTGTGTAGGGAGATCGCCTGTAAGAGCTGTGCAGGGAGATGCTAACTTCTACTTTTCCGTGAGAAACAGATATCTGTCCTTCACAACCTAACGTCTACTGTTCCATGAGAAACAGATATCCGTCCTTCGCAAACCTAACTTCTACTTTTCCATGAGAAACAGATATCCGTCCTTCACAACCTAACTTCTACTTTTCCATGAGAAACAGATATCTGTCCTTCGCAACCTAACTTCTACTTTTCCATGAGAAACAGATATCCGTCCTTCACAACCTAACTTCTACTGTTCCATGAGAAACAGATATCCGTCCTTCACACCTAACTTCTACTTTTCCATGAGAAACAGATATCCGTCCTTCACACCTAACTTCTACTTTTCCATGAGAAACAGATATCCGTCCTTCACAAGCTAACTTCTACTTTTCCATGAGAAACAGATATCCGTCCTTCACAACCTAACTTCTACTTTTCCATGAGAAACAGATATCCGTCCTTCACAAGCTAACTTCTACTTTTCCATGAGAAACAGATATCCATCCTTCGCAACCTGACTTCTACTTTTCCATGAGAAACAGATATGCGTCCTTCACAACCTAACTTCTTCTTTTCCATGAGAAACAGATATCCGTCCTTCAAACCTAACTTCTACTTTTCCGTGAGAAACAGATATTCGTCCTTCCCAACCCAACTTCTACTTTTCCGTGAGAAACAGAAATCCGTCCTTCACAACCTAACTTCTACTTTTCCATGAGAAACAGATATCCGTCCTTCACAACCTAACTTCTACTTTTCCATGAGAAACAGATATCCGTCCTTCACAACCTAACTTCTACTTTTCCATGAGAAACAGATATCCGTCCTTCACAACCTAACTTCTACTTTTCCGTGAGAAACAGATATCCGTCCTTCGCAACCTAACTTCTACTTTTCCGTGAGAAACAGAAATCCGTCCTTCGCAACCTAACTTCTACTTTTCCATGAGAAACAGATATCCGTCCTTCACAACCTAACTTCTACTTTTCCATGAGAAACAGATATCCGTCCTTCGCAACCTAACTTCTACTTTTCCATGAGAAACAGATATCCGTCCTTCGCAACCTGACTTCTACTGTTCCATGAGAAACAGATATCCGTCCTTCACAAGCTAACTTCTACTTTTCCATGAGAAACAGATATCCGTCCTTCACCACCTAACTTCTACTGTTCCATGAGAAACAGATATCCGTCCTGCACAAGCTAACTTCTACTTTTCCATGAGAAACAGATATCCGTCCTTCACAAGCTAACTTCTACTTTTCCATGAGAAACAGATATCCGTCCTTCACACCTAACTTCTACTTTTCCATGAGAAACAGATATCCGTCCTTCCCAACCTAACTTCAACTTTTCCATGAGAACCAGATATCCGTCCTTCACAACCTAACTTCTACTTTTCCATGAGAACCAGATATCCGTCCTTCACAAGCTAACTTCTACTTTTCTATGGTAAACAGATATCCGTCCTTCGCAACCTGACTTCTACTTTTCCATGAGAAACAGATATCCGTCCTTCACAAGCTAACTTCTACTTTTCCATGAGAAACAGATATCCGTCCTTCGCAACCTAACTTCTACTTTTCCATGAGAAACAGATATCCGTCCTTCGCAACTTAACCTCTACTTTTCCATGAGAAATAGATATCCGTCCTTCACAACCTAACTTCTACTTTTCCATGAGAAACAGATAGTGTCTGAGTGCTAGTGTAATGAGTATAATACCCAGGCGCAGGTCTCTGCAACAGAGTATCAGTTCTCAGATAGTTGCGGTGTCGATCACTGATCTGCACATGTATGGAAGATTGGCTAAGCCGACGCACGCGTTTCACGTATCATGCTTCATCAGGGCATGCAAATCTGAGTGCCACAATACTGGGGATTACATTTTCTTCTTCATCAGACTTTGAATTTAACTGCCCAGTTGAGAACCTTATCATACAAGGTCTCTCTACTATCCGAGACTTTAGCCCGGTTCCTCCATTTTAATAGACTCTTTTGTACAGCGGGTTTGCTCACCCTGACCACGGACCGGTTCAAAATAGCACACCCTAAATGGTCATCGGCACTGATATAAAGACACGATCTATGCCGATGCAGGGGACAGTGTACAATGATACCATCTTTTATCATTGTGTCATTCCTGCATTAATAGTGTGTCACGTTTCACACCTGAATTCTCTGATATATTATTATTGATCAGTGTTTGATTCTAGTGCAGTGCACCTTACTGCTACTAGAACCGGCCACACAGATGCTTATACAGTGTGTTTCACATTATCTGTGATTAGGGTTACTGACCCGACAAGCGCCATTAATGTACTACACTGCCCAGTGAGCGGACATTTCTGATTGCCGCACCCCCGGTTCAACTGAGAACTAGCGCATGTCTTTAGTCAATAGCATAGATTTGTTTTTAGGTATTATCCATTTAGTATGTGATCTCTGCACCATTCACTGGTCTGTTCTTAAAGAGAGCGTTAGCACACACCACCCTGCTCTTCAAACGGGCGTTTTCGTTTGACAGAATCTCTGACCTATCTAGTAACGCTGAGCGTTCCTTGCTTGCCAGCTACACCAGCTTATCCTTCTGCATCGTTGTACACTAGAGTCTATTGTCCATGTTATCAGGCATGTGTGACATCCCGATATGAGCACCCTTGATATAACACAGGTACCATCACATCTGTTATTATTGTGACAGTATTTTGGTCTGGGCTATCATACTACATTCATACAGCCAGACATACACACCTGATCTAACCCACGGCCTCCTTGCCATCTCTTCCCCTGCAAATGGTGTTAACCTTTTCATTTAACACTGATTAACCTTAAAACTCGCCCCACAAATCAAGCATCCCAATAGCCGGCACTCATGGCTATTGTCCCACAGTCACTTATACCACCCATTGTGGCCAAGCACACCCATCTACAGCACTTATTCCCTCACCTGCTGTCTCTGCAAGTTTTCCCTCAAACCTCTTAGATTGTAAGCTCTGCGGGGCAGGGATTTCCTTTCCCATTGTCTGATTTTTGCTGCACTTATTGTATTTTTAAAATTCCCTGTACTGTATTCTTTGTGAAGCGCTGAGTACACTTTTGGCGCTACATAAATAAAGACATACAATACAATACATTCGGGACGCCACAGACACCATAGGTGGTTTCATTCTGACTATCTTACCTCATGGGAACCATGATCAGGTTTGCCTATTCAGACAGCACATTCAGAGTATTCTACATACATCTAGTATCACCCACCGGGTCTTTGCGAGGAACATGCTTTTCCTCAGTCTTTTAGCCTATTTGGCTTATTAGCCTACCCTTTGCTTGATTAGCATCAGGTTATTACACCTTATACTTCAATTAGCATTAGATCGAGAACACTCATATAGCTGTCACACATCGGTCATAGTCACCTATCTTTGGTGTTGTGTTTTAAAGCCCTATATTTTATATTCGTTTTGGTAATAAAGTATTTGAAAGATTCCAATGATCACATTTGGTGTTAAGAGTGCTCGCTTCTAGGTTTTCTGTTCTTGTGTATGTATATCAACCCTACCTAGAGAGCACCTCACCGCTCATACATTTTTTGCAGTAGCAGGGTACCTATAGTCTCCCCCCCCCCCCCCACTTGGAAACCCAGAGGTTGAACCCAGATACCCTCAATCCTATAGAACTAAAAAAAAAAACTGGGCCTGGTCAGCGGTGAGGCCGGCAATAAAAACAATTCTTGTATTTTTAACGCAATTTGCAAGTTAAAATTAACCTCTGATGTTCCAGATTGATTAAAATACTTAATACTTCATAATATTAGCGTGACACCTTTAGTGACATATTACTGTATATACACATCCCATATATAACTCTACTGAAAGATTACTGTAGATATACATTCCATATACCCGCGCTGACAGATTACTGTATATACACATCCTATATACCCATACTGACAGATTACTGTATATACTATACATATCCTGTATACCCTACTGACAGATAACATTATACAGTATACACATCCTATATACCCCTACTGACAGATTACATTATATACACATCCTATATACCCCTACTGACAGATTACTGTATATACACATCCTATATACCCCTACTGACAGATTACTGTATATACACATCCTATATACCCCTACTGACAGATTACTGTATATACACATCCTATATACCCCTACTGACAGATCACTGTATATACACATCCTATATACCCCTACTGACAGATTACTGTATATACACATCCTATATAGCTGTACTGACAGATTACTGTATATACACATCTTATATACCTGTAATGAGTATTTATAGCAGAGATATTTTTCCTTATAGATACCCCATGCATCATACTGTACCTCCCCTTGTCACATCAGGAGGTGACACTAACCCTCTCTGTTTTTGTTACAGGTCTCACTGTCACTTTGAGGAGTCAAAAAGACAACATGGATTGTCAACCTCCACACACCAGTAATTGTCATTCTGTCACCCTGCGGTGGGAGGGACAGACTCCATGTCCCATAGCTCCCTCCTGTCTGTGTCACTGTGTCACCCTGCGGTGGGAGGGACAGACTCCATGTTCCATAGCTCCCTCCTGTCTGTGTCACTGTGTCACCCTGCGGGGGGAGGGACAGACTGCATGTCCCATAGCGTCCTCCTGTCTGTGTCACTGTGTCACCTTGAGGTGGGAGGGACAGACTCCATGTCCCATAGCTCCCTCCTATCTGTGTCACTGTGTCACCCTGCGGTGGGAGGGACAGACTCCATGTCCCATAGCTTCCTCCTGTCTGTGTCACTGTGTCACCCTGTGTGGGGAGGGACAGACTCCATGTCCCATAGCTCCCTCCTGTCTGTGTCACTGTGTCACCCTGTGTGGGGAAGGACAGACTCCATGTCCCATAGCTTCCTCCTGTCTGTGTCACTGTGTCACCCTGTGTGGGGAGGGACAGACTCCATGTCCCATAGCTCCCTCATGTCTGTGTCACTGTGTCACCCTGTGTGGGGAGGGAGAGACTCCATGTCCCATAGCTCCCTCCTGTCTGTGTCACTGTGTCTCCCTGCGGGGGGAGGGACAGACTCCATGTGTCACTGTGTCACCCTGCAGTGGGAGAGACAGACTCCATGTGTCACTGTGTCACCCTGCGGTGGGAGGGACAGACTCCATGTGTCACTGTGTCACCCTGCAGTGGGAGAGACAGACTCCATGTGTCACTGTGTCACCCTGCGGTGGGAGGGACAGACTCCATGTGTCACTGTGTCACCCTGCAGTGGGAGGGACAGACTCCATGTCCCATAGCTCCCTTCTGTCTGTGTCACTGTGTCACCCTGTGGTGGGAGGGAGAGACTCCATGTCCCATAGCTCCCTACTGTCTGTGTCACCTTGTCACCCTGCGGGGGGAGGGACAGACTCCATGTGTCACTGTGTCACCCTGCAGTGGGAGAGACAGACTCCATGTGTCACTGTGTCACCCTGCGGGGGGAGGGACAGACTCCATGTGTCACTGTGTCACCCTGCAGTGGGAGAGACAGACTCCATGTGTCACTGTGTCACCCTGCGGGGGGAGGGACAGACTCCATGTGTCACTGTGTCACCCTGCGGGGGGAGGGACAGACTCCATGTGTCACTGTGTCACCCTGCAGATGGATCAGTGTGTGGTGGTAATTGGATCTGTCCAAGTGATGATGATTGCTCTGGTAATAAGTCGAGATGTCACTGTCGGAAAGGATATGTTACAGTGGGATCAGGAAGAGAGACCTTTTGTGATGGTGAGTGTGTCAGTGTGTATGAGTCTCAGTGTGTGTCACTGTGTGTGTCATCCTGTGTCTGTCACTCTGTGTCACTATGTGTATATCACTGTGTGTGTCACTTTGTGTATATTACTGTATGTGCCATCCTGTGTATGTCACTCTGTGTGTGTGTCGCTATGTGCATATCAGTGTGTGTGTCATCCTGTGTATATCAGTGTGTGTGTCATCCTGTGTATATCAGTGTGTGTCATCCTGTGTATATCAGTGTGTGTGTCATCCTGTGTATATCAGTGTGTGTCATCCTGTGTATATCACTATGTGTGTCATCCTGTGTATATCACTATGTGTGTCATCCTGTGTATATCACTGTGTGTGTCATCCTGTGTATATTACTGTGTGTGTCACTTTGTGTATATTACTGTGTGTGTCACTTTGTGTATATTACTGTGTGTGTCACTTTGTGTATATTACTGTGTGTCACTATGTGTATATTACTGTGTGTCATCCTGTGTCTGTCACTCTTTGTATCACTTTGTGTATATTATTGTGTGTCACTTTGTGTATATTACAGTGTGTGTCACTGTGTATATAACTGTGTGTCACTATGTGTATATTACTGTGTGTGTCACTGTGTATATAACTGTGTGTCACTATGTGTATATTACTGTGTGTGTCACTATGTGTATATTACTGTGTGTGTCACTGTGTATAGAACTGTGTGTCACTATGTGTATATTACTGTGTGTGTCACTGTGTATAGAACTGTGTGTCACTATGTGTATATTACTCTGTGTGTCACTGTGTATATAACTGTGTGTCACTATGTGTATATTACTGTGTGTGTCACTGTGTATATAACTGTGTGTCACTATGTGTATATTACTGTGTGTGTCACTGTGTATAAATATAACTGTGTGTCACTATGTGTATATTACTGTGTGTGTCACTGTGTATATAACTGTGTGTCACTATGTGTATATTACTGTGTGTGTCACTGTGTATATAACTGTGTGTCACTATGTGTATATTACTGTGTGTGTCACTGTGTATATAACTGTGTGTCACTATGTGTATATTACTGTGTGTGTCACTGTGTATATCACTGTGTCACTACAGGCATACCCCGCATTAACGTACGCAATGGGACCGGAGCATGTATGTAAAGCGAAAATGTACTTAAAGTGAAGCACTCCCTTTTCCCCCACTTATCGATGCATGTACTGTACTGCAATCGTCATATACGTGCATAACTGATGTAAATAACGCATTTGTAACAGGCTCTATAGTCTCCCCGCTTGCGCACAGCTTCAGTACAGGTAGGGAGCTGGTAATGCTGTTCAGGACGTGCTGACAGGCGCATGCGTGAGCTGCTGTTTTCGCCTACTGTGCGATATGTCCTTACTCGTGAGTGTACTTAAAGTGAGTGTCCTTAAACCGGGGTATGCCTGTATGTGTATATTACTGTGTGTGTCACTGTGTATATAACTGTGTGTCACTATGTGTATATTACTGTGTATATCACTGTGTGTGTCACTTTGTGTATATTACTGTGTGTCACTTTGTCTATATAACTGTGTTTCATGTGTGTGTCACTGTGTATATAACTGTGTGTCACTATGTGTATATTACTGTGTGTGTCACTGTGTATAAAACTGTGTGTCACTATGTGCATATTACTGTGTGTGTCACTGTGTATATTACTGTGTGTGTCACTGTGTATATAACTGTGTGTCACTATGTGTATATTACTGTGTGTGTCACTGTGTATATAACTGTGTGTCACTATGTGTATATTACTGTGTGTGTCACTGTGTATATAACTGTGTGTCACTATGTGTATATTACTGTGTGTGTCACTGTGTATATAACTGTGTGTCACTATGTGTATATTACTGTGTGTGTCACTGTGTATATCACTGTGTGTGTCACTGTGTATATCACTGTGTGTGTCACTTTGTGTATATTACTGTGTGTCACTTTGTCTATATTACTGTGTTTCATGTGTGTGTCACTGTGTATATAACTGTGTGTCACTATGTGTATATTACTGTGTGTGTCACTGTGTATAAAACTGTGTGTCACTATGTGTATATTACTGTGTCTGTCACTGTGTATATAACTGTGTGTCACTATGTGTATATTACTGTGTGTGTCACTATGTGTATATTACTGTGTGTGTCACTGTGTATATAACTGTGTCACTATGTGTATATTACTGTGTGTGTCACTGTGTATATAACTGTGTGTCACTATGTGTATATTACTGTGTGTGTCACTGTGTATATAACTGTGTGTCACTATGTGTATATTACTGTGTGTGTCACTGTGTATATAACTGTGTGTCACTATGTGTATATTACTGTGTGTGTCACTGTGTATAAAACTGTGTGTCACTATGTGTATATTACTGTGTGTGTCACTGTGTATATAACTGTGTGTCACTATGTGTATATTACTGTGTGTGTCACTATGTGTATATTACTGTGTGTGTAACTGTGTATATAACTGTGTGTCACTATGTGTATATTACTGTGTGTGTCACTGTGTATATAACTGTGTGTGTCACTTTGTGTATATTACTGTGTGTCACTTTGTCTATATAACTGTGTTTCATGTGTGTGTCACTGTGTATATAACTGTGTGTCACTATGTGTATATTACTGTGTGTGTCACTGTGTATATAACTGTGTGTCACTATGTGTATATTACTGTGTGTGTCACTGTGTATATAACTGTGTGTCACTATGTGTATATTACTGTGTGTGTCACTGTGTATAAAACTGTGTGTCACTATGTGCATATTACTGTGTGTGTCACTGTGTATATTACTGTGTGTGTCACTGTGTATATAACTGTGTGTCACTATGTGTATATTACTGTGTGTGTCACTGTGTATATAACTGTGTGTCACTATGTGTATATTACTGTGTGTGTCACTGTGTATATAACTGTGTGTCACTATGTGTATATTACTGTGTGTGTCACTGTGTATATAACTGTGTGTCACTATGTGTATATTACTGTGTGTGTCACTGTGTATATCACTGTGTGTGTCACTGTGTATATCACTGTGTGTGTCACTTTGTGTATATTACTGTGTGTCACTTTGTCTATATTACTGTGTTTCATGTGTGTGTCACTGTGTATATAACTGTGTGTCACTATGTGTATATTACTGTGTGTGTCACTGTGTATAAAACTGTGTGTCACTATGTGTATATTACTGTGTGTGTCACTGTGTATATAACTGTGTGTCACTATGTGTATATTACTGTGTGTGTCACTATGTGTATATTACTGTGTGTGTCACTGTGTATATAACTGTGTCACTATGTGTATATAACTGTGTGTCACTATGTGTATATTACTGTGTGTGTCACTGTGTATATCACTGTGTCACTATGTGTATATTACTGTGTGTGTCACTGTGTATATAACTGTGTGTCACTATGTGTATATTACTGTGTGTGTCACTGTGTATATAACTGTGTGTCACTATGTGTATATTACTGTGTGTGTCACTGTGTATATAACTGTGTGTCACTGTGTATATTACTGTGTGTGTCACTGTGTATATAACTGTGTGTCACTATGTGTATATTACTGTGTGTGTCACTGTGTATATAACTGTGTGTCACTATGTGTATATTACTGTGTGTGTCACTGTGTATATAACTGTGTGTCACTGTGTATATTACTGTGTGTGTCACTGTGTATATAACTGTGTGTCACTATGTGTATATTACTGTGTGTGTCACTGTGTATATAACTGTGTGTCACTATGTGTATATTACTGTGTGTGTCACTGTGTATAAATATAACTGTGTGTCACTATGTGTATATTACTGTGTGTGTCACTGTGTATATAACTGTGTATCACTATGTGTATATTACTGTGTGTGTCACTGTGTATATAACTGTGTGTCACTATGCGTATATTACTGTGTGTCACTGTGTATATAACTGTGTGTCACTATGTGTATATTACTGTGTGTGTCACTGTGTATATAACTGTGTGTCACTATGCGTATATTACTGTGTGTCACTGTGTATATAACTGTGTGTCACTATGTGTATATCACTGTGTGTGTCACTGTGTATATAACTGTGTGTCACTATGTGTATATTACTGTGTGTGTCACTGTGTATAAATATAACTGTGTGTCACTATGTGTATATTACTGTGTGTGTCACTGTGTATATAACTGTGTGTCACTATGTGTATATTACTGTGTGTGTCACTATGTGTATATTACTGTGTGTGTCACTGTGTATATTACTGTGTGTGTCACTGTGTATATAACTGTGTGTCACTATGTGTATATTACTGTGTGTGTCACTGTGTATATAACTGTGTGTCACTATGTGTATATTACTGTGTGTGTCACTGTGTATATAACTGTGTGTCACTATGTGTATATTACTGTGTGTGTCACTGTGTATATAACTGTGTGTCACTATGTGTATATTACTGTGTGTGTCACTGTGTATATAACTGTGTGTCACTATGCGTATATCACTGTGTGTGTCACTGTGTATATCACCCTTTATGTGTATTTTTATTTATAGCACTAGCCAGGTAGCCAGCGCTTTACAACATTACAATACAGGGATAGAATAATACAGATGGGATAAGTGCATCAAGATATAAATGTAACATTGGGTGAGCACAGTCCCTGCCCCGAAGAGCTTACAATCTAACCGCTGTGTAGGGTGACTAACACAAAGAATAGGGGTAAATGGGAGTGCATTAGTAAGTGTGTGTATAAGAGGACACTGCAGCTAAGTGTATACTGAAGCTAGTGAGCAGCCGTCATCCAGGCTATTTACACCAGTGGTGGCAGCAGGATATACACCAAGGGCTATAATAATATGTAACCCCTCCCTATAACTCCTATTACCACATATAAGCACGTTGTAACCACATCTCTTTCTCTCTCTCTCCCTCTCACTCTTCTCCCCTCCACCCTCTCTCTCACTGTCCTCCCCTCCTCTCTCTCACTGTCCTCCCCTCCTCTCTCTCACTGTCCTCCCCTCCTCTCTCTCTCTCACTCACTGTTTTCTCTCAGTGTTCTCTCTCTCCCTCTCTCACTCACTGTTCTCTCTCACTGATTTATCTCTCTCTCTTGCTCTCTCTTTCACTGTTCTCTCTCACTCACTGTGCTCTCTCTCTCTCTTTCACTGTTCTCCCTCCCTCACACTCACAAGGGACGCACATAATCTATTCATATATAACCCCTTCCTATAACTTCTATTACCCCATATAACCAAGTTGTAAACACCTCACTTTCTCTCTCTCTCTCTCTTCTCTCATACGCCCTCTCTCTCACTGTTGTCTCTCTCTCAGTGTTCTCTCTCTCATTGTTCTCTCTCTCTCTCACTGTTGTCTCTCTCTCAGTGTTCTCCCTCTCATTGTTCTCTCTCTCTCTCACTGTTGTCTCTCTCTCAGTGTTCTCTCTCTCATTGTTCTCTCTCTCTCTCACTGTTGTCTCTCTCTCAGTGTTCTCCCTCTCATTGTTCTCTCTCTCTCTCTCTCACTGTTGTCTCTCTCTCAGTGTTCTCCCTCTCATTGTTCTCTCTCTCTCTCACTGTTGTCTCTCTCTCAGTGTTCTCCCTCTCATTGTTCTCTCTCTCTCTCTCTCACTGTTGTCTCTCTCTCAGTGTTCTCCCTCTCATTGTTCTCTCTCTCTCTCACTGTTGTCTCTCTCTCAGTGTTCTCCCTCTCATTGTTCTCTCTCTCTCTCTCAGGCTGAGTCCCCTCGGGGGCGGTCCCCGCTTAGCGCGCTTACCTTCTGCAATGTAGATCCTCACATCCGCTCTCACGCTGTGCGCGCGCTCACGCGCTCCTAAGCTTTGGGCTTGGGGAGACAGCCGAGCTATACTTTTGTGCTGGGAGCAGGGTCATGTGACATGGTCATGTGACAAATGGGAAGAGAGGGTGTGTTTTACTGTCACACAAAACACCAACACTGAATTTAGCAGAGAGAAGTGGAAATGGGGGGGGGAGGGCAAACGGACTGGGGGGGGCAAACGGACGGGGGGGGGGGGGCAAACGGACTGGGGGGGGCAAACGGACGGGGGGGGGGGCAAACGGACGGGGGGGGGGCAAACGGACGGGGGGGGGGGGCAAACGGACGGGGGGGGGGGGGCAAACGGACGGGGGGGGGGGGCAAACGGACGGGGGGGGGGACAAACGGACTGGGGGGGGGCAAACGGACTGGGGGGGGGCAAACGGACTGGGGGGGGGGCAAACGGACTGGGGGGGGCAAACGGACTGGGGGGGGGCAAACGGACTGGGGGTGGGACAAACGGACTGGGGGGGGGGACAAACGGACTGGGGGGGGCAAACGGACTGGGGGGGGCAAACGGACTGGGGGGGGGGGCAAACGGACTGGGGGGGGGCAAACGGACTGGGGGGGGCAAACGGACTGGGGGGGGCAAACAGACTGGGGGGGGGCGCAAACGGACTGGGGGGGGCAAACGGACTGGGGGGGGCAAACGGACTGGGGGGGGCAAACGGACTGGGGGGGGGGGCAAACAGACTGGGGGGGCAAACGGACTGGGGGAAGGGGCAAACGGACTGGGGGGGGGGCAAACGGACTGGGGGGGGGCAAACGGACTTGGGGGGGGAAACGGACTGGGGGGGGGGCAAACGGACTGGGGGGGCAAACGGACTGGGGGGGGCAAACGGACTGGGGGGGGGGGGCAAACGGACTGGGGGGGTGGGCAAACGACTGGGGGGGGCAAACGGACTGGGGGGGGGGCGCAAACGGACTGGGGGGGGCAAACGGACTGGGGGGGGCAAACGGACTGGGGGGGGCAAACGGACTGGGGGGGGGCAAACGGACTGGGGGGGGCAAACGGACTGGGGCGGGCAAACGGACTGGGGGGGGGGGGCAAACGGACTGGGGGGGGCAAACGGACTGGGGGGGCATACAGACTGGGGGGGGCAAACGGACTGGGGGGGCAAACGAACTGGGGGGGGGCAAACGGACTGAGGGGGGGGCAAACTGACTGGGGGAGGCTAACGAGAGAGGGGGGGGGGCAAACGGACTGGGGGGCAAACGGACTGGGGGGGGCAAACGGACTGGGGGGGGCAAACGGTCTGGGGGGGGGGCAAACGGACTGGGGGGGGGCAAACGAACTGGGGGGGGGCAAACGGACTGAGGGGGGGGCAAACGGACTGGGGGGGCTAACGGAGAGGGGGGGCAAACGGACTGGGGGGGGCAAACGGACTGGGGGGGCAAACGGACTGGGGGGGGCAAACGGTCTGGGGGGGGGCAAACGGACTGGGGGGGGGGCAAACGGACGGGGGGGGGCAAACGAACTGGGGGGGCAAACGGACTGAGAGGGGGGGCAAACGGACTGAGAGGGGGGGGCAAACGGACTGGGGGCAAACGGACTGGGGGGGCAAACGGACTGAGAGGGGGGAGCAAACGGACTGAGAGGGGGGGCACAAACGGACTGAGGGTGGGGGTCAAACGGAGAGAGAGAGAGCAATGGGGGAGAGAGAGAGCAATGGGGGGGGGGGGGAAGGGTGGGATAGAGAAAATGGAGACAGAGAGAGACACACACACACACACACACAAAGAGACACAGAGAGAGAGACACACACACACACACACACACTCTTCCCCCTCTCTCACAAAGAAGACACTTGTTTATTTTAATTGTAGTCAGATAGTTCTCATACCTATGATAGCAGTGGGTATTGTTAATACTGTGTATTGGAGGAGATGTATCGCTGTTTATAGCACTGTATATGTCACTGTTGATAAGATGGTATCACTTTTGATATCACCGTGTGTGTCACTGTGTGTATCACTGTTTATGTCACTGTGTGTGTACTGTATCCCTGTATGTGTCAGTGTGCGTGTATCACTGTTTATATCACTGTGTGTTACACACATACCTTACAGTTGTGTCATTGTGTGTCTTGCTTTGTGTTTTCAGATATAAATGAGTGTTTATTGGCTTGTCGTGCGGTGCGAACACAGACTGTATAAACGTAGTGGGCGGCTTCCACTGTATGTGTGCAACAGGATTCCGCTCAGCAAACAACGTAACACAATTCTGTCCTAACAAGACACGTTGTGTAGGTAAGTACACAACTAGTTCTATAAAGTGTGAGTGTCCTGTGTATAATATAGTTTCACACGCTGCTCTGTGTATAATACAGATACACATGCTGCTCTGTTTATAATACAGATACACACGCTGCTCTGTGTATAATACAGACACGCTGCTCTGTGTACAATACAGATATACGCTGTTCTGTGTATAATACAGATACACACACTGCTCTGCGTATAATACAGATATACGCTGCTCTGTGTATAATACAGATACACACGCTGCTCTGCGTAGCTCTGTGTATAATATACAGATACACATTGCTCTGTGTATAATACAGATACACACTGCTCTGTGTATATACAGATAAACACACTGCTCTGTGTATAATACAGATAAACACTCTGCTCTGGTGTATAATACAGACACACACTGCTCTGTGTATAATACAGATACACATGCTGCTCTGTGTATAATACAGATACACACGCTGCTCTGTGTATAATACAGATACACACACTGCTCTGTGTATAATACAGATACAACACTGCTGCTCTGTGTATAATACAGATACACACGCTGCTCTGTGTATAATACAAGATACACACACTGCTCTGTGTATAATACAGATAAACACACTGCTCTGTGTATAATACAGATACAGCACTGCTCTGTGTATAATACTGATACACACATGCTCTGTGTATAATACAGATAACACCACTGCTCTGTGTATAATACAGATTACACACACTGCTCTGATGTATAATACAGATAAACACACTGCTCTGTGTATAATACAGATAACACCACTGCTCTGTGTATAATACAGATACACACACTGCTCTGTGTATAATACAGATACACACACTGCTCTGTGTATAATACAGATACACACTGCTCTGTGTATAATACAGATACACACACTGCTCTGTGTATAATACAGATAACACACTTCTGTGTATAATACAGATACACACCTGCTCTGTGTATAATACAGATACACACTGCTCTGTGTATAATACAGATACACACACTGCTCTGTGTATAATACAGATACACACTGCTCTGTGTATAATACAGATACACACACGCTCTGTGTATAATACAGATACACACACTGCTCTGTGTATAATACGAGATACACACTGCTCTGTGTATAATACAGATACACACACTGCTCTGTGTATAATACAGATACACACTGCTCTGTGTATAATACAGATACACACTGCTCTGTGTATAATACAGATACACACTGCTCTGTGTATAATACAGATACACACCCCTGCTCTGTGTATAATACAGATACACACGCTGCTCTGTGTATAATACATGAATACACACACTGCTCTGTGTATAATACAGCTACACCCTGCTCTGTGTATAATACAGATACACACACTGCTCTGTGTATAATACAGATAAACACACTGCTCTGTGTATAATACAGATACAACACACTGCTCTGTGTATAATAGATACAGCTCTGTGTATATACAGATACACACTGCTCTGTGTATAATATAGATACACACACTGCTCTGTGTATAAGTACAGATACACACGTTGCTCTGTGTATAATACAGATATACGCTGCTCTGTGTATAATACAGATAAACACACTGCTCTGTGTATAATACAGATACACACACTGCTCTGTGTATAATACAGATACACACGCTGCTCTGTGTATAATACAGATAAACACACTGCTCTGTGTATAATACAGATAACCACTGCTCTGTGTATAATACAGATACACACACTGCTCTGTGTATAATACAGATAAACACACTGCTCTGTGTATAATACAGATAAACACACTGCTCTGTGTATAATACAGATACACACACTGCTCTGTGTATAATACAGATAAACACACTGCTCTGTGTATAATACAGATAAACACACTGCTCTGTGTATAATACAGATAAACACACTGCTCTGTGTATAATACAGATACACACGCTGCTCTGTGTATAATACAGATAAACACACTGCTCTGTGTATAATACAGATACACACACTGCTCTGTGTATAATACAGACACACACTGCTCTGTGTATAATACAGATACACGCACTGCTCTGTGTATAATACAGATACACACACTGCTCTGTGTATAATACAGATAAACACACTGCTCTGTGTATAATACAGATAAACACACTGCTCTGTGTATAATACAGATACACACGCTGCTCTGTGTATAATACAGATACACACGCTGCTCTGTGTATAATACAGATACACGCACTGCTCTGTGTATAATACAGATACACACACTGCTCTGTGTATAATACAGATAAACACACTGCTCTGTGTATAATACAGATAAACACACTGCTCTGTGTATAATACAGATACACACACTGCTCTGTGTATAATACAGATAAACACACTGCTCTGTGTATAATACAGATAAACACACTGCTCTGTGTATAATACAGATAAACACACTGCTCTGTGTATAATACAGATACACACGCTGCTCTGTGTATAATACAGATAAACACACTGCTCTGTGTATAATACCAGATACACACACTGCTCTGTGTATAATACAGATACACACACTGCTCTGTGTATAATACAGATAAACACACTGCTCTGTGTATAATACAGATACACGCACTGCTCTGTGTATAATACAGATACACACACTGCTCTGTGTATAATACAGATAAACACACTGCTCTGTGTATAATACAGATAAACACACTGCTCTGTGTATAATACAGATACACACGCTGCTCTGTGTATAATACAGATACACACGCTGCTCTGTGTATAATACAGATACACGCACTGCTCTGTGGTATAATACAGATACACACACTGCTCTGTGTATAATACAGATACACACACTGCTCTGTGTATAATACAGACACACACTGCTCTGTGTATAATACAGACACACACTGCTCTGGTGTATAATACAGATACACGCACTGCTCTGTGTATAATACAGATACACACACTGCTCTGTGTATAATACAGGATACACACGCTGCTCTGTGTATAATACAGATACACGCGCTGCTCTGTGTATAATACAGATACACACGCTGCTCTGTGTATAATACATATAATTTACATGCGGCGCCACCCACAAAATCCAAACTCTCCCTCCCCAGCGTCCTTTGGGCCCTACGATGTTGCCCACATCAACCTTGTTTCTATACATTGGCGCCCAGAGACGCACTAAACGCGCTAATCTGTGCGTCTGTTTTACCACAAAAGTCACTGATAGCGACGCTTGTATATAGCCTCTGTAGTCTCACTGTGTGTTGTGTTATACTGTGTCCCCAGTGTGTTGTTGTGCTACACTGTGTCCCATTATGTTACTGCTTTACAGTGTCACATAATAATAATAGCATGTTCTTGTATAGCACTGTTGTGTTCAGTGTCTCACATTGTGTTCTTGTGTTGCGCCGTCACACTGTTGTGTTCAGTGTCTCACACTGTGTTATTGTGCTGGGCCGTCACACTCGTGTGGTTGTGCTCAGTGTCTCACACTGTGTTATTGTGCTGGGCCGTCACACTCGGTGGTTGTGCTCAGTGTCTCACATTGCGTTATTGTGTCGCACCGTGTCATTTTGTGCTGTTGTATTGCACTGTGCCAAATTGTGGTACTGTGCCACACTCTCACATTGTGCTGTGTTACATTGTGCTATTGTGTTCCACTGTGACATACCAAGTCTTAGCTAGCTCAAACCCCCAAACCCACTGCATTATACAGCTCAACCCCCTTATAACGCTGTGCTTGGGGTCCAAAGAATCACATCGCGTTATAAGCGGATCGCGTTAGAAATAATGTACAGTTGTATGCATTGTACAATAAAGTACTTAAGACGCCAATAATCGTGTTGTAAAGTATCCATAAATACGAAAATTGGGAGCCACGCTCGCATCGCGTTATAAGTGGATTCGCGTTGTAACGGATCGCGTCATAACGGGGTTGAGCTGTATATATGTATTTGTGTCAATTGGAGTGCTATTGTAATAGTGACCTAAAGTATATAACATATACAAAGACGCCCCAATGCTACATTCAACAGGACAAATGATTTCGTTATTTACTATCTGTTTCTTCTTCTCATAAGTTGGAGCATTTAGTTCAATCCATTGGCCAAAAACATTTTAAGCCTGTCACCCACGTCACTGTGTGACCCTGTCAGCAGGTCCCACGCCACCAATATCATACTGTCTCGTGTATTTCTTCCACTGCAGAGGGAGAACAGGAAATGAGAGACACAGTGCCTACAGCATCGGGTGCATGACATGTATGCAGTGCCTAAAGGGTGTAAAAGAACAAGCACTGTATGTGCTATGTACAGTTAAAAACAGAAATGCTCTAATAGGGGGGGGGGGGGAATCTTCAAGATCAAGTGCAATTAAAAATATACTTATACTTCCTTTGGTTGTTGCAGCAGTGAAGGTTTTCTCCATCTCTCTCGGGGGTCAAGAAAGCTCTTAATAGGCCGTTAATTCATGTGTGTGTCAGGACCTACTGATTACAACATGGAAGTGGGATTGGGTGAGCTTTAAACCAAGGACGAGATGTTCAGCCCATCACAGTGTAGACATCCTTAGAGTTTTGGATATATAGATTTATCTGTGTCACTTGGTGTGCTATTGGGATAGTGACCTAAAATATACAACAATCTACAAAGATGCCCCAATGCTACATTCAGTATGACACATTGTTTAGTCCATTACTATCTGGGTTTTTTTCTGTTGACTTACCCATGCCTCGAGCTGAACCCCTCTTCCATTCCCAATAAACACACCATACAAGTTCTTGGGAGAAAATACTAAGCGCAGCTTTATTTATAAACAACATGATAGATATCACGTTTATCCCCAACTTGGGACCCAGTCAGATTGCTCCGCTCACCTCTACCAGAGCTCGAGGGGTACCCTCAGCCCGTGCCGATTACGCCATTCAGCACCTTAGGCCAAATGGCACAGAGCCCCCATACGGAACGGTCACCACCATTCCGGCCGCCCAAGCCGAGAATGGTACCGCCTTCCCCAAATTACCATATTCAGACCTCCTTCCAGGAGCCAATACTGACTTAGTCCCCCCTCCCCCCCCCCACTCCCCGAATATACATTACTCGCGCCAAAGTATTCCCAAGCTGTGACAAATACAGAGCAGAATCCCGATCCTTCTTCCAATACCCGCCGTTCTTCATGCCTAAAGACAGGGCGGGTGTGGGTAGGACTTTGCTCGCGGCAGATTCTAGAAGAAAGAGGTAAAGTAGGTTCTCCCCACCTCTTTCCGGGGGGAAAGGAAGCTCTTAATAGACTGTTAATTCATGTATGTTGTCAGGATCTACTGATTACATTGAAAAGAACCCAAACCCACTACATATATATATATATATATATATATATATATATATATAATATATATCTATATCTATCTATATATATAGATATAGATATATATAGCACAAGAATGTAATGAAGAGACAGCACTCAAGGTTGATGAACTAATCAAAATGTATTGATGATGAGGATACACAAATCCTATATATATATATATATCTCAATTGGAGTGCTACTGAGAGAGTGACATCAAGTATACAACAATAGACAAGAAAGCCGCACGTGGGGTTCTGCTGACATCATTTGATTGGCACTGTTCCCTGTCGGGCGCCGGTCGAAAGGGGAACTCTCCATTTGTCTGTGACCGGAGCCTTTTTCGCTCCTCTTTGCGCTCGTCTGGTGCCTCTATAACCACGATTACCTTATCTTTCCTCATTTAAGGAGGTATTACCTAGGATTGTGCGATATCAACATTTTGACCACGATAATGATATTAAGAAATTTATCGTGATAACAATATATATCGCAATAAATTTGTTAAAATAAAAGTCTGAAAATGACCTAGTAAATGTAAATAAAATGTGTTTTCAAAATAAATACATATTGGTTAGATTTTCTAGAAAATAGAGACCTACATTCCCAAAACCTTTCCAGGGGGAGGGGAGGAGTTAAGTGTCCCAGGAGGAGGGTAGGGAAGGGGTTGTGTCCAATAGGGAGGGTGGAGAAGGGATTAAGTTCCCCAGGAGTAAGAGAGAAAGGGCTACAGTAGAGGCAACGTTTATTCTAACATTTGCTGTAAACTAGCCGGGTTACATTCTGGGTATGTGCTGGGTATGTGCTGGGTATGTTCTGGGCTAGTTTGAGGCACGTTTAAGGCATTTCTGCATTGACTAACGACCCATAGGATTAACACAGCAGGGATCCCTGGCAGTCCAATTCAGTTTGAATGGGACTGCCAGGGACCCCCCGCTGTTAATCTGATAGGCCATTAATAAATGCAGAAATGCTGGGGCTAGTTTAAGGAAAGTTTAAGGCATGTATTCAGAATGTACCTGGGTGTACCTGGGTCTTTTGGGGAATTGCCACTGGTTTTTGTTAGAATAATCGCTGCCTCTACCGTAAGTGTCCCAGGAGAGGGTGGGTAGGGGGAAAGTGAGGAGAGTAGTTCCTACCTTTGCCTGCTGCAGCCCTTTGCTCTCACATGCTCTCTCCCCATGCTGCTCGAAGCTCCTCCCCCTCTCTCTGAGTCAACATTCAGAAGCAGGGAGGGAGTGGGACTTGGGGCAGCACAGTGGCAGCTTCAAAGCTTCAGCTCTGACCACTGACATCCCATAGTATCGCAATAACAGTTAATCTCCCATATCGGCACTCCGAGAGATTAAGTTATCGCAATATTATTGAATTCCTGTATATCGCCCAACCCTAGTACTTCCTAGTTTACACCTAAGGAAAACAAGGTTCTGTTTACAAATGTTCTCTTTTAGGGAATACCGTCTCCTATCCCTCCTCCCGTCACCCTCCCCTATCTGTCTCTGCATTAGGGCTAACAGAATTCTAGTTTATTAAGCGATCTCTGTATTGTACTTCTTTATGTATATAGCGCCATTAATGTACATAGCGCTTCACAGCAGTAATACATGTGGTAATCCAATAAATAACAGATAATATAAATAACAGATCATGGGAATAAGTGCTTCAGACATAAAAGTAACATTAAGGAAGAGGAGTCCCTGCCCCGAGGAGCTTACAGTCTAATTGGTAGGTAGGGAGAACGTACAGAGACAGTAGGAGGGAGTTCTGGTAAGTGCATCTGCAGGGGGCCAAGCTTTATGTATCCTGTGTTCAGAATGTTCACCAGTGCTATTCATATGCTTCTTTAAGCAAGTGTGTCTGAAGGTGGGTCTTAAAGGTCTTTCAACAGTCATGCTGCATTTACAAAGAGTAGCAATCACCTGTTTCTATCAAACTGCCTATATTTCTCTCACAATATGGAATCACTGCTCCAGTGAGCACCATACCATGTCACTGAGCAGTGTCCAGCGATATACAGCCCTAACTTTACCATCTGATATCTAAACTGTTGAGGGCACAAGGGTATAAACACCATCGAATATTTGGACCTGCTATAGTATTTATACTTTATTAGACGTTATCCTCTGTGTAACAATTTTGCTGCAATTTACAGCTAGCACTTGTGTAGAAGTGGAGTGGAAGTGTGGAACTCTGAGAGATAACCGGAGTGGTCGGTTCCCATGACCTTTCTTCTGTCCCGTAACCTACCCGAACCACCAAATAAAATAATTCTTCACCCCTCTGATACTTGGAATTGTGGATGTTCCGAACCTCATACTCCAGACTAGAGTCTAAGATCTCAGGCTCGGGGGTGGGGGGTGCGTGGTTAGTCTTACTTTAGGAGATAACGGCTTTAGTAGTGAGACGTGGAACACAGGATACACTTTCATGTTAACTTACATAGTTACATAGTTACATAGTTACATAGTAGATGAGGTTGAAAAAAGATGTACGTCCATCAAGTTCAACCTACAGTGTATGCTAAATTTAGACAACAGATACTTTATCCTATATCTATACTTATTGACCCAGAGGAAGGCAAACAAAAAAACCCATTAAGGGGAAAAATTAATTCCTTCCTGACTCCAAGAATTGGCAATCGGATTAATCCCTGGATCAACATCCTTCCCATGTATACTTATTTGGTATATCCCTGTATACCTTTCCCATCTAAAAAGATGTCTAACCTTTTTTTGAACACATTTTTTGTATCTGCCATCACAGTCTCCATGGGTAATGAATTCCACATTGTAACTGCCCTTACTGTAAAGAACCCTTTCCTTTGTTGCTGGTGAAATCTCCTTTCCTCCATCTTAAGGGATGGCCCCGAGTCCTTTGTACTGCCCATGGGATGAATAGTTCCTTTTGAAAGCTCCGTGTATTGTCTCCCGAATATATTTGTATAGTTATCATATCCCCTCTTTTCTAATGTAAATAAATCTAATTTAGCTAGCTCTCTCCTCATAATTATATTGTCCATCCCCCTTTATTAATTTGTTGGCTCTTCTCTGCACTCTCTCTAGTTCCATAATGTCTTTTCTTATGATTGGTGCCCACAAAATGTACTCCATTTTCAAGGTGTAGTCTTACTAATGCTTTGTAAAGGGGGTATAATTATGTTTACTTCCCCTTCCATCCATTGCCCGTTTAATGGCAAGATAAGATGCTTGTTTGCCTTTGCAGCTACTGCATGACTTTGGGCACTATTGCTAAGCCTGCTGTCTACAAGCACTCCTAAATCCTTCTCCATCAAGGATTCCCCCAATTTATCCCCATTTAATTTGTAGAGTCGCCCTGTTTATTCTTGCTTCCCAAATGCATAACCCTTACAATTTATCTGTATTAAACTGGAAGTTTTTACTCTAAGAACTACAGGGTTGATACATTTTTTCAACAGGGCATGGGCGAATAAAACGTGGATGAAGTTCCTGGGACCTACGTGTTAGCTTTACGTTTATTTTAAAGATAACCAAACTTGATGACCCGCAACTATACTGAGGAGCTGGTCTTTGCTTCTTCATTTTTTTTCCTCCCAAGCAAATTTTTATTTGTTTTTCAATTATATTCAGGGTGGGGGGTGGGGTGCCCCCCTCCCCCCAAAAAAAGAAGGGGTGGGTGGGGGGACAATAGAACCAACATAATTAAATCCACAATACAATACAGAGATAATAGTAATAATAATAGTTATAATAACCGTATAAAATAATATTAAACAGTAATAATAAAAAGAAACCGGGAGAGGCAAGAGACACTAGCTGGTAGCAATCACATAATTTTTCTGCAATTTATTAAGCTTTGGTTTGTAACTTTGGAATTTTTTATAAAAAAAACCTGCTTTTAATTTTTAATATCTTTAAAATTTGTTTACATTTGTATATCTTGTATCGTCGATATATCACTTTTATATACATTTTTTTTTGGATTAACCAATACACACAGCAACGCCCCCCTCCCACCCCTCCACTGTGGGTATTAATACTATGTTACCTACCTGTACGCTTACTACTCCTCCCCCTGAAGAAGCACGAGTGAACGCGTCGAAACATGTACGTAGGGAGTGACGTTACCACGGTGACGCCGATGCGGTGAAGCGGGTCTGATCCGATAATCTACTAAAACGGTTGTATGGCGCTCTTTACCATTGCATAGCGCGTCGTTTTCAGCATTTGCGGAGCCTTTTACTACTGCTCCACTTGCAGCAGAAGTATAATCGTATAGCTAATACAGCGTAACATAGCCTATCTGGGCAGGTGTTTATACATGCAGCATTCTGATACACCCGCAAGCTTAGCTAAGCATGTAGTAGTAATAGTCTCACACACGTGTGTTTTCAGTGATTCATCTGAGGTGATATTGGAGGAGATTTAAGGAGTTTGGTTTTCTATGAGAACCATCCGTTTAACTATGTAAATGTGCCTCCTTGCAAGTGTCTTGTGAGTATGTATTAGTGGATTTCTGGGGCTAAGACCCCCTTGCTTTGGTTATTTATCTGCTACATATAAGCATAGAGATTCCTACCACTAGGTAATACTACCCAAGGCCTCGGACATGGTGCCGCAGACCGTGCAGACGATCAGACTGCCTTCAGGCAACATTTGCGTCCATGCGGCGTGTGGGCTCGCGTGCACGGTGGAAGCGGGAGATGGGGGGGCGCGCGTTGCGTGAGAAAATCGGTTAAACTGATTTCTCAGTGCGACAGACGGGTCATGTGAGCGGTTCACCCAATGAAGGAGAACCAGCTCCGTGACGTCACTAGGAACGCCCCCCCCCCCCCCCACGGCCGTCTAGCATGGCCAGGAAAAGCACCCACTATCCCTCAGCCTCCGCGCACCTCTGCGCGGGAGAAGGCACTATGGCCCCAGCCTAACTCTGGTATTAATGGGGAGTCTGTTATTGTGTGCACTATATACATTATATGTCTTGATTGCTATAACTTAGCATGTATCCATAGAATCAGATATGGATACAGATTAACCAATACGCTCTATTAACCACGTACCTCGACACTACAACCAATAGATGGCAGTGTTCACATAAGTGAACTGACTGCATTATCCTTTGACCCTGCATTCACCTTTGACCCCTGCATTCACCAGAGAGGATATTAAATACACTATTGTATATATCACAGCAATTTTCTTGCACATTGTTCTGTACACCATGTAAATGTAGCCATAGCATAATTGTTGAATAAATATTGTGATATTTTTGTTTTTAAGAGTACAGTAGGAGATTTTGATCAGTAGCTCAGAGATGTAATTCATTCTCAATATTCTATTGCAACTTACCTGGACGAGTGCATATATATATGGAAATCGTGTGTGTCCCACTCTCCCTCGTTCCCATTTTCTGTAGAGTTGTTCATAAATGGTCTTTGCTTTTCATCAGCAAATTTCTTGTAGCGTTGCTTAGCTTTAGGCCTCGGCCATGTTCCTTGCTTGCTGGCGGAAGCGCGCTGACGCGCGCTCCCGCTCAGCACTGAGCTCCTACAGTTGCAATTAGAGCGGCTTTAGTAGGGGCTCACCTGCGCTTCCGCAAGCGTGCGGAAGCGCAGGTCTTAGGGGAATTTAAAATTCCCCCGCTTGCCGGCGCGACAGGCCGGTCACGTGAGCGGTTCGCCCAATGAGGGCGAACCAGCTCCGTGACGTCACTGGACCGCCCCCGGCCTGTGACGCGCCTGCCCCCGGCCCGCCCCCTGACATCCCGCTGACAGTGCGTGCGGTAAGCAACCGCAAAGCCAGGGAAAGCACCCCGCTTTCCCTGCGCCTCAGCACACCAGCAGGGAGTATGGCCGAGGCCTTAGGCTGCGGCTCCGCTGCCTGCGAAGCAGGCGACGTGTGCAGCCGAGTCCCCTGGTCTGCAGAGAGCTGCAGGGGGAAAGACAGGGGCATGATGGGGGAGTGACTGGGCGTGGCCATGACATCACCCGGCAGGTTTGTCCTCATTGGCTTAACTGTTGGGGGGGGGGGGCGTGGCCTAACACTCCGTCACAACTCCTGCTCTCAATTTTCTTGAGAGCAGGAGTTTGTCGGCGCAGCACGGCGTCCCCCCCTCGCAGCGGGCCTGGCCCCATTGTGGGGCGGATCTTGTCCCTGCAGTGTCCACCACAGCAGGCGCTGCAGTAGCCAGCGGGGACCTGGCCTCAGTTAAATTTTCTCGAGCAGTTGAGAATGTCGGTAGCATGATTCTATGGCATTCCTCCACTGAGCATATCGTAGGATTATCCGGCGTTCGTTCTGGAATCCTTCTAGGATGAAACCCAAAGACACAAAAGAATGGAGAATATCTCAACGCAGAGTGTTCAACGTTATTATTCTGCCACCCATACCAATTCTACCCAGTTGGAACTTCCTCGTTGCAAATGTCATTGCAGATATTGTTCCAGGACCTTGTTCACTCTCTGTGTTTGACCATCGGGTTACGGATGATAAGTAAAGGTAAGATGTAGGTCAATGCCAACCATGGAACAGAAAGCTTTCCAGAAACATGATGTAAATTGTGAACCTCTCTCCGAGGTCCAGATGGATGGGACTCCGTGAAGGTGATCTATGTTCTGAAGAAACAGTTGCGCCAGAAGTTCCACAAATGGTATTCCTTTAGTGGGAGTAAAATTACTCATCTTGGGGAATAAGTCAACGACCACCAAGATAGTATCGTAGCTCCTTTCTTTGGGTTGTTCTACCATGAAATCTAAAGACAAGATATGCCACTTAACGGGTGATGGAGCTATAGTCATCAATAGACCTTGTGGAGCCATGCTGTCGGTTTTGGATCAAATACAGATGTCACAAGAACGCACATAATCTTATACTTTAGTGTTGCACGGTCACCAAAAATGTCTTTGTACCCAAGCCAAGGTCTTTGAAATTCCCAGATGACTTGTTAGGCTGTGGCCACGCTGCCGCTGAGCATGCTCATGCTTGAGAGCGGTGACGTGCGAGCGGGCGTGGCCAAGCATTGACTGGCGCTGATTGGTTGCTGAAGGGTCATGTGACCATTCAGCGCGCTCAAAATTCAATTTCCTTTGTCTCCCCAAGCGCCAAACTTGGGAGAGCGCATGTGCACGCTCACGAGCGCGTGCGCGCCGCGTGAGCATGACCATACAAATTGATTTTAAATGACAAGCGCCAAATTGATTTTATATGACAAGCGCCAAGCCCGCTCAGCAGCAGCATGGACGCAGCCTTAGAGTTGAATCGTGACAACATCTTAACGCTTCTCTGTAAATGTATTGTGGGTAGATATTGTGCCGAACCATGATAGGGTAGACCCGTTCGGAGATCTCGGGCAGGTTGTTTTTGGGTGCCACTCTAACCAATTGGCTTACAACATGACTTGCTGGATCTTTTAGAACATACTTGTAGTCTCTGAGGCCCCTAAAAAAATCGCTTACTAGATCAAATACACTTGGCTTATTGGTATCGTCCTCCCAAACTCCCTTCTTCAGGATTACGTGAAAGGGCCTCCCCCTAGCCATTAGGTCGGCCTGGACAGAAGGTCATTATGAAATGATAATCTGCGAAGAATAGGGACCACCTCAATTGATGCGTGGTTAATGGACGAGCTGATTTAAGGAACTGGAAGTTATGATCTGTATACACAGTGACCAAATGATGTGCCATTCTTCGAAAGTGACGTTTTTGTTTTACGGCTGGAAGCTCTTTATCTGTAATGGTATCGTTCATTTCTGCAGGGGAAAGTTTCTGCAAAATGTAAGCTACTGGGTGCATATGACCGGTTTCTCGATGACGCTGTGAAAGAATTGCCCCGGCGGCCACATTGGATGCATCCGCTTCCACTGCGTATGGTTGATTGGGATCTGAATGCAATTAAACCAGTTTTCCTTTCAATGCCTCATCCACTTCTGGATTCCAGTCAAACTTGATCCCTTTTCTCAGGTGCCGAGTAATAGGGTCAATAATTCTTGAAAAAACTCCAATGAGAAAAATGTGCAAATTCCAAAAAGCCACGTGTCTTACGGACATTGGAGGTGGCTAATCTATCATTGCCTGAACATTTTTTTTTGATCCATCTTGATACCTCTCAGGCGTAATAACAAAAGCCCGAAATTCCACCGTAGTGCCATGAAACTGGCATTTCTCCAATGTGACAAATAGTTTATGTTCTCTTAATTCTTTTTAAACTGCCTTTACATGGTGTACATTTTTATCCAAGATGAAGAGAAGATCGGCGTGTCATCAATGTATAATATGACACAGATGTCGATGAACTCCCTCGACACTTCATTTATAAAATGCTGGAAGGCAGTAGGCCATTACATAGGCCGAAAGGCATTACTTGGTATTTATAGAGTCCGAATTTGATGTCGTACCTTCTCATCCTCCATACAAGGAAATACACTTATTTCCTCAGCGTACCATCAGTTGTCAATGGCAACTATCTGTCACTCGCTGGCCCTTCCCCGGAAAAACCCAAAACATCTGCAACCCAACTATAACTCTGACCTTGTCTCTCTTATGTAATAAGATCTACAAAACATTCTTCTACTGTCAGAATAAGTACTTACATGCGACATAGTTTGTTCTAATTGAAGAATTGTGGGGAGGTGTGGCTCAGTGTGGGGAGGGGTGGCTCAGTGTGGGGAGGTGCGGCTCAGTGTGGGGAGGTGTGGCTCAGTGTGGCTCAATGTGGGGAGGTGTGGCTAAGTGTGGGGAGGAGTGGCTCAGTGTGGGGAGGAGTGGCTCAGTGTGGGGAGGTGTGGCTCAGTGTGGGGAGGGGTGGCTCAGTGTGGGGAGGAGTGGCTCAGTGTGGGGAGGTGTGGCTCAGTGTGGGGAGGAGTGGCTCAGTGTGGGGAGGAGTGGCTCAGTGTGGGGAGGTGTGGCTCAGTGTGGGGAGGTGTGGCTCAGTGTGGGGAGGGGTGGCTCAGTGTGGGGAGGTGCGGCTCAGTGTGGGGAGGAGTGGCTCAGTGTGGGGAGGGGTGGCTCAGTGTGGGGAGGAGTGGCTCAGTGTGGGGAGGAGTGGCTCAGTGTGGGGAGGAGTGGCTCAGTGTGGGGAGGAGTGGCTCAGTGTGGGGAGGAGTGGCTCAGTGTGGGGAGGAGTGGCTCAGTGTGGGGAGGTGTGGCTCAGTGTGGGGAGGTGTGGCTCAGTGTGGGGAGGTGTGGCTCAGTGTGGGGAGGAGTGGCTCAGTGTGGGGAGGAGTGGCTCAGTGTGGGGAGGAGTGGCTCAGTGTGGGGAGGAGTGGCTCAGTGTTGGGAGGGGTGGCTCAGTGTGGGGAGGAGTGGCTCAGTGTGGGGAGGAGTGGCTCAGTGTGGGGAGGTGCGGCTCAGTGTGGCTCAGTGTGGGGAGGTGTGGCTCAGTGTGGGGAGGAGTGGCTCAGTGTGGGGAGGAGTGGCTCAGTGTGGGGAGGAGTGGCTCAGTGTGGGGAGGGGTGGCTCAGTGTGGGGAGGAGTGGCTCAGTGTGGGGAGGAGTGGCTCAGTGTGGGGAGGTGCGGCTCAGTGTGGGGAGGTGTGGGGAGGTGTGGGGAGGAGTGGCTCAGTGTGGGGAGGAGTGGCTCAGTGTGGGGAGGGGTGGCTCAGTGTGGGGAGGGGTGGCTCAGTGTGGGGAGGAGTGGCTCAGTGTGGGGAGGAGTGGCTCAGTGTGGGGAGGAGTGGCTCAGTGTGGGGAGGTGCGGCTCAGTGTGGCTCAGTGTGGGGAGGTGTGGCTCAGTGTGGGGAGGTGTGGCTCAGTGTGGGGAGGTGCGGCTCAGTGTGGCTCAGTGTGGGGAGGTGTGGCTCAGTGTGGGGAGGTGTGGCTCAGTGTGGGGAGGAGTGGCTCATTGAGTAAAGACACTGACTGGCACTGGGCACCAGGGAACCTGGTTCAATTCCCGGTGTCGGCTCCTTGTGACCTTGGGCTAGTCACTTTATCTCCCTGTGCCTCAGGCACCAAAACATAGGTTATAAGCTCTGTGGGGCAGGGACCTGTGCCTGCAAAATGTCTCTGTAAAGCTCTACATAAAAACTAGCGGCGCTATACAGGAACATGCTAATAATAATAATAATAATAATAATAAAAAAAAAGAATCTTTGCAAATCAGAATAACTCATGTATGGCATCTTTTCCTATAGTTCCAGACCTAATTACAATATAATAAATATTAATGAAAAGCTTACATACATGATTTTAGATTTGTTTGTTTTTTCGTTTTCCATTAGTGCATAAATTCTCCTGCAAGGGATATTAGCGCCGGTTCCAAATCAATTTGGCAAATCGAAAAGCAGGGATTCTCTTTTCATTTGGTCGAAAAAAAACATCTTTTTTAAACTTCGATATGTTTCTGGTAATGAGCCATCAACAGCACTTCTGTGGTGGCTCTCCGAAGAACCAGAGCAAAGACAGATGATCAGATTCTCCGTTGGTTTCTCGGGTGCTTCCCGCAAAACGCGGAGCTCTGCCAAACATGGATGGTATCCTAAGACAGTGCGGAATTGTGGCCCATCGATGAGCTTAATATGTCGGATTTCCGAATGTCTGTTACGGCAGTTACATTTCAAAGGAGGAGTATGCCACTTCAGAGGACCTAAAGTAAGGATTGACCTGTCCACTGCTCTAATCTTTTCTCTCCTGATGTTAACTTGGCTTCCTTTCCTAACTACCCCTGCCAGTATTTATCCACAGAATATCCCTTAGGCTGGGTCCATAGAGGGGGAAGCCGCGCTGAGCCGTGCGGACGCTCCGCGATGAGCCCCGTCATCCTCAATGAGCATGTCTTGAGAGGGGGCTCCCGCGAGCGTTCGCAGGCGTGCTGAGGCGCAGGGATTTTCAGCCGACAGCCGAAACTGTTTCTCAGCGCGCTGTCGGCTGAAAACACCCAATCAGCGCGAAGCAGCGTCATGACGTCGACGCTGTGACGTTGGCGCTTCGCGGGCTATTGGCCCAGCGATGTCACTGCCCCGCCTCCCGATCACGCACGCTGGCTCGCCTGCCAGTCCATGGAATCGCTCCTGACCGAGCAGGCGAGCGTCCTTGTCAGCGCGGAGGAGCGCGGCTGGACCCCTCTATGGACTCAGCTTTAATCAGATTCCTACTTCTAA
Source organism: Ascaphus truei (assembly GCF_040206685.1). NCBI lineage: Eukaryota > Metazoa > Chordata > Amphibia > Anura > Ascaphidae > Ascaphus > Ascaphus truei. The sequence goes on from NC_134502.1 coordinate 17,792,345, forward strand.
CATTATGACCAAATATGGTATTACCATGTGTCTCCCAGACTATGATAATGTCTTTCTGTTTCTTGCGATGTTTAGGTATTGTAAGACATATTGAACCCCCAAAATAGCCACAACATATATATAAGCGTATAAGTGTCACAGAGGAGTGCTACTGAGCATGGCAATATACATTTAAAACCAGAGACGAACATGAAACACAGACAGAGCTCAATGCACATCCAGCGAAACTTTATACACGGTACAGTGCCTAAATATACATGTATTGATATCTATTAAATACAATGGTCTTTCAGTTTAACATTTTGGCCAAATTGTTGTAAGCCCCTGAGCCACTGCACGGCAGACCAAATCTCAAGGGTCCCTACACTAATATAAATTCTTAATAACCTGTGCATTGCCAGGAAGAATGATTTATATTAAATCTGTCAAAATTAGTTGCAAAGTTCTAAGTCTGATTGAAGCTTTTATTAACCTGTACATTACCAAGAAAAGCACTCTGTATTAGATTTGTCACCATCACACTGCAAGCAAGCAAGTTCCCCTGAGAGTGGGAGATGCTATGGAGTGAGCTTTTAACCATTTAAAAGTGGGAGGGGGTGAGCTTAAATTAGATAGGAGGTTGCCACCCTCCAATCAGCTAAGACCAGCTGAACAAGAATTGTAAGACATATAGAACACCCACAAGCTCATATTGAACCCCCAAAATTGCCACAACATATATATAAGCGTATAAGTGTCACAGAGGAGTGCTACTGAGCATGGCAATATACATTTAAAACCAGAGACGAACATGAAACACAGACAGAGCTCAGTGCACATCCAGCGAAACTTTATACACGGTACAGTGCCTAAATATACATGTATTGATATCTATTAAATAAAATGATCTTTTAGTTTAACATTTTGGCCAAATTGTTGTAGGCCCCTGAGCCACTGCACGGCAGACCAAATCTCTAGGGTCCCTACACTAATATAAATTCTTAATAACCTGTGCATTGCCAGGAAGAATGACATGTCATGACGCCATGACGTTGACGTTGGCGCTTCGCGGGCAATTGGCCCAGCAACGTCATTGCCCCGCCTCCCGATCGCGCACACTGGCTCGCCTGCCAGTCCATGGAATCGCTCCTGACCGAGCAGGCGAGCGTCCGTGTCAGCGCGGAGGAGCGCGGCTGGATCCCTCTATGGACTCAGCTTTAATCAGATTCCTACTTCTAACTTTATGACCGAATATGGCATTACCAGGTGTCTCCCAGACTCTGATAATGTCTTTCTGTTTCTTGCGATGTTTAGGTATTCCCAAACTTTTAGCATAGAATATGTAAAAAAAAAAAAATCCCAGTTGCTCCTGAATCTATAAAAATGGAAACATCAGTAGGGTCGTGGTTTTCATACTCCATGATGACTGGAAGGCGCCATTGTGTCACAGCCATCCGTAGTGTGTTAGCAGAACAATGTGAAGTCCTTGATTTCCTAATGCACGGCAGGTCGTTTTCCCCCTTCCGCAGAGTTGGCGTTCTGTTGAAAGTTGTTGGGCTTCCTGGGGCATTCACGCCCCAAATGCCCTTGTTTTCCACAGTACCAACACAAATCTCGATTAAGCCTTATTTCCCTTTCATCCTCAGAAAGTGGTCCGCAGGTTCTCCCTATCTGCATGGGTTTCGAGTGAGAGTTCCCTTAATTGGCCAACTTTGTTTTCATGCCGGACAGCATCTAGGCGTTCATAAATAGTTTTGGAATCATTCCTCCGTCTTTCTCCCTTTATGTTCGGCTAACCGGTGTTCCAATTGAAGAGCCAAGTCCACTAACTCTTGAGTATGTGTCGAGTTTCGGAGCCACCTGAGCCAAAATATTTGTAGTCTCATCTCTGAGACCTCTACACAACAGGGAGGCCCTTTTATCTTCAAGTCAAGTGGATTCTATCACTAGTTAGTGGAACTGGGTGAAATATGCCAACATGTTGGTGTTGCCTTGCTGCTGGTTATCAGCTAATTGTGCGATAGCTCGTCTATGGTGTCTAACGCGCTCTAGTACAGAGTTTCTTGGGGAGTAGCGCGTTGGGGGAAAAAAATGTGAAATAAATATAAAATATTCGCTGGAACTCTGCTTTAAACTGATCCAGATTGTGTAGCAGGGGGCTGTCTGAAATCACTAACGGGATAGCCAATGCAGCCCCGTCCCCTCCCAAATAGGAATAAAATAAACGCTACCTCAGGCCACGTCCATAGCAGGGGAAGCCGCGCTGAGCCGTGCGGACGCTCCGCGCTGAGCCCTGGCATCCTCAATGAGGATGTCTTGAGAGGGGGCTCACGCGAGCGTCCGCAGGCGTGCTGCGGTGTTGGATTTTTCAGCCGACAGCCAAAGCTGTTTTTCAGCGTGCTGTCGGCTGAAAACATCCAATCAGCGTCAACGCCACGGCGCCGTGACGTTGGTGCGTCGCGGGCGATTGGCCCAGCGACGTCACTGCCCCGCCTCCCTCAGCCTCCCCCCGCCTCCCGATCGCGCCCGCTGGCTCACCTGCATGTGCATGAAATCGCGGTTCAGCCCTGCTCCCCCCTCTATGGACGCAGCCTTAGATTGGGGGTCACGAAATCTGATACTTCTGGGGATTTCCAGAGTCCCGTTCTGGCGACGCTTATGGGATTGCGGGGGAAAGCAATGCGGAGTGGGTGGTGTTCCCCTGGCCGCTTGAGGGCAAAGGGCCCCCCCCCCCCCGCTGAATAAACATGGGGGAAGCAGGAACAGTCTGCTTCACCCTTCCAACATTTAATGGTATTAACTGAGCCTGCAAACTACCCAATCTAGCAGTTTACCCCGCTATAGCTGCTCCGGACTCTGACAATTCCCCATAACAAGTCTTGAAAGAAATCTGCCTGCAGGTCTTTGAAAGGTGAAATAAGAGAAGCGCAAAATAAATAACAATAATAAGGCTCCTCTGTGCTGCTCAAAATTAACAGTCTCTAGAAACTGTGTACAAGAATTAATGGTGAACAATATAAGCGCAATAGAGGGCTGCAAACTCAAACAAATAAACCAGTGATACCCAATCAAACTGGTGGTTCTGCTCTGGGGTGGGGTGAGCTTACACTGACGGAAGGATTGATTGAAACTGAAAGGCGGCCATTTAGTGAATCCTGGGAAGCAGGATCGTTGCTGATAGATCGTGGGAAAACCAATCGATCGGCAGCTTTATTCGTTTCCATAACGGTAATCAAAGGCTGCATATATTAAATCAAAATAAATTAAAAAAAGATATATTTTTTTAAGTGCAGCTTGGATTGCCAAACGGGCAAAAAAAATCTACTTTTAAGTACTAATTAACAAGTTAACTGCTCACTAAACCGATTTAGCAGCGTTTACCACAGTGTCTATCTTTGCTCTGTTGTTACAGATAGCTGGTACTATGAGCTAAACCAGGGGTGCGCAAATTGGGGGGCGCACAACATTTTCTGGGGGGGGGGGCGGTTGTGCGCGGCGCTCACCGAGACCCCCGCACTCTTCCCCACCACATTGAAATAAAATGCCGGAGGAAGCGCGCAAGGCCTCTGTACGTCTCTTACCTTCTCTCCGGCGGCTTCTGGCGACGCGTCGCCATGGCAACGCGGAGACGAATGACGCCGGAGAGAAGGTAAGGGGGACGGGGACGCGAGCAGGGGGAGGAGAGCAGGCAGAGGGGCGCAAGCAACAAAGTTTGCGCCCCCCTGAGCTAAACTATACTTCAAGTATTTTCCTCTTGGAACTATCCCAGCAAACAAAGCTGGTTAATACATTTTCCTGTCATTATCGTTGACACATGCACTGTCCTGCTGCTTAATTAATACCAGCAGCATAGACAGACCTGCCCCCTGGGGGGGATCTTTCATTTCTATTTTGACCCTGTATTATATATTAGCACTTTATTGTACAATTTAATTTGCCGTCAACGTAGTGGGGAGCTGTAATACCTACTCAATTATTCTGGTACACAATTATTCTGGTAATAAAGGTTAGGTTTTACCTTCTATCAATTTACCTAAAAGCAAACGTGCATTAACCAGTGGAGTGCACCCCACATGTATATTGTTGTTGCACATATATTGTGTGGGTGTCCGGGACAGGGGAACACATCCGGTCTCTACTGATCTCCTGATAAAGAGGAGGGGGGAAGCTTTTCAATCCCTGTTTCCTTCTGTCTGTCTCTCTCTCTCGTCTCTCTCTCCCTCGTCTCTCTCTCTCTCGTCTCTCTCTCTCGTCTCTCTCTCTCGCGTGTCTCTCTCTCTCTCTCGTGTCTCTCTCTCTCTCTCTCTCGTGTCTCTCTCTCTCTCTCTCTCTCGTGTCTCTCTCTCTCTCGTGTCTCTCTCTCTCTCTCTCTCTCTCGTCTCTCTCTCTCTCGTCTCTCTCTCGTGTCTCTCTCTCTCTCTCGTGTCCCTCTCTCGTGTCTCTCTCTCTCTCTCTCTCTCGTGTCTCTCTCTCTCTCTCGTGTCTCTCTCTCTCTCGTGTCTCTCTCTCTCGTGTCTCTCTCTCGTGTCTCTCTCTCTCGTGTCTCTCTCTCTCGTGTCTCTCTCTCTCGTGTCTCTCTCTCGTGTCTCTCTCTCTTGTGTCCCTCTCTCTCTCTCTCTCTCTCTCTCGTGTCTCTCTCTCTCGTGTCTCTCTCTCTCGTGTCTCTCTCTCTCTCGTGTCTCTCTCTCTCATGTCTCTCTCTCTCTCTCGTGTCTCTCTCTCTCGTGTCTCTCTCATGTCTCTCTCTCTCTCTCGTGTCTCTCTCTCTGTGTCTCTCTCTCTCGTGTCTCTCTCTCTCTCTCGTGTCTCTCTCTCGTGTCTCTCTCTCTCTCTCTCGTGTCTCTCTCTCTCTCTCTCTATCGTGTCTCTCTCTCTCTCGTGTCTCTCTCTCTCTCTCTCTCGTCTCTCTCTCTCTCGTCTCTCTCTCTCGTGTCTCTCTCTCTCTCGTGTCTCTCTCTCTCTCGTGTCTCTCTCTCGTGTCTCTCTCTCTCTCTCGTGTCTCTCTCTCTCTCGTGTCTCTCTCTCTCTCGTGTCTCTCTCTCGTGTCTCTCTCTCTCGTGTCTCTCTCTCTCGTGTCTCTCTCTCTCGTGTCTCTATCTCTTGTGTCCCTCTCTCTCTCTCTCTCTCTCTCTCTCTCTCTCTCTCGTGTCTCTCTCTCGTGTCTCTCTCTCTCTCTCTCTCGTGTCTCTCTCTCTCTCGTGTCTCTCTCTCTCGTGTCTCTCTCTCTCGTGTCTCTCTCATGTCTCTCTCTCTCTCGTGTCTCTCTCTCTGTGTCTCTCTCTCTCGTGTCTCTCTCTCTCTCGTGTCTCTCTCTCGTGTCTCTCTCTCTCGTGTCTCTCTCTCTCGTGTCTCTCTCTCTCGTGTCTCTCTCTCTCGTGTCCCTCTCTCTCTCTCGTGTCTCTCTCTCTCTCTCGTGTCTCTCTCTCTCTCTCGTGTCTCTCTCTCTCTCTCGTGTCTCTCTCTCTCTCTCGTGTCTCTCTCTCTCGTGTCTCTCTCATGTCTCTCTCTCTCTCTCGTGTCTCTCTCTCTCGTGTCTCTCTCTCTCGTGTCTCTCTCTCTCTCTCTCTCGTGTCTCTCTCTCTCTCTCGTGTCTCTCTCTCTCTCGTGTCTCTCTCGTGTCTCTCTCTCTCTCTCGTGTCTCTCTCTCTCGTGTCTCTCGTGTCTCTCTCTCGTGCCTCTCTCTCTCTCGTGTCTCTCTCTCTCGTGTCTCTCTCTCTCGTGTCTCTCTCTCTCGTGTCTCTCTCTCGTGTCTCTCTCGTGTCTCTCTCTCTCTCGTGTCTCTCTCTCTCGTGTCTCTCTCTCGTGTCTCTCTCTCGTGTCTCTCTCTCGTGTCTCTCTCTCGTGTCTCTCTCGTGTCTCTCTCTCGTGCCTCTCTCTCGTGCCTCTCTCTCGTGTCTCTCTCTCGTGTCTCTCTCTCGTGTCTCTCTCTCGTGTCTCTCTCTCGTGTCTCTCTCTCTCATGTCTCTCTCTCGTGTCTCTCTCGTGTCTCTCGTGTGAGGGAAATCTATATTACCCAGTGTGGTGCTTTACCTGCTAGGCTCACAGGAGGCCTGAGCCTCCGCCAGTGAGAGCCTGGGGTATGGTGCAGCGCCTGCACCTGCGATGGCTCCCAGCAGGGCGGGAGTTGTTCCTCGCAGGACACATTCAAATGAACACATACACTTGATGTAAAATAGCAACGGTCTTTACTGTAACAATATGGACACACGTCTCCCCCTATAAACTCTATAATAGTAATGGCACAACTACCCAAAGCGCCAACGCAGGGCGCAACCCTCCACCGTGTCACCCCCACACCATGTCCACTGTCCCACACCCAAACCCCAAGTGTGTGGTGACCGCACAGCCACTAGTATGAGGATGTTATGGGTGGTGCACTTAGGTGTAGGGTTACCTGCCGAGCGCTCCTGCACTCGGACCAGCAGACAATTTTCGCAAAGGCTCCCCGCGCCGCGATGCCTTCCGCGACGCCTTCCGCGACGCTCCTCCGGGACGATCCCACCCGGAGAGGTATGACGGGCTCTGCACTGGCAGAGAGCGATCCCCTGCAATCACTGGCCAGGATATTCCTCTTCCTGGCTGGACCCTCACTGGTCTGGGTTCTACAGGACCCTGTCCCTGTCTAAGGGGAGTCCCTGTAGCAACCACAAGCTGAGGTGAATTGGGGCCTAGCTGGGGCCTAAGGGGGATCACTGGCCTAGTGTATGAGCCACTGGCTCCATACACATAACCCACCCTCCCCTGTCTGACCCAGCTTCAACTAACTCACTCACTGCAGCACACAACAATGTATCCTTTCCTGCAGGGGAAGCTCGAAGCCCTATTGGCTGCTGTTGCATCACATGTGCTCCAGCCCCTGGGGAATATATATGTAGCCATGCTGTAAAATGGTCTACAGTTTTCTCTCATGCTGGCAGTAAGCCTGGTAAGTTACAGGGTTGCCAGCGTCAATCATGGAGGTTTGCCCTCACACCCTGGTGAGGTGTCATATGTATTCAAGGGGAGTGGTAACATGCTCTGAGTCCACCGTTAGTGACATCAGAGATGTGCCAGGTTCCTGAGGTATATAAGGCACAGCACTGTTCAAAGTTAGGTGTTGATAGAGGATTAAGTCTAGGTTCAGACTTGAAGGCCAAGGGGCCCACTAGTGCCTCAACTAGTGGCCCAGTTCCAGTTACAGACCCCAAACAGCTTTAAGGCTGGCAAGGCCTACACTGTGTCCAGGGACCCGGCACAGGGGGTGATCTCCCCGAAGGGAGAGGGGATCCCACTCCATTGGGAGGACGTACCTTTCAAAGGGACAGCAGCAAGAAGGATGTGCGGCTAAGCTGCTAACTGTGAAGGGCGGCTGCTCCATGCCCAGATCAATAAAGATGTCCTTGATAAAAGATACCCTCATGTGTGAGTCTGGAATTACTCGGCAGAGGAAGGTACCACGGAGGAGTTCCTCATCAGAACCATCCCCATGCGGACGCAAGGATCCTGATGAGGTGGAGGCGCTGCACTGGATATAGGTAGGACTCAAGCACACTACCTCAGCTGCCTGTCTGGCTGACATTCCCCATACCAACATCATGCAGGAGACTCAGGAGTCTTGTAGCCAACAGGTGCACCACCAGACACATCCATGTAATGGGGACCGGTTAGACCACAGGGGCCAATCTGAGATTGGTTGGGTTCGACAGGCCAGAAAATCCGTTACATTTGGAGGCGCTGTTGAGATACCTGTCAACTGGACAGGCTTTTGCTAGGCACACTGGGAAACAGGAGAGTGTATGCTGCCACTTTGTGCTGTGTTGGGAGGGAAACCGGGGGCGACCTGGGGACCTGGGAGGAGTGGGAGTCTCGGCCCAGCCCTATTCGGCCCCAGGAGGCTTCCTGGTACTCTGGATGGCCGGCACCGAAACCGTAGCATGCCTGTGCATGCAATGCCAACTGCCGGGGGGTACCGTGAGTACCGCCTCGCGATGCCCGCAATGTGGCATTGCATATCTATGGCCGGTGCCAACCTTCGTGCTGGGCCAAGCAGTAGAGGCAGGGGCTTACATAGCTACACTATCAGCTGAACTCCCAGGTGCACTCTGGGGAGAGCCCGCGGATCCCGTAGCATTGGGAGTGGCTCAGGCTGTCAAAACTGAGCCGGAAGAAAGAGAAAATAATAGACGCAGTGATGGGCGAGAGACTCACTGACGGTCTCCGAGTGGAGTGCCCCTCCCTAAGTCGGGGCTGGATTCCTCCGACGAGGAACCCGCAGCTCCTACCATGGCGGTGATACGACAGCCCGTGAAATACTACGAGGGTACTGCCCAAAAGACGGCACTCACCTGTGTCGCTAGTGAGCGGAGTTGTGTGTCGCCGGTGCAGCGACAACCGGAGAGGCGGAGTCCCACGGCCGTGGTGACCAGTGGCTCCGATGGCGGCGGCAGATCCACCCCGAAGCGGCGGAGTGGTAAGCGCAGTCCGTGCCTTTACCAGACTCCGGGGGTGGCGATGGCGGAGGAAGGCCTAGGCCAGGCCCAAGCGGTGCCACGAGGAGAAAGAGCACTTCCGGATGTCGTGGTGGAGGAAGAGGTCTCGCTTGGGGACCCAACCCAAGATAGCGGCGAGTTCCGTGCAATCGAGGACATCACTTCCGACGGCCATGGCGGAACCGGCTGGAAGATGGCCGCGTCCTCCCGACCGAACAGCGTTACCCGATCACCTGGATCGAAGAAGAGCTGGCAGGCCCTGTGGAAGCCTGGGGGCAGTGAGACCGAAGAACCGGTGGGCCAGTTCGATGGCGCCGGGCCAGGTAGCGGTGAAGAGCGGGTCGTAGCCCCACGGATGCCGATAGCCTGTCCCTATCCCCATTCCCTGGCCATAGCTAAAGCCCCGACCCCAATTACCTTCTCCTATGGGTCACCCTCGAGCCAAGGGTTGTCTGGGGAGTCCCGGGTCACCTCTGATGAACGGACTGGGGAGAGCCTGGACTGTTTCACGTCGGATGACGGGTCGGCGGGCAGGAGGTACAACCGGGAAGTATCGGTGTCAAGTGATTGCCCTAGTGCAGTCAGTGTTAAAATCACGAGTAGGCCCAAGAGGTTAGGGTCCCTGTCCCGTTTGACCGGTACATCCGGTATATCCTCCCGGGGGGAGCCTGAAGGGGAATCAGAAGAGAGGGAGGTAGTCGAGTCAGCTCCAGAGGAGATTAGAGAGACCCGTTGGTGGGCGCCCACTTTTGAGGGGTATTAGGCCTGGTTAGATCGTACCAGGTTCCTCTTGAATCAAGACGGAGTGGTGGATTATTGGTGGGCCCAGGGGGAATTTACCGAGGAGGATCGTTTAGAAGCGATAAGGCTCCGCTGGTACGATATCACTTCGGGGGTGATAGAGCCCCAAGGTGCCGACAGGTTGGGGGATGCGGTGGAACCTGATGAGCCCCTGTCATGGGTGTTGCCGGGGAAGGCAGGAAATGCTAGGTTAATCCGGACTAGCCGGGCTGAGAGGGCCATTGTAGCCAAGTTTAAGAACTCCCATGGGCTAGAGTACCCATATGTCCCGGAACCTCTCATGCAAGAGATTGAGGATCGGAGGGATGGGTGGTTACGGGAGACTATAGAAATGTACATAGTCAACCGGGGTGGTGATCTCACGGGGCGCTGGGCCGAAGAGAGAATTTCCCAGTTAATGAGAGTGTGGAGTATAGGGTGCAACATATATAAACACAAGGTGGTGTATAGACCCGAGAGTGGCTTGCCCCGGGAACACAGTGTAACTGTCACCGACATGGCTGGTCGGCCGGTAAAGAAGCCAGACCCCCGCCACTATTATTAGGAAGACAGGAGAGGGGGGTCTGTTTCTAGTACAGTGCCACCTGCTGGTCAGTAGCACTAAGACAGTGTATTATGAAAACTGTGATGTGATGTTGTTATGTATAATTATGCGTTATATTTTACAGTGCTTCCTTGACAAAGGTACACCAAATTTAGGTCCCAGACGAGTCGTTGGGATTCACCAGGGGGAGAATGTAGCCATGCATGTCTACAGTGGTCTACAGTTTTCTCTCATGCTGGCAGTCAGCCTGGTAAGTTACAGGATTGCCAGCATCAATCATGGAGGTTTGCCCTCACACCCTGGTGAGGTGTCATATGTATTCAAGGGGAGTGGTAACATGCTCTGAGTCCACCGTTAGTGACATCAGAGATGTGCCAGGTTCCTGAGGTATATAAGGCACAGCACTGTTCAAAGTTAGGTGTTGATAGAGGATCAAGTCTAGGTTCAGACTTGAAGGCCAAGGGGCCCACTAGTGCCTCAACTAGTGGCCCAGTTCCAGTTACAGACCCCAAACAGCTTTAAGGCTGACATGGCCTACACTGTGTCCAGGGACCTGGCACAGGGGGTGATCTCCCCGAAGGGAGAGGGGATCCCACTCCATTGGGAGGACGTACCTTTCAAAGGGACAGCAGCAAGAAGGATGTGCGGCTAAGCTGCTAACTGTGAGGGGCGGCTGCTCCATGCCCAGATCAATAAAGATGCTCTTGATAAAAGATACCCTCATGTGTGAGTCTGGAATTACTCGGCAGAGGAAGGTACCACGGAGGAGTTCCTCATCAGAACCATCCCCATGCGGACGCAAGGATCCTGATGAGGTGGAGGCGCTGCACTGGATATAGGTAGGACTCAAGCACACTACCTCAGCTGCCTGTCTGGCTGACATTCCCCATACCAACATCATGCAGGAGACTCAGGAGTCCTGTAGCCAACAGGTGCACCACAAGACACATCCATGTAATGGGGACCGGTTAGACCACAGGGGCCAATCTGAGATTGGTTGGGTCCGACAGGCCAGAAAATCCGTTACATATATTTCTTCTTATTCCCTTCATCGTCTCTTTCTCCCTCTCCTTATCTCAATCTCTGTATTTTACTCCATATAAATCACAACTTTTCTCTTTCCATTGCTCTATAGCACTCTGTCCCATGTTCTGTCTGTCTCTCTGATCCTGACCCATGTTCTGTCTGACTCTCTGATCCTGTCCCTACCTCTGTCTGTCTCTCCGATCCTGTCCCATGTTCTGTCTGTTTCTCTGATCCTGTCCCTACCTCTGTCTGTCTCTCCAATACAGTTCTTACCTCTGTCTGTCTCTCTGATCCTGTCCCTACCTCTGCCTGTCTCTCAGATCCTGTCCCTACCTCTGTCTGTCTCTCCAATACAGTTCCTACCTCTGTCTGTCTCTCTGATCCTGTCCCTACCTCTGCCTGTCTCTCAGATCCTGTCCCTACCTCTGTCTGTCTCTCCGATACAGTCCCTACCTCCGTCTGTCTCTCTGATCCTGTCCCTGCTTCTGTCTGTCTCTCTGATCCTGTCCCTACCTCTGTCTGTCTCGCTGATCCTGTCCCTGCTTCTGTCTGTCTCTCCGATACAGTCACTACCTCTGTCTGTCTCTCTGATCCTGTCCATACCTCTGTCTGAATCTCCGATCCTGTCCCTACCTCTGTCTGACTCTCCGATCCAGTCCCTACCTCTGTCTGTCTCTCCGATCCTGTCCCTACCTCTGTCTGTCTCTCCGATACAGTCCCTGCTTCTGTCTGTCTCTCCGATCCTGTCCCTACCTCTGTCTGACATCAACCTTGTTTTTGTATATTGGCGCATGGAGACGCACTAAACTCTCTATTCTTCTGTGTGTCTGTTTTATGAGAAAATCACTTATAGCAACACTTTCTAAGTGCCTCCATAGTCTCACAGTGTGTTGTGTTATACTATGTCCTATTGTGTTATGTGGTTACACTGTCTCACAGTGTGGTATTGTGTTACACAGTCAAATTATATTGTTGCGTTCAGTGTTTCACATTGAGCTATTGTGTCACACTTTATTTCTGCTGGCTGGCTAATGTTGTGTTTAATAATGGGCAAATAATCGTATTTTCCATATCTGGATAATAGTTGCCTATTCCTGTACTGTATGTGTTTGGGGGGGGGGATGTGTATTGATTGAAATGTAGGCCATGTTTTTATTTTTTACATACATGAATGGTACTGCAGCCCAGCGGGGACCTACGGGGACCCCCCGAGGACCCACGGGAACCACCCCCGGATGTCCACTGGGGACACCTGCGGGGAGCAACCAGGGACCCCTATAGGCCACGGGGACCTGTGGGAACCACCCGAGGGCACCCAGTATCACAATGCTAGCACTCGGCAGAGCTGGCTCAGGAGGGGGTGGGGAGCGTGTCAAAATGCTGGCGCTCCTTCCCTCCTGTGTCTGCAGAGCGGGCTGGGGGGGGGGGGGGGGAGGGTGGAGGGAGGGAGGAGGGCATCGCGGACCGTATGTTGTGCAGGCCTGGGTTAAGTCCACCCGCTACCCCCCGCAAGACCTAAACACCCACCAACGGCCAAATACCACCTTCACCCACCGCCGCTACCCACAATAAGCATGGCACTGATGTTTAACCCCTTCATTGCCTTAGCGGTTAGCCGCTAAGGTAATGAAGTTGCCTGTAAATGCATTTTTCATGCATCTGATTCATGCCGGGGGTCTCCGATGTTGATATTAATGTATATCAGCTCCGGAGACCCCAGGCATCAATCTGATGCAGGAACAATTCCCCAAAAAAAATTCTAAGTGCCGTCTCGCCACTTTTCGGCAGCCTCTCCCCACGTTCCTGCCAACTTGTTCTGGCGAGGCGATTTAGGAGAGGAATTCTCTATTCTAGAGCGGCGAACAGCCTCGATAAGCTGATCGGGGCTACTAGAATAGAGCGAGGCTGAAAAAGTGCCGAAAAGTGGCTAATCGGCGCGCATTTGCCGTAAAAAAATACATTTGACAACAAAGTTGCTGAAAATAATCTGTTATCGCCGAGTTTTCGCTGCTTGCTGAATAGCAGGGGGAATTTCTTGCGAAAAGTGGCTTTTCTCTGCTTAGTGCACAGGCCCCTAAATATGAACAACTTAATCCTAAATTTAAACGACAAAATAATATCTGTCCCCCAGTACCTGTTAAAAATGCCATGTGTGATGTCAGATGTGTAACTTTTATTATGCATACATAATACACATACACACTGCTGTGTATACAATACAGATACACACACTGCTCTGTATAATACAGACACACGCTGCTCCGTGTATAATACAGATACACACGCTGCTCTGTGTATAATACAGATACACACGCTGCTCTGTGTATAATACAGACACACACTGCTGTGTATAATACAGATATACACGCTGCTCTGTGTATAATACAGATGTACACACTGCTCTGTGTATAATAGAGACACACACTGCTCTGTGTATAATACAGATACACACGCTGCTCTGTGTATAATACAGATACACACGCTGCTCTGTGTATAATACAGACACACACTGCTGTGTATAATACAGATATACACGCTGCTCTGTGGATAATACAGACACACACTGCTCTGTGTATAATACAGGTATGCATGCTGCTCTGTGTATAATACAGACACGCTGCTCTGTGTATAATACAGAAACACGCTGCTCTGTGTATAATACAGATACACACACTGATCTGTGTATAATACAGACACACACTGCTGTGTATAATACAGATATACACGCTGCTCTGTGGATAATACAGACACACACTGCTCTGTGTATAATACAGGTATGCATGCTGCTCTGTGTATAATACAGACACGCTGCTCTGTGTATAATACAGAAACACGCTGCTCTGTGTATAATACAGATACACACACTGATCTGTGTATAATACAGACACACACTGCTCTGTGTATAATACAGATACACACGCTGCTCTGTGTATAATACAGATACACACGCTGCTCTGTGTATAATACAGACACACACTGCTGTGTATAATACAGATATACACGCTGCTCTGTGGATAATACAGACACACACTGCTCTGTGTATAATACAGGTATGCATGCTGCTCTGTGTATAATACAGACACGCTGCTCTGTGTATAATACAGAAACACGCTGCTCTGTGTATAATACAGATACACACACTGATCTGTGTATAATACAGACACACACTGCTCTGTGTATAATACAGATACACACGCTGCTCTGTGTATAATACAGATACACACGCTGCTCTGTGTATAATACAGACACACACTGCTGTGTATAATACAGATATACACGCTGCTCTGTGGATAATACAGACACACACTGCTCTGTGTATAATACAGGTATGCATGCTGCTCTGTGTATAATACAGACACGCTGCTCTGTGTATAATACAGAAACACGCTGCTCTGTGTATAATACAGTTACACACACTGATCTGTGTATAATACAGACACACACTGCTGTGTATAATACAGATATACACGCTGCTCTGTGGATAATACAGACACACACTGCTCTGTGTATAATACAGGTATGCATGCTGCTCTGTGTATAATACAGACACGCTGCTCTGTGTATAATACAGAAACACGCTGCTCTGTGTATAATACAGATACACACACTGATCTGTGTATAATACAGACACACACTGCTCTGTGTATAATACAGATACACACGCTGCTCTGTGTATAATACAGATACACACGCTGCTCTGTGTATAATACAGACACACACTGCTGTGTATAATACAGATATACACGCTGCTCTGTGGATAATACAGACACACACTGCTCTGTGTATAATACAGGTATGCATGCTGCTCTGTGTATAATACAGACACGCTGCTCTGTGTATAATACAGAAACACGCTGCTCTGTGTATAATACAGATACACACACTGATCTGTGTATAATACAGACACACACTGCTCTGTGTATAATACAGATACACACAGTGCTCTGTGTATAATACAGATACACACACTGCTCTGTGTATAATACAGACACACACTGCTCTGTGTATAATACAGATACACACAGTGCTCTGTGTATAATACAGACACACGCTGCTCTGTGTATAATACAGACACGCTGCTCTGTGTATAATACAGACACGCTGCTCTGTGTATAATACAGATACAAACTGCTCTGTGTATAATACAGATACACACGCAGCTCTGTGTATACTGTAATACAGACACGCTGCTCTGTGTATAATACAGACACACGCTGCTCTGTGTATAATATAGATACACACGCTGCTCTGTGTATAATACAGACACACGCTGCTCTGTGTATAATACAGATACACACTGCTCTGTGTATAATACAGATACACACGCTGCTCTGTGTATAATACAGACACACGCTGCTCTGTGTATAATACAGACACACGCTGCTCTGTGTATAATACAGATACACACACTGCTCTGTGTATAATACAGATACACACGCTGCTCTGTGTATGATACAGACACGCTGCTCTGTGTATAATACAGACACACGCTGCTCTGTGTATAATACAGATACACACGCTGCTCTGTGTATGATACAGACACGCTGCTCTGTGTATAATACAGACACACACTGCTCTGTGTATAATACAGATACACACGCTGCTCTGTGTATGATACAGACACGCTGCTCTGTGTATAATACAGACACACGCTGCTCTGTGTATAATACAGATACACACGCTGCTCTGTGTATGATACAGACACGCTGCTCTGTGTATAATACAGATACACGCGCTGCTCTGTGTATATACATGTTACTGAGTCTCTGTACCTCCGTCACTTAGATGTAAACAAGTGCAACATGTTACGATGCGGTCCTGCCAGTATCTGTAATAATACCAGAGGCTCGTTCTCATGCGCCTGTCAGGAAGGATATAAAGACATCTCACCCATTGGAAACGAGTATACACAGTGCCTGGGTGTGTAACACACGTCCCCTCTTCAACCCTCCTCTCCCACTCCCCATCTCCCCTCCTCATCCCTCCCGCCCCTCATCTCCCCTCCTCATACCTCCCGCCCCTCATCTCCCCTCCTCATACCTCCCGCCCCCATCTCCCCTCCTCATACCTCCCGCCCCTCATCTCCCCTCCTCATACCTCTCGCCCCCCATCTCCCCTCCTCATACCTCCCGCCCCCCATCTCCCCTCCTCATACCTCCCGCCCCCCATCTCCCCTCCTCATACCTCCCGCTCCCCATCTCCCCTCCTCATACCTCCCGCTCCCCATCTCCCCTCCTCATACCTCCCGCTCCCCATCTTCCATCCCGCTCCCCATCTCCCCATCTCCCCATCTCCCCTCCTCACACCTCCCACTCCCCATCTCCCCTCCTCATACCTCCCACTCCCCATCTCCCCTCCTCATACCTCCCACTCCCCATCTCCCCTCCTCATACCTCCCTCTCCCCATCTCCCCCTCCTCATACCTCCCACTCCCCATCTCCCCTCCTCATACCTCCCCTCCTCACATCTCCCGCTCCCCATCTCCCCTCCTCATACCTCCCGTCCCCATATCCCCTCCTCATACCTCCTGCTCCCCATCTCCCCTCTCCATCTTCCCTCCCCATCTCCCCTACTCATATCTCTTGCCCCCCATCTCCCCTCCTCATACCTCCCACTCCCCATCTTCCATCCCGCTCCCCATCTCCCCTCCTCATACCTCCCGATCTCCATCTCCCCATCTCCCCTCCTCAAACCTCCCACTCCCCATATCTCCTCCTCATACCTCTCCATCTCCCCTCCTCATACCTCCCGCACCCCATCTACCCTCCTCATACCTCCCGCTCCCCACCTCCCCTACTCACATCTCCCGCTCCCCATCTCCCCTCCTCATACCTCCTGCTCCCCATCTCCCCTCCTCATACCTCCTGCTCCCCATCTCCCCTCCTCATACCTACCGCTCCCCATCTCCCCTCCTCATACCTACCACTCCCCATTTCCCCTCCTCATACCTCCCGCTCCCCATCTCCCCTCCTCATACCTCCTGCTCCCCATCTCCCCTCCTCATACCTCCTGCTCCCCATCTCCCCATCTCCCCTCCCCATCTCCCCTCCTCATACCTCACGCACCCCATCTCCCCTCATACCTCCTGCTCCCCATCTCCCCTCCTCATACCTCCTGCTCCCCATCTCCCCTCCTCATACCTCCCGCTCCCCATCTCCCCTCCCCATACCTCCCGCTCCCCATCTCCCCTCCCTTTCCCCTTCTCCCATCCCCATCTTCACCCTTCTCATTCCCCATCTCTCCTCCCCTTCTCCTCCACCCCATCATCACCCCTCCCATTCCCCAAACCCTCCTCATCATCACCCCTCCCATTCCCCATCTCCACTCCCGTTCTCCCCTCCTCATACCTCCCTCTTCCCATCTCCCCTACCCATTTCCCCTCCAGTTCCCCTTCTCCCCACCCCATCTCCCCTCCCCATCATCACCCCTCCTGCTCCCCATCTCCCCTCCTCATACCTCCTGCTCCCCATCTCCCCTCCTCATACCTCTCGCCCCCCATCTCCCCTCCTCATACCTCCCGCCCCCCATCTCCCCTCCTCATACCTCCCGCCCCCCATCTCCCCTCCTCATACCTCCCGCTCCCCATCTCCCCTCCTCATACCTCCCGCTCCCCATCTCCCCTCCTCATACCTCCCGCTCCCCATCTTCCATCCCGCTCCCCATCTCCCCATCTCCCCATCTCCCCTCCTCACACCTCCCACTCCCCATCTCCCCTCCTCATACCTCCCACTCCCCATCTCCCCTCCTCATACCTCCCACTCCCCATCTCCCCTCCTCATACCTCCCTCTCCCCATCTCCCCCTCCTCATACCTCCCACTCCCCATCTCCCCTCCTCATACCTCCCCTCCTCACATCTCCCGCTCCCCATCTCCCCTCCTCATACCTCCCGTCCCCATATCCCCTCCTCATACCTCCTGCTCCCCATCTCCCCTCTCCATCTTCCCTCCCCATCTCCCCTACTCATATCTCTTGCCCCCCATCTCCCCTCCTCATACCTCCCACTCCCCATCTTCCATCCCGCTCCCCATCTCCCCTCCTCATACCTCCCGATCTCCATCTCCCCATCTCCCCTCCTCAAACCTCCCACTCCCCATATCTCCTCCTCATACCTCTCCATCTCCCCTCCTCATACCTCCCGCACCCCATCTACCCTCCTCATACCTCCCGCTCCCCACCTCCCCTACTCACATCTCCCGCTCCCCATCTCCCCTCCTCATACCTCCTGCTCCCCATCTCCCCTCCTCATACCTCCTGCTCCCCATCTCCCCTCCTCATACCTACCGCTCCCCATCTCCCCTCCTCATACCTACCGCTCCCCATTTCCCCTCCTCATACCTCCCGCTCCCCATCTCCCCTCCTCATACCTCCTGCTCCCCATCTCCCCTCCTCATACCTCCTGCTCCCCATCTCCCCATCTCCCCTCCCCATCTCCCCTCCTCATACCTCACGCACCCCATCTCCCCTCATACCTCCTGCTCCCCATCTCCCCTCCTCATACCTCCTGCTCCCCATCTCCCCTCCTCATACCTCCCGCTCCCCATCTCCCCTCCCCATACCTCCCTCTCCCCATCTCCCCTCCCTTTCCCCTTCTCCCATCCCCATCTTCACCCTTCTCATTCCCCATCTCTCCTCCCCTTCTCATCCACCCCATCATCACCCCTCCCATTCCCCAAACCCTCCTCATCATCACCCCTCCCATTCCCCATCTCCACTCCCGTTCTCCCCTCCTCATACCTCCCTCTTCCCATCTCCCCTACCCATTTCCCCTCCAGTTCCCCTTCTCCCCACCCCATCTCCCCTCCCCATCATCACCCCTCCTGTTCCCCATCTCCCCTCCCCTTCTTCTCCACCCATCATCACCCCTCCCATTCCCCATCTCCCCTCCCGTTCTCCCTTCCTCATACCTCCTGCTAACCTACTCCTATTTCCCCATCTCCCTCTCCACCACCCTCTCACTCTCTGCCCTCTCCTCATTCCTCCTTATATTGTGTTGTACTGTTACACTGCATCAGATTGCGTTGTTGTGTTATACTGCATCACATTGTGTTATCTTACAGTGTCACATTGGGTTTCTGTGCTGTTACCTTGGGTCACATTATGTTTTTGCGTTACACGGTGTCACCTTTTGTTGTGTTGTTGTGTTACAGATATAGATGAATGCTCTCACACCCCTTCTCCTTGTGACCACAAAGCTATCTGCACTAATACCCCGGGCACATTCTCCTGCAACTGCCCCTTGGGGTATATACCATCCTACAGCATCAAACAGGGGAACAATGTGACTTCATGCACAGGTAAGATACACCTCTAGGCCCTGTGTGACACCTCTAAGCCCTGTGTGACACCTCTAGGCCCTGTGTGACACCTCTAGGACTGCACACTGCCTGACACCATTAAGCTTTTATGGCTGGGGTACCCTAGGCCACGACAGGGGTTATTACTTGAGGGGCAGTTAACGCTGAATCAGGGTGCGTTCCCCACATCACAGCTTTGGTGAATCCCTGGCCAGTGTATAGAGAAGAACATGACAGTGTCATTAACACACGAAGATAGAAATAATGTTTAATAATGCTTTCCATGAACAGTCCGGCTACAATTTATATTCTTATTTGAAACACATAACAAAAATGAGAATGTTGTAATAACCGAATATACAAATACAATTAAACTCCTTAGAGGTTCCTGTAGCAATAAGAAGATGAAACGAAGGCGGTCACAGCATTGGAGTTCAGCCAGAATAAAATAAAATCAGCTTTAATAAATTATATGCTGCACATCACAGAAAAAGTACTCTGACGCGTTTCGTTCCGAAGGGGAACTTTATCAAAGCAGCAGTTCGCGGATTTTATTAACCCATGAGTGTCTTGTTGAAGGACAATTCATCTCTTGGGTTAGGCTTCTTCCTGTTTACTAGCCCCCCACCCAGGGTCAGTCTTACAAAGTATCCTGTATATGACTTTATTTTATTACAAATACCATAAGTGAAGTTGCCTCTCTCGTCAAGTGGACTGTGGGTACTTTTAGTCCCTATATATGTGACTTTAGCAGCATCAGCATAGTGGGTTCATTCCCCTTTTTGGTTCCTGTAGCAATAACACAGTAATAGCAAACTTTTGAAGAAGCTGCTTTCAACAGCGAAACGCACGTTGTGTTCTACCAATGTCACCTTCTTCTTCTATCCCAACATTTACATCCATCCCCCGTTTTATACAAGATCAGATCTTATTTGCCATTGCAGCTACTGCCTGACATTGAGCACTGTTGCAAAGCCTGCTGTCTACAAGAACTCCTAAATCCTTCTCCAGCAAGGATTCAACTAGCTTTGTCTCATTCATTTTATACCTCCCGCTCCCCATCTCCCCTCCTCATACCTCCCGCTCCCCATCTCCCCTCTTCATACCTCCCACTCCCCATCACCCCTCCTCATACCACCCGCTCCCCATCTCCCCTCCTCATACCTACCACTCCTCATTTCCCCTCCTCATACCTCCCGCTCCTCATATCCCCTCCTCATACCTCCCACTCCCCATCTCTACTCCTCATACCTCCCGCTCCCCATCTCCCCTTCTCCGCTCCTCATATCTCCCGCACCCCATCTCCCCTCCTCAAACCTCCCGCCCCCCATCTCCCCTCCTCATACGTCCCGCTCCCCATCTCCCCTCCTCAAACCTCCCGCCCCCCATCTCCCCTCCTCAAACCTCCCGCCCCCCATCTCCCCTCCTCATACGTCCCGCTCCCCATCTCCCCTCCTCAAACCTCCCGCCCCCCATCTCCCCTCCTCATACCTCCCGCTCCCCATCTCCCCCTCCTCATACCTCCCGCTCACCATCTCCCCTCCTCATACCTCCCGCTCCGCATCTATGGCTGGGGCTCCCTAGGCCACGACAGGGGTTATTACTTGAGGGGCAGTTAACGCTGAATCAGGGTGCGTTCCCCACATCACAGCTTGGGTGAATCCCTGGCCAGTGTATGGAGAAGAACATGACGGGGCAACATAGTGTCATTAACACACGAAGATAGAAATAATGTTTAATAATGCTTTCCATGAAAAATCCGGCTACAATTTATATTCTTATTTGAAACACATAACAAAAATGAGAATGTTGTAATAACCGAATATACAAATACAATTAAACACCTTAGAGGTTCCTGTAGCAATACCACAGTAATAGCAAACTTTTGAAGAAGCTGCTTTCAACAGCGAAACGCACGTTGGGTTCTACCGATGTCATTTGATTGGCTCTGTTCCCCCCCGGGCGCCGGTCGAAAGGAGAACTCCCCCTTTGTCTCCCCATCTGTATATAATACAGATACACACACTGCTCTGTGTATAATACAGATACACATGCTGCTCTGTGTATAATACAGATACACACGCAGCTCTGTGTATAATAGAGACACGCTGCTCTGTGTATAATACAGATACACACGCTGCTCTGTGTATAATACAGACACACGCTGCTCTGTGTATAATACAGATACACACGCTGCTCTGTGTATAATACAGATACACACGCTGCTCTGTGTATAATACAGATACACACGCTGCTCTGTGTATAATACAGATACACGCGCTGCTCTGTGTATATACATGTTACTGAGTCTCTGTCTCTCTGTCACTTAGATGTAAACGAGTGCAACATGTTACCATGCGGTCCTGCCAGTATCTGTACTAATACTCGAGGCTCGTTCTCATGCGCCTGTCAGGAAGGATATAAAGACATCTCACCCATTGGAAACGAGTATACACAGTGCCTGGGTGTGTAACACACGTCCCCTCTTCAACCCTCCTCTCCCACTCGCCATCTCCCCTCCTCATACGTCCCACTCCCCATCTCCTCTCCTCATACGTCCCACTCCCCATCTCCCCTCCTCATACCTCCCGCCCCTCATCTCCCCTCCTCATACCTCCCGCCCCCCATCTCCCCATCTCCCCTCCTCATACCTCCCGCCCCCATCTCCCCTCATACCTCCCGCCCCCCATCTCCCCATCTCCTCTCCTCATACGTCCCACTCCCCATCTCCCCTCCTCATACCTCCCGCCCCTCATCTCCCCTCCTCATACCTCCCGCCCCTCATCTCCCCTCCTCATACCTCCCGCCCCCATCTCCCTTCCTCATACCTCCCGCCCCCCATCTCCCCTCCTGTTCCCCTCCTCCCCACCCCCATCTATCAATGTCACCTTCTCCTATCCCTTAGTCCGTCTCCCCCGCAACTTTTCCCTATCGTAGGGTCTAAATGTTAAGGCTAACAGCAATCTAGTTTGTTAAGCGATCTCTGTCTGCCGCAATAATAGATCTCTGACTTTCAACAGTTGAGCGGAATTTACCAACATTTACATCCATCCCTCGTTTTATACAAGATCAGATCTTATTTGCCTTTGCAGCTACTGCCTGACATTGAGCACTATTGCAAAGCCTGCTGTCTACAAGCACTCCTAAATCCTTCTCCAGCAAGGATTCAACTAGCTTTGCCTCATTCATTTTGTAGGTAGCCTACTTATCGATAGTTTCCAAATGCACAACCTTGCATTCATTTATTCTCTCTCTCTCTCTCTCTCTCTCTCTCTCTCTCTCTCTCTCTCTCTCTCTCTCTCTCTCTCTCTCTCTCTCCCCTTCCTTCTTTCTATCCCTCTCCTTCTCTTTTTCTATCCATTCTTTTCACCCTCTCTTTCTATCCCTCCCACTCTATCTTTCTCTATCCATCCCTGTCTCTTCTTCTCTTTTTCTATCCATTCTTTTCACCCTCTCTTTCTATCCCTCCAACTCTATCTTTCTCTATCCATCCCTGTCTCTTCTTCTCTTTTTCTATCCATTCTTCTCATCCTCTCTATCCCTCTCTCCTTCTATTTTTATCCCTCATTCTCTCCCCTCGTCTCTCTCTATCCCCCTCTCTCCCTGTCTCTTGTCTATTCCACTCTCTCATGTAATATGCCCAATGCTCGTGTCTCTCTAGTGAAGTGTGAAGAACGCAACATATCAGCGCCGACATGTGAACCAGCCTTGGTAAGACCTTCACACTATCGCTCCTTTAACCCCCTTCTAGATATGTGCAGCACATGGTTCCATAACATAGTTATATAGCTACATAGTAATGATATCCCATAAGGGGGAAAATACATTCCTTCCTGACTCCAAGAATTGGCAATCAGATTAATATCTGGATCAACATTCTTCCCATGTATACTTATTTGGTATGTCCCTGTATACCTTTCCTTTCTAAAAAGATGTCCAATCTTTTTTTGAACATATCTATTGTATCTGCCATCACAGTCTCCATGGGTAATGAATCCCACACTGTAACTGCCCTTACTGTAAAGAACCCTTTCTTTTGTTGCTGGTGAAATTTCCTTTCCTCCAACCTTAAGGGATGGCCCCGAGTCCTTTGTACTGCCCGTGGGATGAATAGTTCATTTGAAAGCTCCTTGTATTGTCACCGAATATATTTGTATATAGTTATCATATCCCCTCTTAGACGCCTCTTTTCTAATGTAAATAAATCTAATTTAGCTAACCTCTCCTCATAAGTTAGATTGTCCATCTCCTTTATTAATTTGGTGGCTCTTCTCTGCACGCTCTCTAGTTCCATAATGTCTTTTGTAAGGATTGGTGCCCAAAATTGTACTCCATATTCGAGGCGTGGTCTTACTAATGCTTTGTAAAGCATTATAAACTCCTCCCCTGCCAGAGCCCGGCAGTGTATCTCTAACCCATCCCCCTGGCAGCGACCAACAGAAAATCGTTCCATTAACCCCTTCCCCGCAGAGCGTTTCACCCTGTGTTTGGTTGCAGAGCCTGCAGTGCCGCCTACAGACCCTCATCCACTCTGTGACCCCCTCCTGTGACATGAATACGAGTTTCAGCCTGGACAAAACTATGCTACAGGTTAGTACCTCTCCCCATATATACAGTGGCGAGAACAAGTTTGTGAACCACTTACTGTAGGATATTCACATATTTCAAACCTAAAATGTTATTAGATCTTAATCTAGGTCCTAAAAATAGATAAAGATAACCTGATCCAAAAAATGACACAAAAACTTTTTCAACATTTATTTATCCACAAATGATTCACCATTCAATATCCGTGTGTGAAAAAGTATGTGACCCTTTACATTCAGTACCTGGTGGAGCCCCCTTTAGCAGTAATGACTTCAACTAAGCGTTTCCTGTAACTGCCGGTCAGTCTCTCACATCGGTTTTGAGGAGTTTTGGCCCATTCCTCCTTACAGAACTGCTTCACCTCAGTGACATTTGAGGGCTTCCTTACATGGACAGCTCACTTCAGGTCCTGCCACAACATTTCGATGGGGTTAATGTCCGGACTTTGACCAGGTCATTCTAAAACGCGGAATTTCTTCTTCTGCAGCCATTCTTTTGTAGATCTGCTTGTATGTTTAGGATCATTGTCTTGCTGCATGTCCCACTTTCGCTTCAGCTCACGGATGGATGGTCTGACATTCTCCTGTAGAATCTTCTGATACAATGTAGAATTCATGGTTGTATCAATGATGGCAAGCCGTCCAAGTCCTGAGGCAGCAAAGTAGCCCCAAATCACACTCCCGCCACCATGCTTGACAGTTGGGATGAGGTTCTTCTGTTAGAAAGCAGTTTTAGTTTTCGCCAAACAAAATTTCTCATTGAGGCCAAAATGTTCTACCTTTCACTCGTCTGTCCAAAGAACATTGTTCCAGAAGTCTTGTGGATGATCTATGTGCTCTTTGGCAAACTTCAAACAGGCAGCAATGTTCTTTTTAGAGAGCAGTGGTTTCCTCCTCGCTATCCTTCCATGAACACCATTCTTGTTCAGTCTTTTTCTGATAATTGAGCCATAAGCACTCACATTAGCCAAGGCCAGAGTAGCCTGCAGATCCTTGGATGTTGCTCTGGGGTTATTTGTGTCTTCCTGGATGATTTGCCGGTTTGTTTTTGTAGAGATTTTGGTAGGACGACTGCTCCTGAGTAGAGTGACTGTGGTCTTGAACTTTCTCCTTTTGTCTTACAGTGGATTGGTGGACCCTAAGTCCTTAGACATGGTTTTGTAACCCTTTTTAGACTGATGAGCATCAATAACTGCTTTTCTGAAGCCCTCAGAGATTTATTTTGATTATGACATGACGTGTTTCCACACACCTGTATGGTGAAGACCAAACTCACAAGGTTTATGATCTTTATATGGGATGGGGCCTCCCAAACACACCTGAGTATCTACCTAATTATTTAAAACACCTGATTCTAATTATCCCCTTTAATTTATCCGATAAAACCAGGGTTTCACTTACTTTTTCACATACCCTGACTCTTAATTACTCATTGTTTGTCTAAATCATACATCATTTTGTTTTGAAAGACATGGAATTGGTTAATATAAACCCTATTGGATATGTAAAAAGACTGGTTTTGATTCAAGAATGATATTGTGGAAAAACAATGGAATTTCCGTAATTATCATTGGGGTTCACAAACCTCTTCTCGCCACTGTATACATATATACCGTACACACACACACACACACACACACACACACACACACACACACACACACACACACACACACACACACACACACACACACACATATATATATATATATGTACAAACATCCACACGTGTATATATACATAAACATATACACACACACACACACACACACACACACACACACACATATATATATATATATATACATATATACATACATACATACATACATACACACACACAAATTGCATTAAGGGTCCCAAGTTTCACATCCATATGTCAGCAAGGTCAAATTACACTTGTCGAAAAGTTCCCTCTTGAAGCGCAGTGGAAGGTTCTCTAGGATGGTTGTCTTGTTTTTTCCAAATGCACTTCTTTCCCCTGCTGTTTTTATTCCTACAGTTTCCGTCCATTGTTATTTGCCGGCCAAAGTAGACATCTTTTTTTTACTACTTCTGGTTCTATTCCATTTGTTTCAATCTTTGTAGACACATTTGTCCAACATCACTTTGGTCTTGCTGAGATTCATATGGAGGCCCACCTTCTTACTGGCTTCAGAGAGTTCTCTAATTGGTTGCTGAAGGTCTTCTGGACTTGTGGCAAAAATAACAATGTCATTCGCAAATTGTAAGTGACTCAAATATTCCCCTTTGATTTTGATTCCTATTCCTTCCCAATTCTTCAAGTTTTGCTGTTGACCCCTACCGCACTCCCTTGCTGATCCTTATCGTGCTTGTCTCATGTAATCTAATGGTTGATGTGGCATTCTCGTAAATGTTCCTTATAATATCAATGTCCGCTTCTTCAACACTTTGTCGTCTTCATGTATTTAAAGTTACAATCTCCGCTGCTCATTTTTTATAATTTTTAACTGAACTAAGGGTTCACCTGGAGATGGTCCATGGTTCTCCTGATGTCACGGGACCCCTGTTTTCTGCTATACCAGCCATGGGCAGAACATCTGTCTCCCGGACACAAAATGGCTGCGGGGCCAGGGCTTGTTCTGGTGGCCAATATTAAGCAGCCTTGTCAACAGGTGACCCCCGCGACCATATTTGTCTTTTTTTGCGTCTCAACAAATACTTTATCCATGGAGCACCTCCGAGGGACCCCCAGTTCAGGCAACATAGAAAAGTAATTGTCCCAGGCTATTACAACGGCTAAATTGTAGACAGAATCAAGTTCTTTTTCAGAATCTACTAATCCTAAACTGAGTGGTAGATCGTATTCATAACTTTGGAAGATCACTTCTTGTACAACTTGGATGTGGTCCATTGGGTTGTATCCACTGCAGAACCCGGCTCGTTCTCTAGGTTGGGCAAAGTCCAGGGTCTGTTACATTTGAGAGAGTATTTTTCTTGGAAGTCAACTGACTGGTCTGCAGTTGTTGAGGTCTTCTTTGTCTACTTTCTCATGGATGAGGATCACTTTGGCATTACTCTATTGTTCTGGAATGTTTCTGTTCTGCAAGCAGCATGTGAAGAGCTCTGCAAGGGTTTTCTCTACTCCTTCCCCAGCTTCCTTCAAAATATCAGTATTTATTCTATCTTCCCTCTGGGCCTTTCCATACAAGGATTTGTATTGCCTTTGCTACTTCTTCTGGAAAGAATCCTGGTACAGCCTTTATGGGTTCTTCTTGCTCTTCGTCTGCTTGTCTATGCCCGGAGTTAGCTGTGTTCCCGTACAGTTTCTTGTAGAAAATGTTCAACTCTCTTTATGATCGTTGATCCATCGATTTATCGTTGGAGTGTGAGGAATTGCTTCCTCTTCTTTAAGCTTTTTGTTATCTTCTATACTCTTTTTTCACCACATATCAGTGACAATTTATTACCTCCTGAATGATATGCTTGAGGGTTCTCTTGCACAGTCCTGAATATTTCATTTTTATTCGTAGTTGTTCTTGGGACTGCTTCATTTCTCTTTGTTTCCACAGTAGCAACAATGTCTCATCTGATATTTCCCTATCCTGTTTTTTCTTTGCGATCCCTCCTGTTTTTACTTTGATTTCAGCTACAGTACGATGTTCATAAGTTTGTCAGAATGGTTTGTTGACGTGTCCCCCGCATCTTGAGCGACCTAACGTGGTTTTTCCATCTCTAGTTTAAATGATCTTCTGTTATTCTTGAGGTTCTTGATTATTTTTGGTCTTCTTTTCCATTAGTTTTCTTTGTTCCATCTTTGCATTAAGATGTAATCGGGGATCACTCCTTGTGCCAAAACTGTTAAAGACTGTGCAGACTTCAGTCACATGTTTCTTCTTAGCTAGGACGTTCTCCACTGGGACCACTCCATGTCCATTTTCTATCTTTTTAAAGAATGAATTCATGATGTGGATGGTTTCACAGTCTGCAAATTCTACCAACCGGTCCCAACGTTCATTCCTGTTACCGTAACCCTACTTACCAACTGATGCTTCGTCTTTCTGACGGGCACCAATCTTTGCATTGGAATGTCCCATTCCGATCTTGAGGTGACACTTTCCTTTGATGTCAAGTTGGTTGATTTCATGGTAGAAGTCTTCCATTCATTGTCTGTGTGACCTGATGTTGGAGCTTATGCTTGGATTATTTGAAGCCTGTCCGTTTTTGTCAACTGTTGACAACTCTGGCTGCTCTTACTGATACTCCTCTATGTTTGTTTCTCCATCTCTTGTTACCGTTGAAGCCTTCTCCTGTGATGGTTCCATTATGTGTACCTCTGTAATGGAATAGGTGTCCGCTTTTGAGCTCAATGAGGCCTTCATCTTTTCTTCTTCCTTCACTAAGGCCAACAATATCCCATTTAATCTTTCCAAGTTCATCGTCCAGTTCCTGCAGTGCTGCTTCACTGGAGAGAGCCCAGCTGCTGTAGATAGTCAGGTTTAGGTTTGAATGACAGCAGGAGTCTGTCCCTCTCTATGGGGCTTATTCACTAAACTTCGATAAGTTCCGTGCATTGCCGAGCGATTTTGCATGTTCATACCGCACTATAAAAAATATGGATCAAAATCGCCATTCATTTAAGCCTTGGGGACCCCTTGCTTCCCGAGTTACAGGTCCCGTTATGGGGATGCCGGTATCTCCTGCGCGTTTAAATCTCCCGGTCACGTGACACGGAAGATTTATACAATACCAGCACCACAGCCCCGAGGCTGAAATTAATGCGGTTCAGCACAGGAGACCCCCTGCTACAGTACTCTATTATTAAAATTAACATTAAAGCCGCTTCATTAGCCGCTAAGGCAATGAAGGGGTTAAGCCACAGTACCTGGTTTATTGGGGGTAGAGGGGATGGGTGAAGGGGGTACTTGGCCCAGGGTGGGGGGGGGGGATAGGCCTTCCGGGAAGGTTGCGGGAGGAGTTAACCCCTTCACTACCATGACGGTGGTAACCACTATGTAACCCCTCCCGCTACCCACCCTGGTAGGCCTAACCACCCACCCTGGGCCAAGTACCCCCTTCACACCCCCCCTCTTCCGCCCAATAAACATTCAAATGCAACAACCCTACTACCCACCCCTTCTACCCCCCAAACACCTCCCCCTACCCCCCCTAACACATACAGTTCAATAATGGTCAAAATTACTATTATCCAGATCAGGATAATAGCACATGTGCCCATTAAAAATAAAACATTAGCCAGCCAGCATAGAATAAATTAAAGTTGGACTTACCCCTGCCAGGATGAAGGCCGTCCTCGTCTCCCTCCCGGTCCTTCGTGGGCAGCAACATTACAATAAAAAATAAAAAAACTACTGGCCACTAGAGGGGGTGTGGTGTGAGGGTGATTGCCCCGGGGGAGGGTGGTTAGGCCTCCTGGGAGGTTATCGGGGGGAGGGTTAACCCCTTAATTACTATAGCAGTTACTAACCGCTAAGGTGATTAAGGGGTTAGTGGCCAGCAGTTTGTTTTTAATTGCAATGTTGCAGCCTATAGAGGATGGGGAGGAAGACGAGGGCGGCCTTCATCCTTGCAGGGGAAGTAGAACTTTCATTTACTTTATGCTGGCTGGCTAATGTTGTATTTTTAATGGGCAAATGTGCTATTATCCAGATGTGGATAATAGGAACTTTGCCCATTACAGTGTGCTGGGGTTGGGGAGGGAGGGTAGTATTTATTTTTATGTATTGCACTGTAATGTTTTTTTTTAAATGGGGAAAAGCGCTATTAGCCACCTTTGGCTAATAGCCCCTTTTACCCATTCCTGTACGGTGTTGTTGATGCAGGGGGTGGGTAAAGGTGGCAGTTGCCCCAGGGTGGGTGTTTAGGCCTTGCGGCTGAGTAGCGCGAGGGGTTAGCCCCTTTTGCTTGGCTTTGTGAGGGTGATGGGGGTGGGGTAGGTGCAACTAAAATGTAAGCATTACCTTAGAGGTGACCCACGGGGACCCGCTGAGATCCGGGGATCCGCTGAGATCCGGGGATCCGCTGAGATTTGGGGACCCCCGATATCAATCCTATGCAATAAAAATAAAAGAAACTCCCTTCGTGCATATTGCAATTCCTTTTGCACAAACCCTTTAGCTGGCGAGAAAGGATTGCAAGTTTGTATAGTACTATACGCATATCGGAGTTTAGTGAATAGCAGTTGCTGGAAAGAAATACGATATGGGGCATTTTTTTGGCTTATTGTACGACTTGTTTTTGACTGTTGTAGCACTAAAAAAAGTCATTTTAGTGCAATATCTGAGGTTTGTGAATAGCTGCAGAGGCAATATCGCACTATAAGGGCACTTATAGTACAATAATGCACTTATCGAAGTTTAGTGAATAATCCCCTATAAATATATATATATATACTAGCTGAAAGTACCCGGCGTTGGTCGGGAATTCTAAGAAACCAACCTCCTCTCTCCTCTCATCCCCCTACCTCCTCTCCCCCCCCCCCCCACCCCTTCTCTCTCCCCCTTCCTTCTCCCCCTCTCACCCCCCTCCCACTTTTCTCTCTCCGCCCCCTCATCCCCCTCCATCCCCCTCTTTCTTCTCTCACCCCCTCCCCCTTTCTCTCCCCCCCTCTCATCCTCTCTCCCCCGCTCATCCCCCTACCCCCTTCTCTCTCCCGACGGGGGGAGAAGGGGAGACTGAGAGGGAGGGGGGGAGAAGGGGTGACTGAGACGGAGGGAGGGAGAAGGGGTGACTGAGACGGAGGGAGAAGGGGTGACTGAGACAGAGGGAGAAGGGGTGACTGAGACGGAGCGAGGGAGAAGGGGAGACTGAGAGGGAGGGGGAGAAGGGGAGACTGAGAGGGAGGGTGGGAGAAGGGGAGACTGAGAGGGAGGGTGGGAGAAGGGGAGACTGAGAGGGAGGGTGGGAGAAGGGGAGACTGAGAGGGAGGGGGGAAGAAGGGGAGACTGAGAGGGAGGAGGGAGAAGGTGAGACTGAGAGGGAGGTGGGACAAGGGGAGACTGAGAGGGAGGGGGGGAGAAGGGGAGACTGAGAGGGAGCAGGGGAGACAGAAGGAGGGAGGGGGGAGAAGGGGAGACTGAGAGGGAGAAGGGGAGACAGAAGGAGGGAGGGGGGGAGAAGGAGAGGGACGATGGGGCAGAGTGAGGGTTGGTGTTGGCCACCCCAGGTCTAGCGAATGAATGCGCGCTGGGTGAATGAGCGAATGATACATGAATGAATAAGAGTGCGGTATGAATGAACAAATGTCTGCACTGGGTGAACTAATGAATGATCAATAAATTAATGATATTGTGCGTGTGTGTGCAGAGCAGTGCGTGTGTGTGTGTATGCGTGCGTGTGTGTGTATATGCGTGTGTATATGCGTGTGTATATGCGTGTGTGTGCGTGTGTGTGTGTGTATATGTGTGTGTATGCGTGTGTGTGTATGCGTGTGTGTGTGTGTGCGTGTGCGTGCGTCTTCGCTGAGTGATTGAATAATTGATAAATGCATAAATGACATGAAGAATGATAAATCTGTGTGAGTTGGTGAGAAGCCCGGGAGGCTGAGTGAATGCCCCGGTGTACCTGTGGTATTAACCCCACCCTCCTCTCTCTTGCCCCCACAGCTGTTGGACGGGGTAGAGTCACTGATCAATGACAAAAGCTGGGAGAGGGAGACAAACAGCAACAGGCTGAAGCTGGCGGGGGAGACCCTCACCTCGGTGGAGAGCGCCGCGCGGAACCTGGCTCTGCTACACCAGGGGAATGTGACGCTGGGGAGGAACATCAGTGAGTGTGTGCAGGGCAGTGTATGTGTGTGTGTGCAGAGCAGTGTGTGTGTGTGTGTGTGTGTGTGTGTGTGTGTGTGTGTGTGTGTGTGTGTGTGTGTGTGTGTGTGCATAGCTGTGTGTGTGTGCATAGCAGTGTGTGTGTGCGCAGAACAGTGTGTGTGCATAGTAGTGTGTGTGTGTGTGTCCATAGCAGTGTGTGTGTGTGTGTGTTTGTGTGTGCATAGTAGTGTGTGTGTGCAGAGCAGTGTGTGTGTGTGTGTGTGTGTGTGTGTGTGTGTGTGTGTGTGTGTGTGTGTGTGTGTGTGTGTGTGTGTGTGTGTGTGTGTGTGTGTGTGTGTGTGTGTGTGCAGAGCAGTATGTGTGTGTGAGCATGTGTGTATAGGAGTGTGTGGGCATAGCAGTGTGTGCGTGTGCGCAGACCAGTGTGTGTGTGCGTAGACCAGTGTGTGTGTATGTGTGTGTGTGTGTGTGTGTGTGTGCATACCAGTGGGTGTGCGCAGAGCAGCGAGTGTGTGTATGTATGCATACCAGTGTGTGTACATAGTAGTGTGTTTGTGTGTGTGCGCAGAGCAGCGAGTGTGTGTATGTGTGCATAACAGTGTGTTAACATAGTAGTGTGTTTGTGTGTGTGCGCAGAGCAGCGAGTGTGTGTACATAGTAGTGTGTTTGTGTGTGTGCGCAGAGCCACGAGTATGTGTATGTGTGCATACCAGTGTGTGTACATAGTAGTGTGTTTGTGTGTGTGCGCAGAGCAGCAAGTGTGTGTATGTGTGCATCCCAGTGTGTGTACATAGTAGTGTGTTTGTGTGTGTGCGCATAGCACCGAGTGTGTGTATGTGTGCATCCCAGTGTGTGTACATAGTAGTGTGTTTGTGTGTGCACGCAGAGCAGTGAGTGTGTGTGCAGAGCAGTGAGTGTGTGTGCAGAGCAGTGAGTGTGTGTGCAGAGCAGTGAGTGTGTGTACAGAGCAGCGAGTGTGTGTATGCGCACAGAGCATGTACACTCCCCCTCCTCTCCTTGCAGCGCTCCACGTACTCAGCAGCACCGTGCGGAGCGAGCGGATCTCTCTGCAGAGCAGCCAGAGTTATATGGAGTTGGACTGGAACTCCGTGGCCCAGGACAACACCCCAGGTACCGGGCACAGCACTCTGCAACTGGGGGGAGCCATGCTCTGCAGGGGGGGGGGAAAGAGCAATGCTCTGCACGGGAGGGAAGAGCAGAGCAATGCTCTGCAACTGGGGGGAGCCATGCTCTGCAGGGGGGGGACAAGAGCAATGCTCTGCACGGGAGGGAAGAGCAGAGCAATGCTCTGCAACTGGGGGGAAGCCATGCTCTGCAGGGGGGGACAAGAGCAATGCTCTGCATGGGAGGGAAGAGCAGAGCAATGCTCTGCAACTGGGGGGAGCCATGCTCTGCAGGGGGGGACAAGAGCAATGCTCTGCACGGGAGGGAAGAGCAGAGCAATGCTCTGCAACTGGGGGGAGCCATGCTCTGCAGGGGTGGACAAGAGCAATGCTCTGCACGGGAGGGAAGAGCAGAGCAATGCTCTGCAACTGGGGGGAGCCATGCTCTGCAGGGGGGACAAGAGCAATGCTCTGCACGGGAGGGAAGAGCAGAGCAATGCAATGCTCTGCAGTCTGTGTCGCTCTCCCCCCCTTTTGACTCCCTTTCTCCCCTCAGGCTTGAATCTGATTGGCTTCCTGGAGTATCCCAACCTCTCCCCCCTGCTGTGCAATGCCACGGTGCGGGACACGGGCTCCGCGGCCCGGACCCCTCGCCATCACGTGGTCTCCTCCGTGCTCAGCGCCTTCCAGAGCCGCGGCGACACCCGGAACCTGAGCCAACCAATCATACTGCGGCTCCGGCACAACCGGCAGGTGAGGCTTCCGGAGCCTTCACACCTGGGACATTTCCTCCCCCCTCCGCCCCCCCCCGCAGAGCATTGCTCCTCTGACCCCTCCCTGCAGAGCATTCCTTCTCTGACCCCTCCCCCTCTGCAGAGCATTGCTCTTCTGAACCCCCCACAGAGCATTGCTCCTCTGACCCCTCCCCCTCTGCAGAGCATTGCTCTTCTGAACCCCCCACAGAGCATTGCTCCTCTGACCCCTCCCCCTCTGCAGAGCATTGCTCTTCTGAACCCCCCACAGAGCATTGCTCCTCTTACCCCTCCCCCTCTGCAGAGCATTGCTCTTCTGAACCCCCCCCCCGCAGAGCATTGCTCCTCTGACCCCTCCCCCTCTGCAGAGCATTGCTCTTCTGGCCCCCTCCCGCAGAGCATTGCTCCTCTGACCCCTCCCCCTCTGCAGAGCATTGCTCTTCTGAACCCCCCACAGAGCATTGCTCCTCTGACCCCTCCCCCTCTGCAGAGCATTGCTCTTCTGACCCCCTCCTGCAGAGCATTGCTCCTCTGACCCCTCCCCCTCTGCAGAGCATTGCTCTTCTGACCCCCTCCTGCAGAGCATTGCTCCTCTGACCCCTCCCCCTCTGCTGAGCATTGCTCTTCTGACCCCCTCCCGCAGAGCATTGCTCCTCTGACCCCTCCCCCTCTGCAGAGCATTGCTCCCCTGACCCCTCTCCCCCTGCAGAGCATTGCTCTTCTGAACCCCCTGTGACGGTAACTTTGTGACAGGCTATTAATAATACACACCAAAAATATAACTGGGTTGAACTGAACGAGGCTTAGATATGATAAAATATAATTTATTCCTTGAAAAAGGTGAACACAACAAGATAGTACAAATAACAAACAAAATATAACACTTACTTAAGATGGAATGATGAAACAGTCATAATTCTGGACTGGCAATTCATACAGCAATCTTCAAAATCACCAAGACACGAAAGACAATTGAGTAAGGGGTGAATCTGTCTTATATACCATTTCAGCCCTGTACTCTTAACCCTAGGCGCCGAGCTGGCTAGGAAAATCTCTTTGAAGTAGATTGTAAGTGTAAAGGATGACACTCCCAAACCACTCAACTTCCTTTGTTCCCGGCCCTAGTATAAACAATCAGGGCAGTTAACTTTTGATCACTTTTGATCACAGGGCTATGCTAAGTCTTCAGGATGCCCTTCCTGCCCTATTTAGCATAGCAGATAGAGTCTGCATTTTCAGAGCAGATCCAAAATCCCATATACACTTTAATATTTTCACATATTAATAAGTTCCGTTCTGATGGGTCCAGTGGGTCGAAATCTGCCAGTTTTTAATGCCTACAGTGACCCTACATATTGGCCAAATTTCAACTCTCTGCGACCTCCAGAACCGGAGATACAGAAATGCACTTTAACACATTTTTTAAATACAGGATTCTTCCCTTTAAAAAATGAATCTCTGCTTTTCACTCTTTCCCCATTGAAATCAACGGGGTCCGCCGCCATAGCGTTGAATGGCGGGCTCTGCCGTTGCCGTCAATGGGGTTTCCCGCCATAGGCTTTCAATGGAGAAACCGCCGCCATTGAAGTCTATGGGAAAATCCAACAAACTTTACATTCGTCCATACTCCGTCTGGTTGTACGGAGAGGGCTGGGAAGGGTCATACATTAAATCTGGAACCTTGGCTACATGCCACCCAAATCCCATCCCTCTGGTCATTCCAGAACCGGAGATATGGACTTACCTTTTTCATCATTTTTCACTTAGTCGTTTTTACGCCACGCGGCTTTTCCCCATTGGAATCAATGGCCGGCGCCGCCATAGATAATGCATGGCGCACGCCGCCATTAGATTCAATGGGACCTCCGCTCCGCCATTGAAGTCAATGGCGCGACCCTCCTTCTCCGCTCGACCCCTTACGGGGGTCTCTCATTCCTGGACCCGGTGTGGATCGTGTGTTGGGGTTCCTAGGAGCTAGGGGCAAAAATAACTTTATTCCCAGGGGCCCTAGAACCTAAGATTCCCACGCCAATTGTCTTTGAACTTGACCGAAGTGATGAAACTCTTTTCAAAGACATTGTATCCGCTTTTGCGGTCTGCGGTTTGGATGGCTGCCAACCTGTTCCTCGAGGCCGGCGTCGAGGAATCTCCATTGAAGTCAATGAGCCCATTGACTTACAATGGGAAACCGCCGCTCCTCCTCTCGGACGCCACCTGCTGGTCGTCGCTGGAAAACAGGTCCAAAACCGCTACTTCTGCCATTAGAACGCATGGAGTCGCAATGGCGGCCTATGGAACGCTGCAAAGTGGAGCCTGAAAAGGCGGGAAAAGGGAACAAGGGGCTATAATCACTAAATTAACATTAACCCCTTCCCTCCCACATCAACCCTAGTGTATGTGTGAGTGCAAACACCAGGATGCGACATTACATGTATACAGGGGAATAAACATTTGGATACTGAAGCAAGGTAAAAAACACATTACTGGACCTCAGTCCAGTTAACCCCTTGCTTCCCAAGTGAGAGTAGGGGGTGGCCAAATGGGGTGTAACCCCTTTAATCCCGGGCCAAACCCCCTCTATCATGACACCCCCCCCTGCAGAGCATTGCTCCTCTGACCCCTCCCTCCCCCACCCCCTGCAGGTGAACACCAACAAGACGCGGTGCGTGTTCTGGTCGCACGCCGAAAGTGCCTGGAGCACGGCGGGCTGCGAGAAGCTGGAGAGCACGGCGGATGAGACGCTCTGCAGCTGCCGGCACATGACCAGCTTCGCCGTCTTGATGGCGCTTCACAATATCGAGGTGAGAGCTGGGATGGGGAAGGGGGGGGGGTCTGTACGGGGCTCGTAGGTGAGACACTCTGCAGAGGGGGGGAAGGAGCTTTGCATGACATGGAGGTGAGACGCTCTGCGATGGGGGTAGTTGCACTGTATGACATGGAGGTGAGATGCTCTGCATTGGGGTGGAAGGGGCTCTGCATGGCTCTCGCAGTTTATAGATTAGTGGTGCAACGTTCTGCAGGTTATAACGATTTCTCTCCTCTCTCTTCCCCTCTCCCTCCCCCCTCTCTCTCCATCCCCCTCCCCCTTCCTCCCTCCCCCTCCCTCCCCCTCTACCTCCCTCCCCCTTCACCCTCCTCCTCTCTCCCTCCCCCTTCCTGCCTTCCCGCCTCCCCCTCTCTCCCTTCCCCCCTCTCTCCGTCTTCTCTCTCTCTCTGTCTCCCCCTCTCTCTCTCCGTCTCCCCCTCTCTCTCTCCCTCTCCCCCCCCCTCTTTCTCCCCCCCTAACTCTCTCTCCCTTCCCCCCTAACTCTCTCTCTCCCCCCAGAGTTGGGTGCTGTCTCTCATCACACAGATTGGGCTCTCGGTCTCGATCACCTGCCTTGCTCTCTCTATTGTTACCTTTGTTTGTTGTCGGTCTCTCCGTGGCACGCGCAACACAATCCACACACATTTGTGTGTCAGCCTCTTGCTTGCACACATCATCTTTCTGTTCGGCATCAGAGCAACACACAGCAGGGTGAGTTATGTTACACTTGTGTGGTTGTCATTGTTCAGTTCTTGTTGTGTGGCTTTATAGTTGTATTGCACGTGTATGTTGTGTTATAATTATGTTAGCGTTGTTGGTTGTGTAGTTGCGTTGCACATTGTTTTGTGTGTCTCTTTGTGTCACTGTCTGTCACCCATCAGGCTTCTGTACGTAGTCATGTTATTGTTTTGTTGCAGTTTGTGTTATGTAATTGTGTTATATTTGTGTTGCTGCACACTACCTTTGGATGCCTCTCATGTTGTATAGTAGTTGTGTTGTTGTGTCACAGGTCATATATGGTGTGGTGGTGGAGTCCCTGCACTCTACCAGTTCTCCTCCCTATGGGTGTCTTTTGTGTTGTACGAGTTGTGTAGTAGGATTATTGTGTCAATGGTGATGTGTGATGGTGGAATCCCCTCCCCTCTCTACCTCGTGGTTTTCAACCTTTTTTCTCTCGGGACCCCATAATCACAGTGCTCTGTGGCTGAGGCACCCCCAGAACCGGACAGTCAGTCACGGGAGACAGAGGGGAGAGAGAGTCACGGGAGACAGAGGGGGGAGAGAGTCACGGGAGACAGAGGGGAGAGAGAGTCACGGGAGACAGAGGGGAGAGAGAGTCACGGGAGACAGAGGGGAGAGAGAGTCACGGGAGACAGAGGGGAGAGAGAGTCACGGGAGACAGAGGGGAGAGAGAGTCACGGGAGACAGAGGGGGGAGAGAGTCACGGGAGACAGAGGGGGGAGAGAGACACAGGAAACTGAGGGGAGAGAGAGTCATGGGAGACAGAGGGGAGAGAGAGTCACGGGAGACAGAGGGGAGAGAGAGTCACGGGAGACAGAGGGGGAGAGAGTCACGGGAGACAGAGGGGAGAGAGAGTCACGGGAGACAGAGGGGAGAGAGAGTCATGGGAGACAGAGGGGAGAGAGAGTCACGGGAGACAGAGGGGGGAGAGAGTCACGGGAGACAGAGGGGGCAGAGAGACACGGGAAACTGAGGGGAGAGAGAGTCACGGGAGACACAGGGGAGAGAGAGTCACGGGAGACAGAGGGGAGAGAGAGTCACGGGAGACAGAGGGGAGAGAGAGTCACAGGAGACAGAGGGGAGAGAGAGTCACGGGAGACAGAGGGGAGAGAGAGTCACTGGAGATAGAGGGGAGAGAGAGTCACAGGAGGTAGATGGGATAGACAGACACAGGAAACAGAGGGGACAGGGAGAGAGAAGGAACAGAGAGACACTGGAAACAGAGAGAACAGAGAGTTACAGGAGACAGGGGACAGAGAGACACTGGAGACAGGGGAGAGAGAGTCACGGGAGGCAGAGGGGAGAGAGAGTCACGGGAGACAGAGGGGAGAGAGAGTCATGGGAGACAGAGGGGAGAGAGAGTCACGGGAGGCAGAGGGGAGAGAGAGTCACGGGAGGCAGAGGGGAGAGAGAGACACGGGAGGCAGAGAGAACAGAGAATTACAGGAGACAGGGGACAGAGAGACATGGGAGACAGAGGGGAGAGAGAGAGGGGGCAGAGTCAAGAGAGACAGAGAGGGCAGAGAGTTTGTCACCGCACGAATCGCTCCTACCCTCGTGCACGTGCGGGTGCAGTATGGGCGCTCCAGTACATTTACATTGTTTTGATCAGCATGGACGTGGCCTAAGAGGTCACAGTCTCATGTGTTGGCATAATGGATGCTGAACAGCTGCGGAAGCCTCAAAAGTCCAACCATAGACAGAGGGGCCAGAAACTCACAGGAAACAGAGAGGACAGAGTCACAAGAGACAGAGGGGACAGAGTCACAAGAGATAGAGAGGACAGAGTCACAAGAGACAGAGGGGACAGAATCACAAAAGACAGAGGGGACAGAGTCACAAGAGTCAGAGGGGACAGAGTCACAAGAGATAGAGGGGACAGAGTCACAAGAGACAGAGGGAACAGAGTCACAAGAGACAGAGGGGACAGTGTCACAAGAGAAAGAGGGGACAGAGTCACAAGAGACAGAGGGGACAGAGTCACAAGAGACAGAGGGGACAGAGTCACAAGACACAGAGGGGACAGAGTCACAAGAGACAGAGGGGACAGAGTCACAAGAGACAGAGGGGACAGAGTCACAAGAGACAGAGGGGACAGAGTCACAAGAGACAGAGGGGACAGAGTCACAAGAGACAGAGGGGACAGAGTCACAAGAGACAGAGGGGACAGAGTCATAAGAGACAGAGGGGACAGAGTCACAAGAGACAGAGGGGACAGAGTCACAAGAGACAGAGGGGACAGAGCGTCACAAGAGACAGAGGGGACAGAGCGACAAGAGACAGAGGGGACAGAGCATCACAAGAGACAGAGGGGACAGAGCGTCACAAGAGACAGAGGGGACAGAGCGTCACAAGAGACAGAGGGGACAGAGCGTCACAAGAGACAGAGGGGACAGAGCGTCACAAGAGACAGAGGGGACAGAGCGTCACAAGAGACAGAGGGGACAGAGCGTCACAAGAGACAGAGCGGTCAGAGTTACAAGAGACAGAGGGGGCAGAGAATCACGGGAGATAGAGGGGGCAGAGAATCACGGGAGACAAAGAGGCGGAGAGTGACAGAAGAAGAGAAGGTAGAGACAGTCACAGGAAACAGAGGGGACAGAAACAGACAAGAAAATCACAGGAGACACAACAGGACATAATAAATACACACACACAACAGGACAGAACAAACACACACACACAACAGAACATAAATACACACACAATAGGTCAGAACAAACACACACACACAACAGAACATAAATACACACATAATAGGTCAGAACAAATACACACACAACAGGACAGAATACACACACGCAACAAGACAGAACAAACACACACACACACACACAACAGAACAAATACACACACTGCAGGACAGAACACACACACAACAGGACAGAACAAATACACACATACACATACACACAACAGGACAGACACACAGTCTCACCTGTCTCCTGCCCATTCTTCTTCCTCTTCTGCTTGGCATTGTCCTCCAGACTTCACCTACTGAATGGCTGCATTACTCAGCAGCAGCATCCGCCAATCAGGATGGAAAAAACTACCCTGCTTTCTCCTTGCTCTGGGAGATCGGGGAACTCCCACGGCCCCTTTTGTTCCTCTTATGGAACCCCAAGGCAGGGCCGCCGAACCTTCTAATTCTCCCATGGAACCCCAGGGCCACGGACCTACTCATCCTCTCACGGAACCCCAAGGCAGGGCTGCCAAACTTTCTTATCCTCTCATGGAAACCCAGGGCAGGGCGTGGAACCTTCTCATCCTCTCACCGAACCTTCTCATCCTCTCATGGAACCCTATGAAAGGGCCGCCAAACCTTCTCATCCTCTCATTGAACCCCAGGGCAAGGCTGCCAAA
Organism: Ascaphus truei; assembly: GCF_040206685.1. Lineage (NCBI taxonomy): Eukaryota > Metazoa > Chordata > Amphibia > Anura > Ascaphidae > Ascaphus > Ascaphus truei. The sequence continues at coordinate 17,832,581 of NC_134502.1, forward strand.
CCTTCTCATTCTCTCACAGAACCCCAGGACCACGAACCTACTCATCCTCTCATGGAACCCCAAGGCAGGGCCACTGATCCTTCTCAACCTCTCACATAACCCAAGGAAAGGGCTGCCGAACCTTCTCATTCTCTCACGGAACCCCAGGGCCACGAACCTTCTCACCCTCTCATGGAACCCCAGGACAGGGCTGCAGAACCTTCTCATTCTCACGGAACCCCATGGCAGGGCCGTCGAACCATCTCATTCTCTCACGGAACCCCAGGGCAGGGTCCCCAAATCTTCTCATCCTCTCATGGTACCCCAGGGCAAGGCTGCCGAATTCTCTCATGGAACTCCAGGGCCACGAACCTACTCATCCTCTCACGGAACCCCAAGGCAGGGCCGCCGAACCTTCACATCCTCTCACCGAATCTTCTTATCCTCTCATGGAACCCCAGGACAGGGCTGCACAAACTTCTCATTCTCTCATGGAACCCCAGGGCCACGAACCTTCTCATCCTCTCATGGAACCCAAGGGCAGGGTCTCAAAACCTTCTCATTCTCTCAAGGAACCCCAGGGCAGGGCCGCCGAACCATCTTATCCTCTCACGGAACCCCAGGGCAGTGCCGCTGAACCTTCTCATCTTTTTACGGAAACCCAGGACAGGGCCACGGAACCTTCTCATCCTCTCACCAAACCTTCCCATCCTGTCACGGAACCCCAGGACAGGGCTGCAGAACCTACTCATTCTCTCACAGAACTCCAGGGTCACAAACCTTTTCATCCTCTCACAGAAGCCCAGGGCAGGGCCCCAGAACCTTCTCATCCTCTCACTGAATCCCAAGGCTGGGCCTCTGAACCTTCTCATCCTCTCACGGAACTCCAGAACAAAGCGCCGAACCTTCTCATCCTCTCACTGAACCCCAGGGCAGGGCCGCTGAACCTTCTCATCCTCTCACGGAACTCCAGAACAAAGCGCCGAACCTTCTCATCCTCTCACTGAACCCAAGGGCTGGGCCGCTGAACCTTCTCATCCCCTCACGGAACTCCAGAACAAAGCACCGAACCTTCTCATCCTATCACGTAACTCCAGGGCAAGGCTGTAGAACCTTCTCATTCTCTCATGGGACCCCAGAGCAGGGCCGGCGAACCTTCTCATCCGCTCACGGAATCCCAGGGCAGGGCCGCAGAACCTTCTAATTCTCTCACGGAACCCCAGGGTTGGGCCGACAAACCTCATCCTCTCACGTAACCCCAGAGCAGGGCCGCCAAACCTTCTCATCCTCTCACGGAACCCCAGCATAGGGCCGAAGAACCTTCTCATTCTCTCACGTGACCCCAGATCAGGGCCGGCAAACCTTCTCATCGGCTCATGGAACCCCAGGGCAGGGACGCATAACCTTCCCATTCTCTCACTGAACCCCAGGGCAGGGCTGCCAAAGCTTCTCATTCTCTCACAGAACCCCAGGGGCACGAACCTACTCATCCTCTCACGGAACCCCAGGGCAGGGTCGCCAAGCCTTCTCATTCTCTCACGGAACCCCAGGGCAGGGCTACTGAACCTTCTCATTCTCTCATCGAACCCCAGGGCCGCCGAACCATCTTATCCTCTCATGGAACCACAGGGCAGGGCCGCTGAACATTCTCATCCTCTTACGGAACCCCAGAGCAGGGCCACAGAACCTTCTCATTTTCTCACCAAACCTTCCCATCCTCTCACGGAACCCTAGGACAGGGCTGACGAACCTTCTCATTCTCTCATGGAACTCCAGGACCACAAACCTTTTCATCCTCTCACAGAAGCCCAGGGCAGGGCTCCAGAACCTTCTCATCCTCTCACAGAACTCCAGAACAAAGCGCCGGACCTTCTCATCCTATCACGTAACCCCAGGGCAAGGCCATGGAACCTTCTCATCCTCTCATGGAACTTCAGAACAAAGCCGCCGAACCTTCTCATCCTATCACGTAACCCCAGGGCAAGGCCGTAGAACCTTCTCATTCTCTCACAGGACCCCAGAGCAGGGCTGGCGAACCTTCTCATCTGCTCACGGAACCCCTGGGCAGGACCGCAGAACCTTCTCATCCTCTCACGGAACCCCAGGGTTGTGCCGACAAACCTCATCCTCTCACGTAACCCCAGGGCAGGGCCGCAGAACCTTCCCATTCTCTCACGTGACCCCAGATCAGGGCCGGCAAACCTTCTCATCCGCTCATGGAACCCCAAGGCAGGGACGCATAACCTTCTCATTCTCTCACTGAACCCCAGGGCATGGCTGCCAAAGCTTATCATTCTCTCACAGAACCCCAGGGCCACGAACCTACTCATCCTCTCACAGAACCCCAGGGCAGGGTCGCCAAGCCTTCTCATTCTCTCATGGAACCCCAGGGCAGAGCTACTGAACCTTCTCATTCTCTCATGGAACCCCAGGGCCACGAACCTACTCATCCTCTCACCGAATCCCAATGCAGGGCTGCCAAACCTTCTCATCCTCTCACGGAACCCCAGGGCAGGGCAATGGAACCTTCTCATCCTCTCACCGAATTCTCTGATCCTCTCACGGAACCCCAGGACAGGGCTGCAGAACCTTCTCATTCTCTCATGGAACCCAAGGGCCTCAAAACCTTCTCATTCTCTCACGGAACCTCAGGGCAGGGCCGCTGAACCATCTGAACCTTCTCATCTTCTTACGGAACCCCAGGTCAGGGCCACGGAACCTTCTCATCCTCTCACCAAACCTTCCCATCCTCTCAGGGAACCCTAGGACAGGGCTGCCGAACCTTCTCATTCTCTCATGGAACTCCAGGACCACAAACCTTTTCATCCTCTCACAGAAGCCCAGGGCAGGGCCGCAAACCTTCTCATCCTCTCACGGAACCCCAAGGCTGGGCCGCTGAACCTTCTCATCCTCTCATGGAACTTCAGAACAAAGCCGCCGAACCTTCTCATAATATCACGTAACCCCAGGGCAAGGCCGTAGAACCTTCTCATTCTCTCACGGGACCCCAGAGCAGGGCTGGCGAACATTCTCATCTGCTCACGGAACCCCAGGGCAAGGCCGCAGAACCTTCTCATCCTCTCACGGAACCCCAGGGTTGGGCCGACAAACCTCATCCTCTCACGTAACCCCAGGGCAGGGACGCAGAACCTTCCCATTCTCTCACTGAACCACAGGGCAGGCCTGCCAAAGCTTCTCATTTTCTCACAGAACCCAAGGGCCACGAACCTACTCATCCTCTCACGGAACCCCAGGGCAGGGTTACCAAGCCTTTTCATTCTCTCACGAAACCCCAGGGCAGGGCTACTGAACCTTCTCATTCTCTCATGGAACCCCAGGGCCATGAACCTACTCATCCTCTCACGGAACCCCAGGGCAGGGCCACCGAACCTTCTCATCTTCTCACAGAACCCCAGGACAGGGCCTCAGAACCTTCTCATTCTCTCATGGAACCCCAGGGCTGGGCCGCCGAACCTTCTCATCCTCTCACGGTACCACAGTGCGGGACCACCAAACCTTCTCATTCTCTTATGGAACCCCAAGGGCAAGGCTACCAAACCTTCTCATTCTCTCACGGAAACTCAAGGCCACGAACCTACACATCCTCTCATGAAAACCTAGGGCAGGGTCACTGAACCTTCTCATTCTCTCATGGAACACCAGGGCAAGGCTGCCAAACCTTCTCGTTCTCTCATGGAACCCCAGGGCCACAAACTTACTCACCCTCTCACGAAACCCCATGGCAGGGCCACCGAACCATCTCATCCTCTTACAGAACCCCAGGGCAGGGCCGCGGAACCTTCTCATCCTCTCACCGAACCGTCTCATTCTCTCACGGAACCCCAGGGTCACGAACCTACTCATTCTCTCACGGAACCCCAGGGCAGGGCCGCAGAACCTTCTCATTCTCTACAGAACCCCAGGGCAGGGCTGCCAAACTTTCTCATCCTCTCACCAAACCTTCTCATCCTATGACGTAACCCCAGGGCAGTGCCGCCAAACCTTCACATCCTCTCACGGAAACCCAGCACAGGGCCGCAGAACCTTCTTATTCCCTCATGGAACTCCAGAGCAGGGCCAGCGAACCTTCTCATCCACTCATGGAAACCCAGGGCAGGGCCGGCGAACCTTCTCATCCGCTCATGGAAACCCAGGGCAGGGCCGCAGAACCTTCTCATTCTCTCATGTAATCCCAGGGCCATGAACCTACTCATCCTCTCACGGAACCCCAGGGCAGGGGCGTCGCACCTTCTTATCCTCTCACTGAACCTTCTCATCTTCTCACGGAACCCCAGGACAGGACCGCAGAACCTTCTTATTCTCTCACGGAACCCCAGGGCATGGTTGCTGAACCTTCTCATTCTCTCACGGAACCCCAGGCCCTGAACCTTCTCATCCTCTCACGAAACCCCATGGGCAGGGCCACCGAACCTGCTCATCCTCTCACTGAACCTTCTCATCCTCTCACCGAACTCCAGGGCAGGGCCACCGAACCTTCTCATCCTCTCACGGAACTCCAGGACAAAGCCACAGAGCCTTCTCTTCCTCTCACGGAACCCTAGAGCAGGGCCGCAGAACCTTCTCATCTTCTCACGGTACTCCAGGGCAGGGCCAGCGAACCTTCTCACCCTCTCATGGAACCCCAGGGCATGGCCTCCGAACATTCTCCTCCTCTCACGGAACCCCAGGTTCGCGAACCTCATCCACTCATGGAACCCCAATGCAGGGCCTGCCAAACCTTCTTATCCTCTCATTGAACTCCAGGGTAGGGTCACAAACCTTCTCAACCTCTCACGGAACCCCAGGGCAGGGCTGCCGAACATTCTCATACTCACGGAACCCAAGGGTGCCTCGGAACCCCACTTGGGAAACACTGCTCTAACTCTTCTCCTCCCTCTTGTTGCCCTCATACTATAGTAGTTGTTTAGTATCTGTATTGCAGTAGGTGTGTTTTTGTATCACAAGTGGTGTGTGCTGTGGTCCCTGCACTCTTACTCTTTTCCTCCTCTGGATGTTTTTCGTGTTGCAGTTGTGTCACAGGTTGTGTGTGGTATGGTGGTGGGGTCCCTACACTTTCTTCCTCTTGTCCCTCCATGTTGTATAGTAGTTGTATAGAAGTGCTGTTTTGTCACAGGTGGTGTGTGGTGGGGTGGGAGCCTCCACACTTTCTACCTCCTCTTGGATGTCTCTCGTGTTCTGTAGCAGATGTGTTGTTTCACAGGTGGTGTGTGGTGTTGTGGCGGGGTCCCTCCATGCTTTCTACCTTGCCTCCTTCTGCTGGATGTCCCTGGAGGGTCTGGAACTCTACCTGATGCTGGTGACAGTCTTCGACTCCCACTATCTCAAGAAAAGACATCTCCTGGCGTTGGGATACGGAGTGCCCACTGTCATTGTGATCATCAGCGCCGCTATCAACCCGGAGGGATACGGGACCGAAACCCAGTGAGAGAGCCCAGAAAGGGAAGGGGGGATTAAGGGTGATCGTGGGGGGTGGGAGAGTGTGCTGGAAGAGAGGGGGAAGACATCAGAGAACATGGGGAAGGGAGGTAGAGCATGCAGGGGCATAGGGGGTGGACTACACGGGGAAGTGAGGGTGGAGAGAGTGATGGGAAAGGAGGAAGAGTTGGGAGCAAGAGTGTAGGAAGGGGAGGGAGATAGTGGGGAAGAGGAACAGAGAGAGTGCACTGGATAAAAGTGGGGTAGAGCGCAACTGTGGAGGGAAGGGAGAGTGTACTTACAGACATAATAGAGTGGCTGATAATTGGAGAAAGAGGGAGAGAACAGAGTTTGAATTCAGTGCTCTCTCTAAAATGTCTCTGCGTGGATTAACTGACTCTCTCCTTCACTGTCTCTCAGCTGCTGGCTGTCTCTTAAGAAACATTTCATCTGGAGCTTCTTGGGACCCATCTGTGTCATCATCTTGGTAACTACAAGAGACATCCCCCTGACTGCATGACACCCCCATCGAGACACCCCACCCTCTGCAAGACATTCCAAGACACCCCAATGCTTGCAATAGCTTTCCAGATGACCCGCCCCCAGCACGACAGTTCCCAAGACACCCTCAATCCCTTCAGGACAGCCCCTGAGACACCCCGCAAGACATCGCCTGACTATCTTTTTCCCTCTCAGATGAATTGCGGCATTTTCGTTCTCACGGTTTGGAAACTGGCGGTAAAAATGACATCGCTCAACCCAGACCAAGGGAAATATAAGAGGATAAGGTGACTATCTGTCTCTCTCGCTGCACACACTTTCTTATGGAAATATATACAGGTGGCCCTCGGTATCCAACGGTCCATTTTCCGTCCGCTGGACATATTATCCGACGTCGGAACCACGTATCCGACATGGACCCGCAATCCGACAGTCCGTTATCCGACGGCGGTTTGCGGGACGGATTGCAGCGGATAAGCGAGCACCGGCTGTGTATATATTTCAACTTCACTCCCATGCATTAGCCGTATCAATAACGAGGATACAACACAGGCATTTTTAGGTAGTAATACTTCTCCACAGTGCTAGCTTGGATCAAATAAAGGTAATATCAATTCCACCTATTGAGGTGGTAAACGATAAACCAATGTCGGGGTACTATATAAATACCCCATAACGCCACATCAACCATAAGGCCGCAACCATGGTGTTCCGTGACCGGATGTGTGGTGCGATGAAAAGGATGTGCCTCCATGAGGCTGTCCTTAGAGTGCGCGCGACCAGTAGCGCGGGCGCTCGCGATGCGCGAGGAAACAGATACATTTGTTTCTGTTGCACGATGGCCGGGTCACGCGAGCGGTTCGCCCGATGAGGGCGAACAAACTCCGTGACGTCACTGCCACCCCCAACCCCCCGACACGCCTCCCCATCGTGTCTACCCAGGCCACAGATTGCTGCAGGTAAAGGCGCTCTCACCATGGACGCGGCCTCGGATAACACGAAGACACAAACAAGATGAGAATCCGCAAAGGGAGTGGGGCAGGGAGACACCATGTCAACCGAAGCCAAATATATGGAATAGAACTAGAAGAAGTCGAAGACTATGTCCACCTTGGCCGGCAAACATCAAGGGATTGGAACCTTTCAAATGAAAGCAATAGGGGGACGAAGATAGCATGGAGCGCATTTGGAAGAAACCAGACTTTGTTTGAAGGGAGCCTTCTACTGGGCCTCAAGAAGAACGTTTTCGACCACTGTATCCTGCTCACATATGGGTGTGAAACGTGGACAATAAATGAGAAGATGATTCGGAAGCTTCAGACATCTGAGACATATGGAGAGATGCATGCTGGGTGTTACCCGAAGAGACAGGAATAAAAGAATGAATGGGTTTTTCGAAAACCAAACACAAGTCTGTGACATCATCGCAAGGGTGAAGAAAAGAAAATGGCGGTGCGCCGGACATATCGCAAGATGAAACGACCATCGTTGGACAGAGATGGTACTCGACTGGGTTCCAGAGGATGCAACAGTCAAAATTCTAATTAAAAAGCTCCAACACACATACCATATGCCCAAATATTTCATTAATTTCTATGTCTTTTCTTCTCATAAGTATGGGTCGTTTAATTCAATGTTTTGGCCAAAACATGTTAAATCTGCAGCCACGTCAAGGTATAAACCTGTGTTTTTTTAACCATTTTTTGCTTAAGGAACCCTATAACTATATTGTGAAATTCTGAGGAACACCTCTAAATGCCTTGGGGGAGAGCACAGAACCTCTACAACCGCTGCGCCCCCCCCTGAAAATTCTCCGTGTCTGATATCAGATGAATTCACATTCGCCCCTCACATTCAAAACATTTCTAAAACCTGCCGCTTTTTCCTCCGCAATATAACAAAGATACGCCCTTTCCTCTGTTGCTCGACTGCTAAAACTCTGACTCAGGCCCTCATTTTCTCCCGTCTTGATTACTGTAACCTCCTGCTGTCCGGCCTTCCTGCCTCTCACCTGTCTCCCCTACAATCTATCCTAAAAGCTGCTGCCAGAATCACTCTACTCTTTCCTAGATCTGTCTCAGCATCTCCCCTCCTGAAATCCCTCTCCTGGCTTCCGATCAAATCCCACATCTCACACTCCATTCTTCTCCTCACTTTTAAAGCTTTACACTCTTCTGCCCCTCCTTACATCTCAGCCCTAATTTCTCGTTATGCACCACCCCGACTCTTGCGTTCTTCTCAAGGATGTCTTCTTTCTACCCCCTTTGTACCTAAAGCCCTCTCCCACCTTAAACCTTTTTCACTGACTGCCCCCACACCTCTGGAATGCCCTTCCCCTCAGTACCCGACTAGCACCCTCTCTATCCACTAAGACTCACCTTAAGACACACTTGCTTAAAGAAGCATATGAATAGCACTGTGGATATTCTGAACACATCTACTATATATTTCTGAGTTCACTGTATGTCTGCGTCCCTAGCGGCAATCTCATTGGTCCCTTGGCCTGCCCGCCCCCGCACCTCTCATTGGCCTGAGGCAGAGTGACGGGCCAAACAAAAAAAGCAGGAAGCGCGGCCCTCCTGTTCAGCAGCAAACTCCAGTCTCCTCCTCCCTCGCGGCGCGGCCCGGGCCTCCTGCTCTCCCCCTCACATGCGCCGCTACCGTGGGAGCGGCCGGACGAGTGAGTGAGCGGCCTTCACCCCCCTTCACCTCCCCTCACCCACCCCTCACCCCCCTTCACCTCCCCTCACCCCCCCTTCACCTCCCCTCACCCCCCTCCACCTCCCCTCCACCCCCCCCGCCCCCGCCCCGGCGCCGCTACAGTCAGCGGGGGAGCGCGCGCCCGGGACTCAGTGGGGGTGCGGCCACAACAAGCTGCCTCCCGCCTCAGATCCACGTGGGAGCTGCCGGACGGGTGAGGGAGCTGCTGGACGGGTGAGTGAGCGGCCGGACGGGTGAGTGGCCTTCACCCCCCTTCACCTCCCCTCACCCTCCCCTCCCTTCACCTCCCCTCATCCACCCCTCACCCACCCCTCACCTCCCCTCACTCCACTTCCCCTCCCTTCCACCTCCACCTCCCTTCACCCCCCATCCACCTCCCCTTCACTCCACCTCCCCTTCACCCCCCCTCCACCTCCCCTTCACCCCCCTCCACCTCCCCTTCACCCCCCCTTCACCTCCCCTCCACCCCCCCTTCACCTCTCCACCCCCCCTTCACCTCCCCTCCACCCCCCCCTTCACCTCTCCTCCACCCCACCTTCACCTCTCCTCCATCCCCCCCTTCACCTCCCCTCCATCCCCCCCCTTCACCTCCCCTCAACCCCCACCTCCCCTTCACCTTCCCCCTTACAACCTCCCCCCTCCTCACCACCTCCCCCCACCTTCACCCCTTCGCACCACTTCCCCCCCTTCGCACCACCTCCCCCCCCTTCCCACCACCTCCCCCACTTCCCACCACCTCCCCCCCTTTCCCACCACCTCCCCCCCTTCCCACCACCTCCCCCCCTTCCCACCACCACCCCCCCCTTCCCACCACCACCCCCCCTTCCCACCACCTCCCCCCCTTCCCACCACCACCCCCCCCCCTTCCCACCACCACCAGATGCATTGTAAGGAACCCCAACCCTCTCTAATAGCGCCTGAGATCAGACGCAATGTAAGGAACCCCAACCCTCTCTAATAGCGCGTCTGAAATCAGATGCTTTGTAAGGAACCCCAACCCTCTCTAATAGCGCGTCTGAGATCAGATGCATTGTAAGGAACCCCAACCCTCTCTAATAGCGCGTCTGAGATCAGATGCATTGTAAGGAACCCCAACCCTCTCTAATAGCGCGTCTGAGATCAGATGCATTGTAAGGAACCCCAACCCTCTCTAATAGCGCCCGAGATCAGATGCACTGTAAGGAACCCCAACCCTCTCTAATAGCGTCTGAGATCAGATGCATTGTAAGGAACCCCAACCCTCTCTAATAGCGCCTGAGATCAGACGCAATGTAAGGAACCCCAACCCTCTCTAATAGCGCGTCTGAAATCAGATGCTTTGTAAGGAACTTCAACCCTCTCTAATAGCGCGTCTGAGATCAGATGCATTGTAAGGAACCCCAACCCTCTCTAATAGCGCGTCTGAGATCAGATGCATTGTAAGGAACCCCAACCCTCTCTAATAGTGCGTCTGAGATCAGATGCAATGTAAATTCTTCTGTATTTGGTACAATATTCAAAAGACCTGCAGATTGCAGGAACCCTTCAGGGATACCTGCAGAGACTTGTAGAAAAGCACAGGTATGGATCCTTTCAGCAGGTATCTACACTACCAATGTTATACTGTCCTGTCCTGCACTGCACGGAGAGAGGAGGAAACAATAACGATAGAGAGCATGCAATGCATTACACGTCTGCAGTGGCTCAGGGGGTTACAATACAGCGCCCCTATAGGGGAGCACTATGTTCTATGGGGGAGCTACAGTGGTGTCCCAAGAGATAATGCTATTTCTTAGGGCTCTTCTGATTATTATTTTTTTACCTGCGCTGTAGATCACATATTCCTCCTAAATGTTAACCCCTTAGGCACCGCGTACGTGTCGCACATCCCATGCTATTGACTATATCTCATTGTTTCGTTTCCATGCAGTGGAGGAAATACAAAGGGCCCAGTATAACATTGGTAGTCCAGGGCCGGCTGATGGGGTGTGTACTTTGACATGGGGCCGCGGCTTAAAGCTGCAGACCAAGCAATATCCTACGTGTGGTTTTTTTAATCAGTTCTGTACTATCAGAAAATCCTTTTAGCATTTTTCTTTTAAAAACAACTCTGGATGACATTTTTAATGTATTATAATGTAACAAGCATTTTTTTTTGTTTCTATAGCAACCATTCACGTCACGTCCCCTTCCTCTTCTGAAACAAGCTCTGGCACACCCCTTTTTGAGCCCTGCTCTCTCTAGCAGTGCACCAATTGTATCTAGTGACTGCTTGGTCACATGATCTTCCTCACAAAACTTTGCATCTTTGGTCCTCTTCTGCTGCACTGACAGCCATTTAGTGAACCCCTGCCCCCCCAAGCCAAATCTTCACCGATCGGTCACAGAAGAACGGATCAATCGGCCACTTAGCTAATTACTTATTGTGTGGATTGTATTGATGCACATATTAAAGGGGAACATTTAAAAAAAAACCCTGGCAGCTTGTACCGCTGCTTCAACTTTTTTTACCGCCAAAAGTAGACTTGAACGACTCATACTCATGACAAGCAAAAGCCTGTAGAACTGACTCAAATGTGTCCTAGTGTATGTGCCTTGGGGCTTCTTGGTTGACGATTGTATAGATGAGGTCACTTTCCCAGCAGCGCTCCAACCGGCACGATGGAATAAATATATTGGGCGTGTGGGGGTTTCAGGTTTGCCAAGATTGTGTCTCGTCTAATTGTGGATGCCCAGGGATTGTATTGTATGTCTTTATTTATATAGCCCCATTAATGTACATAGCGCTTCACAGTAGTAATACACGGGGTAATCAAATAAATAACAGATAATATAAATAACAGATCATGGGAATAAGTGCTTTAGACATAAAAGTAACATTAAGGAAGAGGAGGGATATCAAAAAGGACCGAGACGGGAGGAGGCAAAATGCGTCGGAGCAGCGAGAGGAGAGAGGCAACAGCAGTACTTGGAAGATCATGGAGGCCTTTTCCAACGATGGATTGACGTGGGCTTGATCCACACGGACCAGATGTATAGGATAAGATCACGGTGACCACCACGGTGGCCCAGCTCTGTATATTTTGGTGCGATGTCTCAACTCCATATCTTCTCTCAGTAATCATAGGGGCCCTATCATGGTCCTTTTCTTCTCCCTCCCCTAGGTCTCAGTGATCCAGCTGTGGTTGGGGGGGGGGGGGGGGTCCCTTCTCCATCCTCAGTGACTGCACTATTAGGGTGCTTGTGGATCCCCTCTCAGGGTCAGCCGTTACCCAGCTGTGTATTAGGGTGCTGCTGAAGCCCCCTCTCACTCCCTTTCCTCTCTCAGGACTCTCACAGTGACTGCTGTGGCCCAGCTCTGCATATTAGGGTGTTGCTGGGTGCTGGGATTCCTGCAGTTCGGCCCGGGCTCCCTGGCGGTCTCCTACGCTTTCTCCATCCTCAACTCCCTGCAGGGTGTGCAGATCTTCCTGCTGCATTGTCTGATGCACCGCAAGGTGAGAAGGGGGGACGGGGAGGAGAGGCACGGAGGAAGAGTGCAAAAGAGGGGAGTGGAGGAGACAGGGAGGGGGAAGACGAGAGTAACAAGGGAACTTGAAAAGGGAGGGGGATGAGTAGAGAAAGGGGGGAGAGAAGGAAAAAAAAGGGATGGGGGGGGTAGATGAGGAAAGACTGAGAAAGAAATGGATGGTTAGGGGTAAAATGAGCAGTGGGGGGGGGGGGGGGGGGGAGAGATGGGTAGGCCATTTTCTGTATCTTTCCACCGAGCCCCGTCTGTCCGTCCCCTGGCGCTGATTCCACTGTCACAAAACTAGTCCTCCCCCCCCCCCCCTGCAGGTCCGGAGCGAGTACTCACACTGGTTCTGCGCCTTCGCTCACCTGAAGACCCCCAGCAGATACTCGGAGTTCAGCAGCAACAGCGCCACCGCCACACACAGCAGGGTAAGAGAGGGGCGCAACCCTCGGCAGACCACCCAGGGGAGGTGTGGGGGTAACAGAGCTCCGCTCTGCAGGGCCAACTTCTGTCCTGAAGGACCACCACCACCACCTGGTGAGGTTCTCAGGATATCTTTGCCTCAGCACAGGTGGCTCAATTGTTGACAGCCACCTGTGCTGAAGCAGGTGGAATCCAGACCTGTTGGTGGCCCGTGACAGGACTTGGCCAGCACTGCTGTAGAGGGAGGGGGTTTGCTCTGCGGGTCCCTGAATACCTCTGTTGTCTCCTCCCACAGGCTAAAAACGCCAACAAGGACTCCACCTTATAGGAGACCTGCACCTCCCCCCCCCCAACTTCGGTACGACCACCTCTTCTTCCTGCAGAGCATCGCGCGCTTATTCACGTTCGGTGTGCAGTGTGTGAAAAGGCCCATGTGCAGATAAGATCGTAAGCTCTCTTGCCGAGGAACCCCAGTCCAGTGTGAAATCTTGTACCATTTGTATGTTTGGGGGTTACATTTTCATTTAGGACCAAGCCCCGATCACTGCATCGGCTCCATTAGAGTTCCACCCCCCGTCATTGGGTCCCTTTGACCCTGAAACCCCCCCCCCCCACATGCTTGTCACTAGGTCACTTTGCTCATACAAAAGGCAGATGGAGTAATAAAAAAAGTTTAATTTTTTTCCCCTTTACACAAAAAAAATCAAAGTCATTCATAATAAAAAAACAACCCAGAGACAAATAAAACCAGAGACTTCATTCGCTGCGTCGTGAGGGGCCCCCGGTGAGGGGCGCAGCTGAAGAGAAGGGGCGGAGACAGCGGGAACGGACACACGGGCCAAGTTATCGGCTCTGCTCAACTGCAAAGAGAGAGGAGGAGTGTTAGAGGGAGGGACAGACACACACAGAGACTCAGACACACACACACACACACACACACACACACACACACACAGAGAGAGGAGTGTTAGAGGGCTGCACAGACACACAAAGAGAGGAGTGTTAGAGGGAGGGACAGACACAGACACACAGTAAAGGAGCAACCCAGGTAATAGCCTACGTTTATGTTTTTTAAATACAGGCATACCCCGCTTTAAGGACACTCACTTTAAGTACACTCGCGAGTAAGTACATATCGCCCAATAGGCAAACGGCAGCTCACGCATGCGCCTGTCAGCACGTCCTGAACAGCAATACCGGCTCCCTACCTGTACCGAAGCTGTGCGCAAGCGGGGAGACTATAGAGCCTGTTACACATGCGTTATTTACATCAGTTATGCACGTATATGACGATTGCAGTACAGTACATGCATCGATAAGTGGGAAAAGGTAGTGCTTCACTTTAAGTACATTTTCGCTTTACATACATGCTCCGGTCACATTGCGTACGTTAATGTGGGGTATGCCTGTAAATCAGTTCTGTAGTATTGGATAATACTTACTACTGTACCCTTTATTTTACAAATTCAACTCTTAAGGCTGTTTTACGAGTGTTAATACACTGAGCATGCGCTGATTTCTATAGCAGGGTTTAGCACATGCCCCAGCAGTGCAAGATCTTTGCAACACTTTCCTGTTTGTTGCCGATGTTCCCAGCAGTTTAAGCTGCAAACTGTAGCAATAAATAATGTTACCTTAGTAACATAAGAATACATTGTAGCTGCTGAGTTATTGATTGAAACAGAAAGGCGGCCATTTAGTGAACCCTGGGAAGCAGGATCGTTGCGGGTGAACCAATCGATCGGCAGCTTGGGTAATTAGTTTTCAATAAGGTAATTAATTAAATGTGGCATCTATTAAAACAAAACATTAAGCTGCTTGAACTGCCTCTGACTGTTGTGAAGAATACAAGTGATATACGCATGTATTTTATATAGCAATATTACAGCTGCATCACTAACAGCATATACACAGCACACCATATAACTATATACTCACTGTAAGTGGATATATCTATCTCCTCGGGCAGTTCCCCCACGTTGACTTCAAACCGGTCTTGAACGTCATTGAGTATTTTGGCGTCCCCTTCATCAGATACAAAGGTCACAGCCAGCCCCTTAGTGCCGAACCTGCCCGCTCGGGCCACCTGAGGGGGGAAGAGAGGGGTATTATGGACAGAAGCAGCACCCGGGAGCGGGAAGCGTAAGGAACAGAGCCTGGTTTAACTTGCATATTGAGCTTGGCTTTGATAGGGAGGAGTACCCAGAAGCCTTTGCATGCCGACCCTAGCCTCACGACGCATGATTCCGGAGTCACAGGCCACATGAAGCGCTCGTTGCGGGTGGGGCTCTTACCCTGTGCAGGTAGGTGTCGGAGTCCTCTGGCATGTCGTAGTTGAACACAATGTTCACTCTCTCGATGTCCATGCCGCGGCCGAAGAGATTGGTGGCGACCAGTATCCTGCGCTGGAAGTCCTTAAACTGCTGGTACCGGGAGAGTCTGCAGGGGGGAGACGGAAGGAAGGGCCACGGTTAGAGAAGCCTTCCACCGCACGGACAAGCCTCTTCCACGTCCAGGCTCCTCCCCGACCACACCAGCAAAGCTCCCAACACCGTATATACATGCCCTTCATCTCTGTGCCATGCTACGTGTAGCTCCTCTTCTCCCACAGGCCCAACCACCACCCATTAAACTGGCCCTGCCCCGTCTCACCTCTCCTCTTGAGCCATGCCCCTGTGAATAGCGATCGCCGGGAAGTTCTGCTCCACCAAGAGCTGAGCCAGAGCCACACAGCGCTGCACGGACTTCACGAAGATCACCACCTGCCGCCGGGAAAGAGTGTTAGCGACACTGGACAAATACATCTCTCTCTCTCTCTATATATATATATATATACACACACACACACACGCGACGGACAGTCGGACGCACAGACAGACACCTCAAGCTCCATTCATTTACTCTTATCTTTTCGGCTCATTCATACACTCCCACCAGCTCTGGAAAGGGCCCAGAGAACAAGAGGTCTCCTCTCTCAGGCTCCCTGTATCTATACACACACTTAGACAGCTCCCAAGTACAAACCTGGTTGAACTCCAGCACGTCCAGTAGATCAAAGAGCTTGCGATTCTTCTCGCTGTCTTTCAGCTTGACGTAATATTGCTGCAAACCATGTAGTGTCAGCTTCGTCTCATCGTCCACGAAGACCTCCATGGGCTGAGGAGACAGGAACAAGGTTACCCCGGGACTCCCAAGAGACCAGCCAGCCTCTACCTCCCTGGGTGACCGTGACAGATATGGGAGCTATGGGGGCATGGAGCTTCTTCCCACCCCTGTAGGTGGGCAAAGGGACCCATATCCCACGGGGTCCTGTCCCACTTCCAGGTGACTCACATCCTGCATGAACTTCCTGCACACAGGGCGGATCTCCTTGCTGAGGGTGGCACTGAACATCATGCACTGCTTCTCGTGCGGGGTCAGGCGGAAGATCTCCTGCACGTCCCTGCGCATATCTGAGGGAAACCAGGAGGGAACACGTTACACGCTGCAGAAAGTCACATGTATGACGGCCAAGACATCCAACATGCAGGATAACTCACTCCTCCATCTCTCACTGTCCCACTTCTTCCCACCCCACGGCGCCCAGGCTTGCTCACCCAGCTGCTCGAGCATCTTGTCGCACTCGTCCAGCACAAAGTGTTTGACGTTCTTCAGGCTGAGGGTCTTGTCTCTGACCAGCGCCAGAATGCGGCCCGGGGTCCCGACCACGATGTGCGGACAGCTTCTGCGGATCACGTCCTCGTCCTTCTTAATGGAGAGACCGCCGAAGAACACGGCCACCTGGGAACGGGAGAGAGGGGTCAGAGAAAGACGAGACCGCCGAAGAGCACGGCCACCTGGGAACGGGAGAGAGGGGGTCAGAGAAAGACGAGACCGCCGAAGAGCACGGCCACCTGGGAACGGGAGAGAGGAGTCAGAGAAAGACGAGACCGCTGAAGAACACGGCCACCTGGGAACGGGAGAGAGGGGTCAGAGAAAGACGAGACCGCTGAAGAACACGGCCACCTGGGAACGGGAGAGAGGGGGTCAGAGAAAGACGAGACCGCTGAAGAACACAGCCACCTGGGAACGGAAGAAAGGGGTCAGAGAAAGACGAGACCGCCGAAGAGCACGGCCACCTGGGAACGGGAGAGAGGGGTCAGAGAAAGACGAGACCGCCGAAGAACACGGCCACCTGGGAACGGGAGAGAGGGGTCAGAGAAAGACGAGACCGCCGAAGAGCACGGCCACCTGGGAACGGGAGAAAGGGGGTCAGAGAAAGACGAGACCGCCGAAGAGCACGGCCACCTGGGAACGGGAGAGAGGGGGTCAGAGAAAGACGAGACCGCCGAAGAGCACGGCCACCTGGGAACGGGAGAGAGGGGGTCAGAGAAAGACGAGACCGCCGAAGAACACGGCCACCTGGGAACGGGAGAGAGGGGGTCAGAGAAAGACGAGACCGCCGAAGAACACGGCCACCTGGGAACGGGAGAGAGGGGGTCAGAGAAAGACGAGACCGCCGAAGAGCACGGCCACCTGGGAACGGGAGAGAGGGGGTCAGAGAAAGACGAGACCGCCGAAGAGCACGGCCACCTGGGAACGGGAGAGAGGGGTCAGAGAAAGAGGAGACCGCCGAAGAGCACGGCCACCTGGGAACGGGAGAGAGGGGTCAGAGAAAGACGAGACCGCCGAAGAGCACGGCCACCTGGGAACGGGAGAGAGGGGTCAGAGAAAGACGAGACCGCCGAAGAGCACGGCCACCTGGGAACGGGAGAGAGGGGGTCAGAGAAAGACGAGACCGCCGAAGAGCACGGCCACCTGGGAACGGGAGAGAGGGGTCAGAGAAAGACGAGACCGCTGAAGAACACGGCCACCTGGGAACGGGAGAGAGGGGTCAGAGAAAGACGAGACCGCCGAAGAGCACGGCCACCTGGGAACGGGAGAGAGGGGTCAGAGAAAGACGAGACCGCCGAAGAGCACGGCCACCTGGGAACGGGAGAGAGGGGTCAGAGAAAGACGAGACCGCTGAAGAACACGGCCACCTGGGAACGGGAGAGAGGGGTCAGAGAAAGACGAGACCGCCGAAGAGCACGGCCACCTGGGAACGGGAGAGAGGGGTCAGAGAAAGACGAGACCGCCGAAGAGCACGGCCACCTGGGAACGGGAGAGAGGGGTCAGAGAAAGACGAGACCGCCGAAGAGCACGGCCACCTGGGAACGGGAGAGAGGGGTCAGAGAAAGACGAGACCGCCGAAGAGCACGACCACCTGGGAACGGGAGAAAGGGGTCAGAGAAAGACGAGACCGCCGAAGAGCACGGCCACCTGGGAACGGGAGAGAGGGGTCAGAGAAAGACGAGACCGCCGAAGAGCACGGCCACCTGGGAACGGGAGAGAGGGGTCAGAGAAAGACGAGACCGCCGAAGAGCACGGCCACCTGGGAACGGGAGAGAGGGGTCAGAGAAAGAGGAGACCGCCGAAGAGCACGACCACCTGGGAACGGGAGAAAGGGGTCAGAGAAAGACGAGACCGCCGAAGAGCACGGCCACCTGGGAACGGGAGAGAGGGGGTCAGAGAAAGACGAGACCGCCGAAGAGCACGACCACCTGGGAACGGGAGAGAGGGGTCAGAGAAAGACGAGACCGCCGAAGAGCACGGCCACCTGGGAACGGGAGAGAGGGGGTCAGAGAAAGACGAGACCGCCGAAGAGCACGGCCACCTGGGAACGGGAGAGAGGGGTCAGAGAAAGACGAGTCCGCCGAAGAGCACGGCCACCTGGGAACGGGAGAGAGGGGGTCAGAGAAAGACGAGACCGCCGAAGAGCACGGCCACCTGGGAACGGGAGAGAGGGGTCAGAGAAAGACGAGACCGCCGAAGAGCACGGCCACCTGGGAACGGGAGAGAGGGGTCAGAGAAAGACGAGTCCGCCGAAGAGCACGGCCACCTGGGAACGGGAGAAAGGGGTCAGAGAAAGACGAGTCCGCCGAAGAGCACGACCACCTGGGAACGGGAGAGAGGGGTCAGAGAAAGACGAGACCGCCGAAGAGCACGGCCACCTGGGAACGGGAGGGGTCAGAGAAAGACGACACCGCCGAAGAGCACGGCCACCTGGGAATGGAAAAGAGGGTCAGAACGAGACCGCCAAAAAACATGGCCACCTGGGAACAGGAGAGGGCCAGAAAAAGATGAGACCGCCAAAAAAAGGACTGACACCTGAGGGGATGAGACTTGGCCATAAATAGGCCCCTTTAGAACAATTTGTACAATGTAGCGTTATAGACCACATCATGTCTATAGGGTCGGCCGATCCCTCACCTTGACAGCGGGCATATACTTGGAGAACCGTTCATATTCCTTGCTGATCTGGAAGGCCAGCTCGCGCGTGTGACACATGACCAGGACGGACACCTGTCCCTCCACGGCCTCGATCTGCTGCAGGGTGGCCAGGACGAAGACCGCCGTCTTCCCCATGCCGGACTTGGCTTGGCACAGGATGTCCATGCCCAGGATGGCCTGAGGGATACACTCGTGCTGGACTGAAAGAGAAGGGGGGGGGGAAGAGGCGACGCCATGTGAGGAGGCACCAAGAGGACAACGTGTGGGAGGAGGGGAGAGAGAGGTGGTGAGGCACTGGTAGGGGGGGGGGGAAGTGGTGTGGGGCACTGGTAGGGAGAAGAGGTGGTTTGTTAGGATGTGCCTCACAGAGGGGGGCTAGTAACCTACCTTTAGTGCAGAAGGGTGTGAATCTGCCTCCCAGTGGGATAACCACCTACCCTCGACAGACTAGTGTGTGGATCCACCTATATGGAAAGCAATAACCCACCCTTAGCTGGGTAGTGTGCTTATCTGCCCCCTGGTGTGGCAACAACTTACCTTCAGAGGGATGTTCAAAGCCGCAGTCCACGATGGCTCGGAGCAGCTCGGGTTTGAGGAGGAAGTCCCGGAAGCCGGAGCTGTGGATGGACACGTAGGATCCTTTCACCTCCTTTCTGCCTGTGGGGGCCGGTGTCTCTGTAGGTGCCTGAGGCTCGTCGTCCTCTTCGTAATCCAGCAGCTCGTTCTCAACATCCTGCTCCGTCATGGTGTCTGCGAAAAATGCCAACAATAAACACACGATGACAAAACCGCTCCGACAGTGTGAAACCCCGGGAGGTCGATGATCAGCACACAACACCCCCCCCCCCCCCGGCAGCCTCGTTCCCCCACGTCCCGCTCAGTCAGGGTTCCCGAGATGGGGGGAGATCAGCGAGAGTGCCGGGGGGAGGAGGAGAGGCCGGGGATCAGCGAGAGTGCCGGGGGGAGAAGAGGCCGGGGCAGGGGGAGGAGAGGCCCGGGGGAGACGGAGGAGAGAGGCCCGGGGGAGACGGAGGAGAGAGGCCCGGGGGAGACGGAGGAGAGAGGCCCGGGGGAGACGGAGGAGAGAGGCCCGGGGGAGACGGAGGAGAGAGGCCCGGGGGAGACGGAGGAGAGAGGCCCGGGGGAGACGGAGGAGAGAGGCCCGGGGGAGACGGAGGAGAGAGGCCCGGGGGAGACGGAGGAGAGAGGCCCGGGGGAGACGGAGGAGAGAGGCCCGGGGGAGACGGAGGAGAGAGGCCCGGGGGAGACGGAGGAGAGAGGCCCGGGGGAGACGGAGGAGAGAGGCCCGGGGGAGACGGAGGAGAGAGGCCCGGGGGAGACGGAGGAGAGAGGCCCGGGGGAGACGGAGGAGAGAGGCCCGGGGGAGACGGAGGAGAGAGGCCCGGGGGAGACGGAGGAGAGAGGCCCGGGGGAGACGGAGGAGAGAGGCCCGGGGGAGACGGAGGAGAGAGGCCCGGGGGAGACGGAGGAGAGGGGCCCGGGGGAGACGGAGGAGAGGGGCCCGGGGGAGACGGAGGAGAGGGGCCCGGGGGAGACGGAGGAGAGGGGCCCGGGGGAGACGGAGGAGAGGGGCCCGGGGGAGACGGGGGAGAGAGGCCCGGGGGAGACGGAGGAGAGAGGCCCGGGGGAGACGGAGGAGAGAGGCCCGGGGGAGACAGAGGAGAGAGGCCCGGGGGAGACGGAGGAGAGAGGCCCGGAGGAGACGGAGGAGAGAGGCCCGGGGGAGACGGAGGAGAGAGGCCCGGGGGAGACGGAGGAGAGAGGCCCGGGGGAGACGGAGGAGAGAGGCCCGGGGGAGACGGAGGAGAGGGGCCCGGGGGAGACGGAGGAGAGGGGCCCGGGGGAGAGGGGCCGGGGGAGACGGAGGAGACGGGCCGGGGGAGACGGAGGAGAGAGACGGAGGAGAGAGGCCGGTGGAGACGGAGGAGAGGGGCCGGGGGAGACGGAGGAGAGGGGCCGGGGGAGACGGAGGAGAGGGGCCGGGGGAGACGGAGGAGAGGGGCCGGGGGATCAGTGCGAGAGTGTGTCTGGGGGGGGGGGGAAGGAGGGGGAAGGAGGGAGACGGAGGGAGACGGAGGGGGAAGGAGGAGGGGGAAGGAGGAGGGGGAAGGAGGAGACGGAGGAGGGAGAAGGAGGAGGGGGAAGGAGAGGCCGGGGGAGACGGAGGAGGAGACGCGGGGGAGACAGAGGAGGAGACGCGGGGGAGACAGAGGAGGAGACGCGGGGGAGACAGAGGAGGAGACGCGGGGGAGACAGAGGAGGAGACGCGGGGGAGACAGAGGAGGAGACGCGGGGGAGACAGAGGAGGAGACGCGGGGGAGACAGAGGAGGAGACGCGGGGGAGACAGAGGAGGAGACGCGGGGGAGACAGAGGAGGAGACGCGGGGGAGACAGAGGAGGAGACGCGGGGGAGACAGAGGAGGAGACGCGGGGGAGACAGAGGAGGAGACGCGGGGGAGACAGAGGAGGAGACGCGGGGGAGACAGAGGAGGAGACGCGGGGGAGACAGAGGAGGAGACGCGGGGGAGACAGAGGAGGAGACGAGGGGGAGACAGAGGAGGAGACGCGGGGGAGACAGAGGAGGAGACGCGGGGGAGACAGAGGAGGAGACGCGGGGGAGACAGAGGAGGAGACGCGGGGGAGACAGAGGAGGAGACGCGGGGGAGACAGAGGAGGAGACGCGGGGGAGACAGAGGAGGAGACGCGGGGGAGACAGAGGGGGAGACGCGGGGGAGACAGAGGAGGAGACGCGGGGGAGACAGAGGAGGAGACGCGGGGGAGACAGAGGAGGAGACGCGGGGGAGACAGAGGAGGAGACGCGGGGGAGACAGAGGAGGAGACGCGGGGGAGACAGAGGAGGAGACGCGGGGAGACAGAGGAGGAGACGCGGGGGAGACAGAGGAGGAGACGCGGGGGAGACAGAGGAGGAGACGCGGGGGAGACAGAGGAGGAGACGCGGGGGAGACAGAGGAGGAGACGCAGGGGAGACAGAGGAGGAGACGCAGGGGAGACAGAGGAGGAGACGCAGGGGAGACAGAGGAGGAGACGCAGGGGAGACAGAGGAGGAGACGCAGGGGAGACAGAGGAGGAGACGCAGGGGAGACAGAGGAGGAGACGCAGGGGAGACAGAGGAGGAGACGCAGGGGAGACAGAGGAGGAGACGCAGGGGAGACAGAGGAGGAGACGCAGGGGAGACAGAGGAGGAGACGCAGGGGAGACGGAGGAGGAGACGCAGGGGAGACGGAGGAGGAGACGCAGGGGAGACGCAGGGGGAGACGCAGGAGGAGACAGTGGAGGAGACGCAGGGGAGACAGAGGGGGAGACGCAGGGGAGACAGAGGGGGAGACGCAGGAGAGGCCGGGGATCAGTGCGAGAGTGTCTGGGGGAGAAGATCCCTGGTCTCTCCAGGCCCCCGGCCCGTCCCCCTTCAGGCCCCCGGCCCGTCCCTCTCCAGGCCCCCGGCCCGTCCCTCTCCAGGCCCCCGGCCCGTCCCTCTCCAGGCCCCCGGCCCGTCCCTCTCCAGGCCCCCGGCCCGTCCCTCTCCAGGCCCCCGGCCCGTCCCTCTCCAGGCCCCCGGCCCGTCCCTCTCCAGGCCCCCGGCCCGTCCCTCTCCAGGCCCCCGGCCCGTTCCTCTCCAGGCCCCCGGCCCGTTCCTCTCCAGGCCCCTGATCCCCGAACTCTCCCGCTCCAGGCCCCGGATCCCCGAACTCTCCCGCTCCAGGCCCCGGATCCCCGAACTCTCCCGCTCCAGGCCCCGGATCCCCGGCCTCTCCTACCCCCGGATCCCCGGCCTCTCCTACCCCCGGATCCCCGGCCTCTCCTACCCCCGGATCCCCGGCCTCTCCTACCTCCGGATCCCCGGCCTCTCCTACCTCCGGATCCCCGGCCTCTCCTACCCCCGGCCTCTCCTACCTCCGGATCCCCGGCCTCTCCTACCTCCGGATCCCCGGCCTCTCCTACCTCCGGATCCCCGGCCTCTCCTACCCCCGGAGCCCCGGCCTCTCCCGCGCGCCGCTTCCCGCTCACCTCGCTTCCTTTCCGGCTTCCTTCCTCGCTCAGGTCACGTGCTCCGCGCGCTCTTCACTTTATCAAAGCGCTCAGACCGGAAGCTAGGCCGCAATATATAAAAGATACCCCTTCCACTTACTCTCCGCGGCTCCTGACTGGCCAACGCTCTATGAGAGCCGGCCCCCCGGCCCTGCACTGATTGGTTACCAAGCCTGCAAGTAGGCGGAGCTATCTTCGCGCGTCAGCGAGGGGGGAGGGGTCCTTTGTTGAAGCATACTCGGCGTCTGATTAGCCAGCACGTGAGGCGGGACTGCTGTTTCAACCAATAGGTATTGACATTACATTTCAATGCGTTGTGAGAATTGGGTTTTTTTCAGCAAAGCTTTATTGAAACGAGTTGTTGACACAAACAAAGCTGCCTTCAACTAACTTTATTGATACCTGATAATATAACACAAATGCGTCAGGAAGGCTTTATATAAAAAAAAATGCAAATAAAGCTTTATTGAGACTACACATAAATCACAATAAGCAAATGATGCAGTATTAATACATCAATATATCACCCCCCACTCCCTTCATATTGTAAAACCACCCAAGTCTTTGCTGCACGGGAGAATTCATATGATGTTCCCCCAAATAAAGATGGCTATCAGCATACCACTGATGTTTATGTTTTTTTAATCGCTCAAACACTCCGTCCGTCTCGCTTGCAGCATTAGGCCTGTAATATAGTGCCTGCGCGTGTCAATTCTAATTGGCTGTGTTAGCCAGACGTTTCTATACTAGGGACGCGCACGGCTGTGAGCGGTGATGCGGCAGACCAGGGAAATTACAATAACATTGTATTTTCACGCTGCTGCCATCCCACGAACCAATCACAGCGCGGCCTAACGCCCCCTAACCATGCGCGTCACCGCTTGCAGCCTACCAACTAAACGCGCAGTTATAGCATGGGTGCGCAAACTTTTCCGCGTGCGCAACCCTGCCTGCTCTCCTCGGCGACTCGCACCCCCCATCCACCTCGGCCCTGGCATCAAAGGACACCCGGGGTCATGTGACGTCACGTTGCCATGGATATCTATCTATATGTGTTTATCTATCTATCTCTATGTGTCTATCTATCTATCTAGATGTAGCCAGGTCCCCCTCTTACCTCCGGGCAGCGCGATGGGGACGGTGCGGTGGGGAAGATTGCGGCTGTGTGCGGGTGCCATCGGGGTTGGGCGTGGGGGAGATTGGGTCGCTGGAGATCCGCGGTGGTACCTATTAGAGGGCGGCGCCATCTTTAAGTCCGTCACGCATGCGCATTGAAGCTCGCGCATGCGCAGTGCGAGATAGTGTGGCGGCCAATAGGAATAGGCATAGTGAGGGGACTACAAGGCCCAGCACCCTCAGGGGCTGCTAGGCATGTGTTGCAGGAGGACCAATGGGGCTCCTGGAAGCGCGGAGGAGAGAAGTAGATATATTTGGCGCGCGGAGACACCACGCCAGTCGGGACCAGAACAGAGAGGGTGAAGGTAATGACCAGGGAGCGGTGCTCCACTGGACTAGGCCAGATTTACCCCCAGGTCCAAGATAGATCCCCCGACTCATTGTAGATGGTGTATGCTGCAGGGAAAGGCCTTAGATAGACACCCTTCCCCAGTAGTGTGTCAGTGAGAGACATCGGCAGCAGGACATTGGATCTGAAGGTGAAGTGCGGCCTGAAGTCTGTGTGAGCAGAGTAAGGCCACATTATCAGAGACTATTTTAAAGGGGTACAATCCAGCTGGCATACGCCTACGGATCAATACAGCATAGGAACCGGTAGATTGCGGTGCAGAACCACGTCGCGGATCCACTGAGTTCTTTGCTTGTTGACCTGGTCTGGACTGAGACCAGGGAGGTATTATTCACGTGCACCAACGGCCCAACACACTATGGGAAGCGCTGTCCCACACATGCTCTTTGGGGAGGGACTAGTTTGTGGGCACTAAGGGGTTAAGTGCCCA
This sequence comes from Ascaphus truei, assembly GCF_040206685.1. Lineage (NCBI taxonomy): Eukaryota > Metazoa > Chordata > Amphibia > Anura > Ascaphidae > Ascaphus > Ascaphus truei. The sequence goes on from NC_134502.1 coordinate 17,857,469, forward strand.
GGCACTCCAGTATTTGGGGGTTACACCCGGGAGGTGTTATTTTGCGGGTGCTGCCTTGCATGGCCGTGTTAGGCTTGTCGTGTATTACACGTGTTAGTAAATACTGTTATAATATACCTGCGTGTAATTACTGTGTATATTGGTTCCTGTGAGGGGCTCCTCCCACTACGCTGGGATCCCCCGCAGGTGGAGGCGCTGCACCGAGACGATAATTATACCACCCCAGGCTCCCTGTGGCGGAGGCTTGGGCCCTCTGTGAGCCAACAGGTAACGGCAGCACCAATAGTCTCTTTATTTAGGGGGAAAGAGGGCTACATTATCTATCCATCCATCCATCCATCTAACCATCCATCCATCCATCTAACCATCCATCCATCTGTAGCACCCTGCTAAAAATCTCCTTGCCGTTGCATGTCAGCCCTGGTAGCTGCAGGCAGTGCCAGGGTTAATAATCCTCACAAGTTTACATGGGGATCTCCCCTAAGCCTGAAGCCAGACATACACACCTGATCTCACTCATGCCTCCCTGCCACCTCTTCCCCTGTAAATGGTGTTAACCTTTTCATTTAACACTGACCTTCCTTAAATTTTACCCCACAAATCAACCATCCCAATAGCCTGCCCTCATGGCTAATGTCCCACACTCAGTCACTCCTACCACCCATTGTGACCAAGCACTGCCATCTACAGCACTTACTCCCTCACCTGCTGTCTCTGTAAGTTTCCCATTAAACCTCTTAGATTGTAAGCTCTTCGGGGCAGGGATTTCCTTTCCTATTGTCTGATTTTTGCTGCACTTATTGTATAATTATAATTCCCTGTACTGTATTCTTTGTGAAGCACTGAGTACACTTTTGGCGCTATATAAATAAAGACATACAATACAATGTTATGTTTCTAAATGTTGCACTCCGAGGCCTCGTTCAGGGTGGCAGAGACAGGAGGTGGAGGGCGCACGTCCGCGTGTGCGCGCCTCAGTCCGCTGGGCGATGTGTGCACACCATCCCCAGCAGACCTTTGCTAGCGTTGAGGAGGCGGGGCTACAGACCTCAGCTTAGGGATGGGTGTTGCTCTGTTCAAATCATTTTCAAGAATGATTTCATTGGCTGCCGAAGTACCAGTGACGCTGCTGCAGCTTGAAAATACAACTTGAGTTGTTTACGCAAACTGTAGCAAGCGTCAACTCCGTACTTTGGCGATAGGGTAGCTTCTACCCTGACCACTGATATTGACTTTAAATACTTTGTTTCAAACGTGCGCGCGCACGTAAGCGCGCGCAGCAGGCACTCTGAACGAGGCCTTAGGCACATGTTGGCCCTGTGCTTCCCTAGAAGCTGCTAGAGCAGGGGAGCGAAAACCTTTCGAGCTGCACCCCCCTACCAGCTCCCCCTCGCCCCCCCCCCCTTGCTTGTGTGACGTCACGTGACCCCGTGTTCATGGAGACGGGCGTGTGACGTCACCCCGCATGACACCGCGGCGTCTGAATCAAGGTAAGTTTTATTGTTGCAGAGGTCTCACGCGATCCCCCGGCCTCGGAGAAGAGCGCGGGACCTCTGCAAGCGCCCCCCCCACTTTGCGCACCGTTGTGCTAGAGCAGGCCTGCACAACTCCAGTCCTCGAGGGCCGCAAACAGGCCAGGTTTTCAGGATATCCCTACTTCAGTACAGCTGGCTCAATTATTGGCTCATTCATCCTGAGCCACTAATTGAGCCAGCTGTGCTGAAGTAGGGATATCCTGAAAACCTGGCCTGTTTGCGGCCCTCGAGGACTGAGGTTGTGCAGGCCTGTGCTAGAGTGTCACCTGCCTATGGCATGATCACTTTGCTGCAGTTATCCTGTAAGCCTGACTTCAATAGTGGGGAAGCTACTTGAAGGTTTAATACGGGATAATATTCAGGAATACCTCATGGAAAACAAAATTATTAGTAATAGTCAGCATGGATTTATGAAGGACAGATCATGCCAAACTAACCTTATTTGTTTCTTTGAGGAGGTAAGTAGGAATTTAGACCAGGATAATGCAGTTGATGTGGTCTACTTAGATTTTGCAAAGGCTTTTGATACGGTTTCACACAAGAGGTTGGTGTACAAAATAAAGAAAATTGGTACGTCTACTGAAGCAGCGCCCAACACCTAGTGAGCTAGACATCTCCCTGTAACCCCTGTTGTGGTGATTGTTAGCGATTTTTGTGTGCAGACAGTCCTCGTTTTACAACGCTTCGCTTTACAACGAATGGCTTATCCAACGCTATGCAATGCATACCTATGTTCATTTTTACAACGCCAAAACGGCTTATCCAACGCTCTTACGACGCTTAGCAAAGTTGTTTATGTGTATGTAACGGTATTTCTGGCCCGGCCTGACCCACCCAATCTCACATTGGCCCCTGTGGTCTAACCGGCCCCCATTACAGTGTGGTAGTGTCGGTTGGTGCACCTGTTGGCAACAGGACTCCTGAGTCTCCCGCATGATGGTGTGTGGGGAGGACCCGTCCAGACAGGCAGCTGAGGTAGTGTGCTGAGTCTCACCTAGTTCCAGTGCAGCGCCTCCACCTCATCAGGGTCCCTGCGTCCGCATGGGGATGGTCCTGGTGAGGAACTCCTCGGTGGTGCAACCTCCTGTGTAATCATACTCTCACACACAGGGGTCTTTCTGATCAGCTCCATCTTTATTGTACTGGTGGGCATGACTGCCCTCCACAATGGGGTGTACTTAGCCAATCATTTTCCAGCCGCTTCCCTTTGGTAGGTATGTCTCCTAAATTAGGGATTCACTGCTCTGTGCCCGGTCCCGGGACACAGACTCCTCAATCAGCTACTATAGCATAACTGTTAACTATTCTCCGAACTCTGCAATATCTCTACTGATAGAACGGGAACGCTGCAAACACCTTGCAAGAACTAACTGTTAGTCACAGTGCTGTGTCTTATGTACTCTGGGGGCTGACACAACTCTGACATCACCAACCAGGGAGTCAGAGTCTGTGACCACTCCCATAGCTACACAGGACACCTCACCAGGGTGTGAGGGAAAACCTCCATGATTACTGCTGGCATGCCCACACTTACCAGGCCTTGCTGCCAGCAGGAGAGATGACTGTAGGCATTTTACATGACCGCTTCATTCTCCCCCTGGTGAATCCCATCGTCCTCGCTGGGACCTAAATTTGTATACCTCTTTCCAGGAAGCACTGTAACAGAAAACATAATCAACATCACACGATTCAAATACAGTATACATGAATACAGTCATCCGCCAAGCCCGCCCCGACCAGCAGCCACGGACCCGCGTAATGCGCAGTACCACCTAAAAATAGTGATAGGGGTCCGGCTTCTTTACTTCCCTACCCCCCATATCTAGAACGGTAACTGAGTAATGCCGTGGTAATCCCCTCTCGGGCCTATATGTTACCTTGTGTTTGTGGATATTTCTCCCAATTGCCCATATGCGGATCAAGTGCTCTATCCATTCCTCGGCCTTCTTTCCCACCACATCATTCCCCTTACTGACTAAGTGCATCTCAATATTTTCCCGGAGCCACCTATCCCTGTTCTCCTCTATTTCATCCATTAGTGGCTCAGGGACATACGGGTACTCCAACCCGTGGGATGACTTGTAACGAGCCATTATGGCCCGTTCGGCCCTACTGATCCTAGTCAGGTCAGCCTTACCTGCCCTCCCGGGTAGCACCCATGATAGGGGTTCGTCAGGGTCCACGGGGTCTGACAAGATGCTGGGACCCATAGGTTCTATCTCCCTATGCTCTATTTGAAGCCAGCGCTCCTGCAGTTCCCTGTCCCTCTGTTCTGGGGTGAACTCTCCCACCGCCCACCAGTAGTCCACTACATCCTCTCGCCGGATGAGGAACCGAGTACGGTCCATCCAGGCCGAGTACCCTTCAAATAGTGGGGCCCACCAACGGTTCTCCCGGAATCTACTTGACCTCCCTGACTCCCTATCATCCTCAAGGGAATATACCCCGACGACCGCACAGATCGCGGTACAGACCACCTAGAAGATCCCGGGGCCTTTTTCACCGGCGCCGGAACAGCAGTGGGCAACCACCGGCCTACCGCGGCCCTGCCCAACTCTCCCCCTCCCCTGGAGATACCTTCCGTAGCGCCACTGCGCTGTCTTTCCCCAGTCCGTCTCACCTCCTCTTCTGAGGGTATGTCCACTGATTCCAGGCTAGGCGGGGAACCCGGGGACCGTGTGATAGGGGTAGGGGTTTTTGCTAGGGCATGGGGTTGGGCATACGGACGGGGTAGCGATTGCCACGGGGCTGCGACCCGTTCCCGACTGTCCGTAGATATTTCAAAGGATGATACTTCACCCTCCTCAGTCCTCAGATCGCCCGTCCAGCTTCTGAGCCGTTGAGGTGATTGGGGACCTTCCCCCAATCGCCGAAGCGTCGCCGCATCTTCCCCATGGGTTCCGCCGTCACCACCGGAAGCGATGTCTTCCCCGGAACCGGAAGCGTCGCCATCTTGCGTGGGACCCCCATGCGGGATCTCTTCTTCTACGACGACATCCGGTTGCTCCGCCGTCGCCACCGGAAGTGATGCCGTCATTCCACGTGCCCTCGGGGCCTGGCGCGGCCCTTCCAGCGCTTCGCCGCCTGCTGCAACCAAGTAAGTGATAGGGCTGCTTGGCTTACCCATTCGCAGGGGTATAGGCGTCTCTCTCCCGTCTCCTAGATCAGGTCCTGGGATGGCGGGACTCCGTCTGTCGGCTCGCCGATCTGCGGGGGACGCCCTGTTCTCAAGGCCACCACTCACCCCACGGGGTGTCGTCCTTCCGGTCTGCCTTTTTGGCTCCGCTTTTAACACCGCCAGCTCACGGAGGTCCTCGTCCGAGTAATCCCCTTTCCCTGACTTAGGGGTCTCCGAGCGGAGTGAAAGTCTCTTTTCCCCGATTGCGGGGGATGATTCAACCGCCTCGATCGCCACTGACCCAGCCGACTTGACCAGCTCCAGTCCCTTGTCTCCGGGACTCGCGCAGTTGATCCATAGCGCGCCCGGGGACTCGGCGGAGCGCCTTGCCATGTCCACCGGGGGGTCAGCAGGCTGGATTGGAATAAATGTGGGCATAGGCCACAGATATAAAGTCCCGCAATGAGGGCAACGTGCCGCCGTGTTGACCGTGCCTCCGGGCAGCCCACATTGTAGGCAGAGCCCGACCACCGTCTCGGTGTTGGCCACCCTCACTACTAGCAACCCGCCGGGTACTGAGTAGGGCTGGGTGGAGACCATCGTGCCCACAGTGGAGGAGCAGGCCATTCTTTGCACAGGAGCCACTTCCTGTACAGGTCTCTTCTTCTCAGTGGTTCCTCGCAACTGACTGGTGGAAGTTGCTGGATCCGCCACTCCCTGCTTCGGCTCCTCCCTTTTCTGACAGAGCTGGAACCCGCCCCCAGGGGTTGCAATTATGGGCGGGTCCCACAGGGGAATATCATGCCCCTTAATTAAGGCCGCACCCTTCTCAGTCCTGGTGGGCGCGGTTAGCGTTTTCGCGCCAATTTCCCCACAAGGGTGGGGGTCTTTTCCCGCGGCCAGTTCCCGCCTTTTTCTTGCAGCCGCCCTTTGTGCAATATAACCCTCCTTTTTGCACGGCTCTTCCACGGCCGGAACTACCTTTTGTAGTGGCGCCGTCTGGATATCAGTCCCTGGGCCCAGTGGGTGCATTCCCACAGGCCATAGTTGAAATTCACTCCCCCTGGTAGAAATCAGGGGAGGGTCCCATAGACTAAGCGGTTGACTCAGCACGGGGGCTGAGTGAGTCACTGTCCATGCAGGCGCAGCCATAGCTTTCGCGCCATGCCCCCCATCAGGGCGGGGCTCTGCTGTTCGCGCCATTCCCGGCCAGCTCTTTGCAAGTCCTGTATCAGCCACATTTTCTGTGACTGGCCCATGCGGTTTCCCTTGCCAGCGGGAACCGCCATTTTGGTTTGCTTTTAAGCCCAATAAGTCATTTTGTTTGCTCTCCTCGCGGGGTTCTCCCCCAATTACTACAATTTCCTCACACTCTTCAAGGGTGGCCCCTCGGTGTCCCAGACAGGATAAAAACGGGGCAGCCACGGCCTTCGCTCCGCTCCAGAGCAGACTGGTTAACGATAACTCGGCGACTGTTTGCTCTTCAGTGGGGTGCACGCCACGGGTGCCCTCCCCATCAGCCTCTGGTCGCCATTTTGGGTTCTCCGCACCATGCGGATCCTCCATTCTTTGGGTTGTCTCACTCTCGTACCAATTATCGTACATGGGGCTCCGCTCTGCGGGGCAGCCACCACACCGGCACAATAAAGATTAGCTTCAGATGCACCACCACATGTGTACCTTATCTAGGTGTGACCCAGTGTTGCACTACCTCAGGCTAGGCTCACTCTCTCAGTGTCTGCTGTGACTCCTTCCTCCCAGTCTGTGCTCCCTACGGTGAGTGTCTGGAATGGGCTAGGTACTCTGGCTCTGCCATGCAGTACTTGGGGCGTCTACCTCTCTTGGTCAGCCTAGCGCAGACCCTCTCCAGGATTCCTGACCAAGTTAACAGGCTATCCCTTCTGGCATCCTACCAACTAGCACTGCCTCAAGGTGACTCGGTCAGCTATAGCCCGGCTCCAAACCCCTCACTCCTTTCAGGCCCCTAGGTTGTCCCTGCGAACTGACAATATCCCGTCAGCCCCTGACCACCCCTAGGTCCGTCCCTACGCAGCACATAGTGGCAGCAGACTCTATCCCTGTTTCCCAGTGTGCCTAGCTAGAGCCTGTCCTGATGACAGATCTGATCTCAGCAGCTCGCCTCCAAATGTAACGGTATTTCTGGCCCGGCCTGACCCACCCAATCTCACATTGGCCCCTGTGGTCTAACCGGCCCCCATTACAGTGTGGTAGTGTCGGTTGGTGCACCTGTTGGCAACAGGACTCCTGAGTCTCCCGCATGATGGTGTGTGGGGAGGACCCGTCCAGACAGGCAGCTGAGGTAGTGTGCTGAGTCTCACCTAGTTCCAGTGCAGCGCCTCCACCTCATCAGGGTCCCTGCGTCCGCATGGGGATGGTCCTGGTGAGGAACTCCTCGGTGGTGCAACCTCCTGTGTAATCATACTCTCACACACAGGGGTCTTTCTGATCAGCTCCATCTTTATTGTACTGGTGGGCATGACTGCCCTCCACAATGGGGTGTACTTAGCCAATCATTTTCCAGCCGCTTCCCTTTGGTAGGTATGTCTCCTAAATTAGGGATTCACTGCTCTGTGCCCGGTCCCGGGACACAGACTCCTCAATCAGCTACTATAGCATAACTGTTAACTATTCTCCGAACTCTGCAATATCTCTACTCCTGATAGAACGGGAACGCTGCAAACACCTTGCAAGAACTAACTGTTAGTCACAGTGCTGTGTCTTATGTACTCTGGGGGCTGACACAACTCTGACATCACCAACCAGGGAGTCAGAGTCTGTGACCACTCCCATAGCTACACAGGACACCTCACCAGGGTGTGAGGGAAAACCTCCATGATTACTGCTGGCATGCCCACACTTACCAGGCCTTGCTGCCAGCAGGAGATGACTGTAGGCATTTTACATGACCGCTACATGTATATAATATATATATATCATATAATATATATTATATTATATTATTAAATTACATGATATATTATGTTATATTATATATAATACAGTATATACACTATATAATTTGCTACATATTTTATTGCCCGAGTAAAATATTTTGTGTATTTTAGCATTAAAAATGCCGTCAGGAATGGAACCTTTCATTTAAACAGTGTTCCTGTAGGAAAACGTGTTTCGCTTTAAGACGTTTCGCTATCCAACGCCATTTTGAGTAACGCATTGTGTTGGATAATCGAGGACTGCCTGTAATGTGCTGTTTCTGCTGGCTCTGGACAGAATATATATACTTTATTTGGCTCCTTTGAGCTGTCTTGTGCCTTGATCCCGGTGAAATGTCCGGGTCTCGTGTGTCAATTATTTAAATAAACGTTTCACTTATTTCTTACCTGCAAGAAGTCCCTGTTTTAAAGTCTTAGTTTGGTAAATGGGACTTTTTTTTAATCATCTCAGAAATGCTTTAATTATATATAATTTTTGGAATATATGAACTTGAACCAAACATCCAACAAAAAAAAAAAGAGACTGCGTTGGCCGGGAATCGAACCCGGGTCAACTGCTTGGAAGGCAGCTATGCTCACCACTATACCACCAACACCTTAGATGCATAATGTCAAAAAACAGGTTTTCCAAGGAACTTGGATTAGTGTTGTGCAATAGCTTAAAAGGTGTACAGTGAGTATTACTTCTAAACAAATGAAAATAAGTATCATTATATAATCGCTTTTTGTGAACACACATCAGTTGCTAGATACCAAGGTTGGTGCACAAAATAAAGCAAATTGGACTTAGTAAAAAATATATGCACCTGGATTGAAAACTGGTTAAAGGACAGACAACAGAGGGTTGTCATAAATGGAACTTTGGGTCGTGAGTGGAGTACCTCAGGGATCGGTACTGGGACCCCTGCTTTTTAACTTGTTTATTAATGACCTTGAGGTTGGGATCGAGAGCAAAGTCTCCATCTTTGCTGATGATACTAAATTGTGTAAGGTGGTAGAATCAGAGCAGGATGTAATTTCTCTTCAGAAGGACTTGGAGAGACTGGAAACGTGGGCAGGTAAATGGCAGATGAGGTTTAATACAGATAAATGTAAGGTTATGCATTTGGCAAGCAAGAATAAACTGGTGACTAACAAATTATATGGGAATAACTTGGGGGAATCATTGATGGAGAAGGATTTAGGAGTGCTTGTAGACAGCAGCCTTAGCAATAGTGCCCAATGTCATGCAGTAGCTTCAAAGGCAAACAAGATCTTATCTTGCATCAAACGGGCAATGGATGGAAGGGAAGTAAACATAATTATGCCCCTTTACAAAGCATTAGTAAGACCACACCTTGAATATGGAGTACAATTTTGGGCACCACTCCTTAGAAAAGACATTATGGAACTAGAGAGAGTGCAGAGAAGAGCCACCAAATTAATAAAGGGGATGGACATTCTAACTTATGAGGAGAGGCTAGCTAAATTAGATTTATTTACATTAGAAAAGAGGCATCTAAGGAGATATGATAACTATATACAAATATATTCAGAGACAGTACTAGGAGCTTTCAAAAGAACTATTCTTCCCAAGGGCAGTACAAAGGACTCTGGGGCATCCCTTCAGGTTGGAGGAAAGGAGATTTCACCAGCAACCAAGGAAAGGGTTCTTACAGTAAGGGATGTGGAATTCATTACCCATGGAGACTGTGATGGCAGATACAATAGATTTGTTCAAAAAAAGGTTGGACATCTTTTTGGAAAGGAATTATATACAGGGATATACCAAATAAGTAAACCAGGGAGGACCTGACCAAAGGGAGGATCCCATTACACCAGGTAAGAACCCCATGGAGGACCTGACCGAAGGGAGGATCCCATTACACCAGGGAAGACCCCCAGGGAGGCCCTGACCTAAGGGAGAATCCCATTACACAAGGGCAGACCCCAGACTCCAAATAACATCTCAAGACGGTCTCCAGGCTCAACTAGCCTGTAAAGCAGCAGGCAACACCTTTTTATTGTTATCCAGCAGGGACAGTATCCTAGTGTCAAGGGTCCCATAAAGGTGCTGTGAGCATTCTACATTGCTGTAGCAAGCAGTTAATTCCCAGGGTTACGTAGGGACCTGGGGTGGCTTGATCTGTTTCCAGTCCCAGGTTTAAGAAGAGACCTGGGTGGATCTATGCTAGGTTCCACCCCCCCCAAGATTTAAGTTGGGATCAAGGAGGGACTTGCTCGCAAAGCCGAGATTGTGGATATGTGAAAGATGCTGAAAACCAGTCATGGTTGTCCTGGACTGTGCTGCAATGTTCCAACACACGTAATTAAGTTATGGTGGGTATAAAGACAAGTTATAAAGTTTCTGGCGCCCTCTTCTGGTTATTAAGTCCTTTACACAAGCTGGCACGGACTCACCATCCACCGTGAGATGAATACGGCTTGTTATATAGTGGCCCGCGTGCGCTACGCCGTGCGCTGCACATATAATTGGCTGAGGTTAGTCAGCCCTTCTATACAAGGGCCGCGCGCGCACGCAGTGAGCGTTCATCCGGCCGACAGCGGGGAAGACGGGGAATAGAATCATTTCGCTCCGCTACCGGCGCTGAAATGTATGTATATATGTATATGTGTATATATATGTGTGTGTGTGTGTGTGTGTGTGTATATATGTGTGTGTGTGTGTGTGTGTATATATGTGTGTGTGTGTATATATGTGTGTGTGTGTGTATATATGTGTGTGTGTGTGTGTGTGTGTGTGTATATATGTGTGTGTGTGTACACAATGTTAATAAATATTTTATTTTTACCCATGTGTTTTTTTTTTTTTTAAATAAATAATAAATTAAAAAAAAAAAAAAAATATACAGCTCACTAGAGTGATTGAATAATTGTGATAATGGATGTGCCCTTAAACGCCTAGTAGGACGTTGGGTGCAACTGATGAGCTGATAATAGTGGACTAACAATGATTAGAGAGTGGAAGCATATTAGTGCCTCAACTCTCCAACTAGTAGCTCATTTGTCAAAAGCACTCCAGGGCAGTTAAAACTTAGCATTTAATAAATATCTGACTAAAATAAAATCTACACACAAATTGATGATTATAAACACACAATGTAATTAAAAAGGAAGGGTGATGGGGAGGCAGGGTTGGTCTAAGGGTGTGTAGCACGGATGAAAATTGCCTCAAATTAATAAAGGCAGAAATAGGCTAAATAAACACCTTGAGTCACCTATTATTATATATTGCCATGATTGCATGATTGCCAACAAGATACCGATCAAGCCAACCTGAAATTGTAACGTGTAGCACCAAACAGTGATATGCCTGTTATTATACTGATATTTTAAATCAATAAAACATAATATTTACACCGTAGGTACAACCCAATATCAGGTTGGTGGTACGTGGATTGACTCTACACCAAATGACATTAATATACACAGCACAAGGATCACTAGAATACAACTGCAACTGAATGCAATTATCACGGAATTCAAATATAGCTTAGCACGCTTCTGGGAAAAATTCGTGACCACTACTTAAATGTGTGAGGATGCAGTCTATATTTTTTACACTGCCATTAAACATGTAACCAGTAAGTCAGTGTATAAATGCAAAGCACTAGACCTTCCTAATAAATAGCATTAGTAACAATAAGACTGCATTTACCAAATGCACAACATACAGTATAGATGCCAGCAGCAAAGGTAAGACAGTTACGGGAAACAGAGCGGGAAACTCATATTCAAATCTGAGAAAAGCCCCGCGTTTAGCCCGCATTTAACTCGGCAAGCTTTAGAATAAAGCTGGCCGGGACAGTATGTCCTTGCGGTTGTGGCATTTCAGGAGAAAAGACAATCCTGCCATCATGGCCCCAACCCTGGTCTGCGTCGCCCAGCTGCCTTCTGGGCCTGTAGGAAGCTAATGATCCACGCGCTGCTACCTCGCTTACCCTCAACTCTGTCCTTTTGCTTGAATACTAGCCATGTGTGCCAAGCCTGGAGGTAGGTTCTCCAAGTGCGTGGGGCTAGCGACTTCTGGATCAGGTCCATAAGTCCGCTATCCCCATCTGCCCAAGGTGACATGGGCATGTTAGACCTGTGGCATTTGCCGCTGCTCGCCTAAACACTGTCCCATTGAACCCCGATAAGGCGTCTGCTATCACGTTTAATCTCCCCGGTACATGCTTGGCGTTAAAGTTGATGTTGCTGCACATGGAGAGCAGCACCAGCCTCCGCAGCAGCTGGATCACTGGGCTTGATGTTGCAGGGAGGCTGTTCCCCGCTCCCACCACCTCAAGGTTGTCAGACCAGAATATGATGTGTTTTTTACTGAGCTCCTTAGCCCAAAGCTCTACCGCCACTATGATGTGGAAATGCTCCAGGAAGGCGATATCCTTAGTTAAACCTGTGTCTATCCATGCCTGGGGCCATGGTTCTGCACACCATTCCTCTTTTATGTAAGCACCGAAGCCTAGCGACCCCGCCGTGTCTTAACAGCTCTAGCTCCTGGTTACTACGGCCCACTTTTATCCATAGCTTTTGCCATTAAAGTCCTGGAGGAAGGCTTCCCAGACACCTAGGTCGGCTCTAAATTCTTTAGTGACCCTGATGCGGTGCAGTGGACGGGATATCCCCCCGCCGTCGACTTAACTAATCTCCTGTTGAAAAGTCCTGCCCATGGGTATGACCCTACCTGTAATCCAGGAGCCCGAGCAGTGCCTGCATCTGCCTTAGTGTAACCTTCCTAGCACCCTAGCATTCCTGAACAAGGCCCCTCAGTGTATGGGCAGTGAGTGAAACGATCCAGCCATGCGTCCCAGGCATACCTCCTTGGTCATTTTCTCCCATACGATGTGCGGGTATATAGAGGCGGATTTAAGATTGTGACTTGCGCGTGTGGTTACCAAATTCTCAACATATTCGTACCACGATGCTCCCCCATATGTTTTATATGTGTCGTATATAAGGTCTATGTATTTAAGGACGTTCAGACCCTCTTCTGGGTGCTTCTCTAGCAGGCAGCTGGCTAACACAAGGTAACCTCTTAGCCAGTTGTCCATGGTGTTATACTTATTGGCTCTCTCCTCACCTGTAGCCTTTGCTTTTTCCCTGGCCTGAAACCCATCAGCAAAAGGTTGTGTACGTCCGTGAACTTTCCCTTTTATTATCTCACTTTGGGTGTAGATAGAAGAATCTGTCTAGTTACTTCCAGGGCAAGCAGGTAAATAGTGGCTGAACCAGCCTGTGTGGTGAAGGATTGATACGGGTCCCCCCCGCGCCTCCTGGTTTGGCGTCGCACCCAGAGCGGGTATCTGGCTTCCCTCCTCGGCGTCCGTCCGATCGTAGTGGTACAGGATAGAATTGATCAGCAGTCCTGCTGCTCCTAACCCCGATCAAAACTCACCAGTGAAGGAATGTAAAAATAATTTATTAAACTACATAAAACGGATACATCCACAAACAGAAAAGAGAACCTCCTCCCCCGCGTTTCAATCAAAATGGTCTTTCTCAAGGAGTGTAACCCGACTGGAGAGAGGTCATAGCGCGGCGTAAGTGTCCTTCCCTTTCATTGCTGGCGCTTACGCTGTCGTCCTTAATTTTTGGGGCCTTGCTTTCCCGCGCTGCCTCCTGCGTGGCACCGCTTGGCCTAGCCTTAAGTGACTGGTTAATCACCGCTAGCTGTCTCTTTAGGAATTTATGCATACGGGTTTTGTGAAATTGCGCTGCGCTCTCACTCTGAAATGTCGCTGTCACTGTCTGAATCGCTATTACCCGCACTTGACTAGGATTTATTTCCTTATCTGGAATCTCGTTGCTCGGGTCAGTACCCTGCGCTGACCTGGACCTGAAGTGCGGCGACTGGCCTCTGTCCCCCTCCTCGCCATGCGTCGGTGAAGGTGGGTAGGGGTCCTGGTCCACATGCCATGCGTGCAATGACCAGTCATTGGCCGTCGCTTCCTGTGAAAACTGAGAGGACCCCTTCTGCGGTCCCCATGCGGGATCCAGGGACTGGGTCGCCTTAAATCCTCCCCCCCCCCTCCCCCCGGTGACAGAGCAGAACGCCCGTCTCTGCGCTGCAGTTAATCTGCCAGACACAGCGTGACCCGTGGGTGGGAGGGGCAGGGGCCCCCGGTGGCTGGGGTGGTTATACACTAGACCCCCCGCGCCCCTGCCAGCTGGAGGTAAGTAGGTGGGGTGGTTGGGTATGGCGTGTGGCGGTATGTAGTATGTTGGTGCTTCACGGTTGTAACCCTGCTCACAGTCTGTACTGTACTGTGAGGGGTAAGGTTGAGGTCGCCCTGAGGGGTGAACTTGAGGTTGCCCTGCAGTACTGGCAGGGGCCTCATGGTGGCGCTGTTGCAGAGGAGGGCCAAGGTAACAGCCTGCCTCTGCAGACCTGCCTGTGACCTCCTGTCCCCTTAATAAACCTGGGGAGGGAAAACCTGGGAAGGGAGGGAAAAGGGGAGGGAGAGGTCAGCCTGCAGCCCGCGCGGGGGAAGAGCGCCCCTCCCTACCCTGCTGCAGCACATGGGAGGGAGGTGAGTAATGGCGCCGAGGAGCCAGCAGCACGCGCAGGTCGGAGGGGTGAGTGGGACGGGGGCGCGGGACGGAGCCAGATTGTCCCCGCGGTGGAGGGGTGAGGAGGCGGTGTGGTGGGAGCCGGCGCGTGGCCATCCCCAGCAGAGGGGTAAGCGGCCTGTTGCAGTGGGAGCCGACAGGTGCGCTCCCCGGCCGGCGCACGCGGCGCCTGATAGCCCCCGCGGTCGGGAGAGATGGTAGGGGGGGACCTGGGCATCGGGCGCCCTGGGCGGCGCGTGGCCGTCACCGGCAGAGTGGTGAGCGGGCTTGCGGCGCTGGGGCTGGCGGCGGCGAGGCAGCACAGGAGCGACCCCCCCCCCTCCACCCCCCCCCCCCCCCCCCCGCCAGAGACCTGGAGCCTGCCGGGACCGCGCTTGGGCAGAGGGAGTAGGGCGCGGGTGGCGGCGCCTCGCCGAAACGCGAACCGGGAGGGGGGACAGAGCCTGTGAGCAGGGGAAGGAGAGGGTGTGGGAACGCAGGCCGGGAGGCACCGTGGTCCGGCGGGGGTATCAGTCGTGAGGCGGAGGGACCTTGCAGGGGAAAAAGCCGAGAGGTGGCGGGGCACAGACTAGGGGGGGCAGGCCCGGATAGAGGGGCATATGACTGGAGGGGGCCCCAGGGTGGGCGCGGGAGCGTGGTGGGCTGCAAGCAGGTGCCGTGCCTGCACTTGGA
>NC_134502.1:17877338-18000675 GCF_040206685.1 Ascaphus truei
TGTGCGCATGTTTGTGTGCGTGTGCGCATGTATGTGTGCGTGAGCGCATGTATGTGTGTATGTGTGCGTGTGCGCATGTATACGTGTGTGCATGTATGTGTGCGTGTGCACGTGTATGTGTGCGCGTGCGCATGTATATGCGTGCGTGTGCATATATATCTATATCATACAAACACTCACAAAGGGGGTAAGCGCGGCCCTCCTACCCCAGCCGCCAAAGCTCCCTTACCCCCTCGCCGCTCCCTCCCCCCCCCGCCCGCTCCCTTACCCCCCCGCCTGCTCCCTTACCCCCCCCGCCCGCTCCCTTACCCCCCCGCCTGCTCCCTTACCCCCCCCCGCCCGCTCCCTCCCCCACCCCGCCCGCTCCCTTACCCCCCCGCCTGCTCCCTTACCACCCCCCCGCCTGCTCCCTTACCCCCCCCCCCCCGCCCGCTCCCTTACCCCCCCGGCCGCCAACTCCCCAGCCGCTGGGGGGCCAAGCAGCCTCGGATCTGCGCCAGTCCCACTCTCCACCACCTCTCACTCCCGTTGTGTGTGTGTGTGTGTGTGTAGGGACATTTTACTCCTGCCAACAATTTGTGCCTCACTTTCACCCCACCCTACCCCTGCCCTTCACCCCCCCTACCCCTGCCCTTCACCACCCCTGCCCTTCACCCCCCCTACTACCCCTGCTCTTCACCCCCCCTAACCCTGACCTTCACCCACCCCTACCCTTCACCCACCCCTACCCCTGCCCTTCACCCCCCCTACCCCTGCCCTTCACCCCCCCCCCCACGCCTGCCCTTTGATTGACGCACGCACACACCCTGACTGACGCACTCACACACCCTGACTGACGCACGCACACACCCTGACTGACGCACGCACACACCCTGACTGACGCACGCACACACCCTGACTGACGCACGCACACACCCTGAGTGACGCACGCACAGACCCTGACTGACGCACGCACACACCCTGACTGATGCACGCACACACACCCTGACTGGCGTACGCACACAAACCCTGACTGGCGCACGCACACAAACCCTGACTGGCGCACGCACACAAACCCTGACAGCCACACGTACACACACTGACAGCCGCACGCACACACCCTGACTGACGCACGCACACACCCTGACTGACGCACGCACACACTGACTGACTGACGCACGCACTGACTGACTGACGCACGCACACACACACACACACACACTGACTGATTGACGCACTGACTGACACACACACATACATACTGACGCACGCACACAACCCCTCACAGCCGCATGCACACAACCCCTCACAGCCACACGCACACATACACAGACTGATGCGCGCACACACACACACCCACTGACTGCTGCACACACACACACTGACTGCTGCACACACACACACACACACACACACACACTGACACACACACACACACACTGACACACACACACACACACACTGACACAAACAAACACACACACACACTGACTGACGCACGCGCGCACACCCCCACACCCACGCGCGCACACACACAGACTGACGCGCGCGCGCACACACACACAATGAATGGTACACACACACACATACACTGACACACACACACACTGACACTGACACACACACACACACACTGACACACACACACACTGACACACACACACTGACTGACACACACTGACTGACACACACACACACACTGACTGACACACACACACTTACTGACGCGCGCGCGCGCACACCCCCACACCCACACACTGACTGAATGACTGACTGACTGCCGCACGCACACACTGACTGACTGAGGCACACACACACGCACACACTGACTGTGTGTGTGTGTGCGTCAGTCAGTCTGTGTGTGTGTTTGTGTTTCTGCGTCAGACTCACTGACGCGCGCGCACACACACTGACTGACTGACGCACACACAATGACTGACGCACACACACTGCATGAAGCTGTAAAGGAGGGAGGGGGGGAACTGGATTGATGTGAATGGGGGACAAACAGAGAGAGGGGGAGGGGTGAGGAGAGAGAGAGGAGCGGGAACATTACATCCCGGGCAACGCCGGGTCTCTCAGCTAGTATAAAATAAACGTAAAGAGAGGGTGCATACCATTCAATGATGGATACAAAAAAAGGAACAACAGGACAGTCACTCTTATACTCCCAGAAAGTGAATATATATATCATTTACGTGAATCACTATCCGTATTTGAAGTGTGTGTGTATATAAATATATATATACATACAAATGAGCATACAGTAATATTTCCATTTGCTATTTGCCTTGCTATGGAGGGTTTTTGTCACTTTTTTACTCACATAACTTCACATATACATACATATATAATATATATATATATATATATATATATATAATATATATATATATATATATATATATATATATATATATATATATATATATATATATGCAGTGGAAGTGTATTGTGTGTATTTACCTACACACTCACTCCACATTTCAGTAACATACATATACATCTAAATAATATTCACATATACACGTTTGCTATAAATGGAATTATTACAATTTTACATTATATACACGTGCAATGAATGGAATAAACACTGTAATAAGTTTGAAATCGCCTATCCGAGCTGCTATGCATGGCTGATCCCTTTTCTCCAGCTTCCTTGAATGTACTACTGTATGAGGAAGATCATGTGACCAAGATCATGTGACCAGATGCTAGTGCACGTTTAGAGAGAGGGAGGGCAGTGCTGACAAAGGGGTGTGCCTGGGTTTGTGACAGGCCATGAAGGGGCAGTGCCTTAGCAAATGCTTGTTAAAATAGAATACAAGAAAATTGGTCTTTCAAAGTTGTTTTTTTAAAAACCGAAAATGCTAAAAGTATTTTTTCTTACTACAGAACTGATTTATTAAAAAAAACACACATGCAGGATATAGACTGAACTGCAGCTTTAAGGAGCCTACGACCCCATGCTGGGGCCTCTGCCTCTTCAAGCCGAGGGACTTTAACCCAGCCAGGGCATTATTGGCCAGTAATGCCCTGTTCTGAGGGGATTATTACTATTATAGGCTAAATGTAGGTTTATTTCATAAATAATAGACACTTTTGTATAGTTAAATAGATTTGTTTATTAAAATAAAATGGTAAGTACATGAAACCACCTCTATATACTCTTACACTGCAGATATCTGTATCCACACACTGCCGCCCCCTCTGTACACACACACACACACACACACACACACAAACTGCTGCTACACACACACAAAACAGCACACCACACACAACACAGAAAGAAGACAAGAATTTACCAGACGTTGAGGAGCATTGTGTCCAGGCTCAAGAGGTTCCTGCTGAAGTTGGAATCGGAGAATGAAGACATCAAAAGGTAAGAAAAGCATTGATTGTATGTTATTTAATTTTTTGGTAATTTTATTGTGTTTAAAAAAAGAATAATAATATTGTGGTTGCCCATTGACAGCCAATGTGTTTATCTATGTCCTTTAATGGTATAGATATGCACAGTGATAAGCAATGCATTTTTTTGGCAAATGCTTGTTTTTATTTCATTATTATGTAATTTTGATGCTTGTTTTTATTTATTGCTATGTATTTTTGTTGATTTTTAAAAAAATTTTTTAGGTTGTTCATTGACTGCCAT
This sequence comes from Ascaphus truei, assembly GCF_040206685.1. Lineage (NCBI taxonomy): Eukaryota > Metazoa > Chordata > Amphibia > Anura > Ascaphidae > Ascaphus > Ascaphus truei. Next base: position 17,880,976 of record NC_134502.1, read on the forward strand.
AGTGGCAAATCATGCCCATAGTATATGGATTGTATGTGCCAATCAATGGGTAGAGGGTGGGGGTAGTTGCCCCGGGGAGGGTGGTTAGGCCTCCCGTGTGTGTAGCTGTAACGCCTGTATACCCGCAGACCTGGCCAGTCCCCAGTACTGAGGTGGGTAAGGTTATAACACGCACCCACAGCAGTGAGGGCGTGCCCGGATAGTGTGGTAGTGCGTTGCCGGGCCTGTTTAGAAAGGGTTAATATATACTTGCAACGTCCATGATATCAGAGTTTGGATAGTAATGTCCGTGTGCCAGAGTTCAGGGGTAATAGAGAGCAGCGTGGTGATGTCCGTAAGCCAGTGTTCAAGGATAGGAGAAGGCAGCGTAGTCATATCCGAATGCAGGGTTCAAGGTCAGGAGAGAGCAGGGTAATCCAATTCAAAGCAGAGTTCAAGCCAGGGAGATCCAAAGGTAAGCAGGGACAGGAACCAGCGCTGAAAGAGACAGGAGAGCCAAGCATAGAGACAGCACACACAGGGGTCACAAGAAGCTATGCAGAGCAATGAGCTAGAGGACAGACAGGGATTATAAAGGAGGGAGCACCAATGGGAGAGAGAGAAGGAGCAGAGGGTTGAGAGAGAGGTTGCAGGGATAGGTCAGAAGGAGTGAGGGAGGAGACAGGTGAATCAGACAGGGATATGGCTTGTACACTATGGGGGGCGGAACCAGAGCTCTGGGAAGGCCTATATCTGGAGCGTGTGCGCGCGCCCTCTGTAAGGGTCGGATGCGCGCGCACAGTGTGTGCCAGGGAGCGCGAGGAGCATCGCGCCGTGTGGGCGCTCGCCAAGGAAGACGAGGGGGCAGGAGGAGCGGCTGAAGGAGGTAATGTGACAGGAGAGGAAATAGAGAGCAGTGAGTGCCGCGGAGGGGATCGGGTGTTTGGGGATAAGCGCGCACCTTGCGGGGAACGCGCGTGACAGCCGGGCGCGCGTCCGGACACGCCGCAGAGGGACGGGTGCGGGAGGAGGAAGGGAGAGATGAACGAGGAAGCGAGGGAGAAAGGTCAGAGGCAGGGAGAACAGGGGTGACGGGGACACATTGGGAAGCAGGAATCCCCTGAACCGTCACAGCAGCGGGGGAGGGGGGTTAACCCCTTAATTCCTAACTTCTACGTGATTAATGGGGTTAGAGGCCATTAGTGTTTTATTCTTTTATTGTAATGTTCCTGCCAACGGAGGACAAGGACGGGGAGGAAGACGAGGACAGCCTTCATCCCGGCAGGTGCAACTTTTATTTAGACAGTCACTTTTATCTCTCCCTCTCTGTGTATATATCTATCTGTATCTCTCTCTCTCTCTGAATATATCTATCTGTATCTCTCCCTCTCTCTGTATATATCTATCTGTATCTCTCTCTCTCTGTATATATATCTCTCTCTCTGTATATATCTATCTGTATCTCTCCCTCTCTCTGTATATATCTGTATCTCTCTCTCTCTGAATATATCTATCTGTATCTCTCCCTCTATCTGAATATATCTATCTGTATCTCTCCCTCTCTCTCTGTATATCTCTCTCTCTCTGTATATATCTATCTGTATCTATCTCTCACTCTCTCTGAATATATCTATCTGTATCTCTCCCTCTCTCTGTATATATCTATCTGTATCTCTCTCTCTCTGTATATATCTCTCTCTCTCTGTATATATCTATCTGTATCTCTCTCTCTCTGTATATATCTATCTGTATCTCTCTCTCTCTCTGTATATATCTCTCTCTCTGTATATATATCTATCTGTATCTATCTCTCCCTCTGTCTGTATATATCTATCTGTATGTCTCTCTCTCTGTATATATCTCTCTCTCTCTGTATATATCTATCTGTATCTATCCCTCCCTCTCTCTATATCTATCTATCTACTATCTGTATGTCTCTCTCTCTCTGTATATATCTCTCTCTCTCTCTGTATATATCTATTTGTATCTCTCTCTCTCTCTGTATATATCTCTCTCTCTGTATATATCTATCTGTATCTATCTTTCCCTCTCTCTGTATATATCTATCTGTATCTCTCTCTCTCTGTATATATCTCTCTCTCTGTATATATCTATCTGTATCTATCTTTCCCTCTCTCTGTATATATCTATCTGTATCTCTCTCTCTCTGTATATATCTCTCTCTCTGTATATATCTATCTGTATCTATCTCTCCCTCTCTCTGTATATATCTATCTGGATCTCTCTCTCCCTCTCTCTGTATATATCTCTCTCTCTCTCTCTCTCTCTCTCTCTCTCTGTATATATCTATCTGTATCTATCTCTCTTTCGGTATATATCTATCTGTATCTATCTCTCTTTCGGTATATATCTATCTGTATCTCTCTCTCCCTTTCTGGACCATATTCTCTAAAGCTGAGTCCATAGACATTTCTCCCGTTGAAGGTGTGTCGGCGGGCGGGCCAGTGACGTCACGGAGCTGGTTCGCCCTCATTGGGCGAACCGCTCACGTGACCAGCCCTCTGCTCCCCTCAGCGTGTAAACTAAAAAAATTTGACTGCTACGCTTCCACACCCCCACGGAAGCGGGCGCGAGCCCCTGCTAAAGCCGCTCTCATTGCGGCTGCAGAGGCTCACTGGCAAGCGTGAGCGCGGGTCAGCGTGGGTCAGCGGCAAAGCGCTGACCATGCCGTGGCCTAAGACGTGCTAAGCTTTAGCATGACCTAACTCCCACGCAAATTAATGGGATTTAAGATATGTTAACGTTTAGCACCGTTTAATAAATATGGGCCTTGGTATCTACTGTACACACACCACACATACTGTATACACACACACACTAATACACAGATTTACGCATAGTCACACACAATAATGTGTGTCTAAACAGTCAAAACATACTGTACACACTAATACACAGATTTACACACAGATTTAGATAGACAGACACACATACACCCCTCACACATTTACACTAATACACAGACACATACACACACACACATACACCCCCCACACATTTACACTAATACACAGGCACACACATACACCCCCCACACATTTACACTAATACACAGACACACACACATACAGCCCCCACACATTTACACTAATACACAGAGAGACACACACACACATACACCCCCCACACATTTACACTAATACACAGACACACACACACATATACACCCCCCACACATTTACACTAATACACAGAGAGAGACACACACACACACACACATACACCCCCAACACATTTACACTAATACACAGACACACACACACATACACCCTCCACACATTTACACTAATACACAGGCACACACACACCCCTCACACATTTACACTAATACACAGACACACACACACATACACCCTCCACACATTTACACTAATACACAGACACACACACATATTTACACTAATACACAGACACACACACAGATTTAGAGATAGACATACAACATCAACACTAATAGAGACACACACAGACAGACACACAGACACTAATACAGACTCACGGTCACACACACATATTTACACTAATACACAGACACAGACACACACACACACACACACACACACACATATTTATACTTATACACAGACACACACACACACAGATTTAGACATAGACACACTAATACACAGACACACACACACACACACACACATTTAGATAGACACACACACAAATACTAAAACAGACTCACAGTCACACACATACACAAACATTTACATTAATACACACACACACATTTACACATAGCCATATATACACACACACAAATTTACACATTGCCATACACACACACACACACACACACACACACACACACAGCCATACACACACACACACACACACACACACACACACAGATTTAGACATAGACATACACACTAATAGCCAGACACACACACACATTTACACTAAAACACAGACACTAATACAGACTCACACAGTCACACAAACATTTACACTAATACACAGACACACAGTGATGTACACACAGACACACACAGATTTACACATTGCCACAATACAGACTCACACAGACACACAGACACACACACACATATATTTATACTAATGCACAGACACACAGATTTAGACATAGACCTGCACACTAATACACACACACATGCACTAATACAGACTCACAGTCTCTCACCACACACACACACACACACACGCACTAATACAGACTCACAGTCACACACGCGCACACACACAGAGATTTAGACATAGACATACACACTAATAGCCAGACATACACACATTTACACTAATACACAGACACTAATACAGACTCACGCAGTCATATATTTATACTAATGCACAGACACACAGATTTAGACATAGACCTGCACACTAATACACACACACATGCACTAATACAGACTCACAGTCACACACACACACACACACACACACACACACACACACACACACACACACACACACACACACACACACACAGACTCACAGTCACACACGCGCACACACACAGAGATTTAGACACAGACATACACACTAATAGCCAGACATACACACATTTACACTAATACACAGACACTAATACAGACTCACGCAGTCACACACGTTTACACTAATACACAGACACACACAGATTTACACATTGACACAATACAGACTCACACAGTCACACACACACACACACACACACACACACACACACACACACACACACACACACACACACACACACACACACACACACACATTTAGACATAGAAATACACACTAATACACACACACACATACACTAATACAGACTCACAGTCTCACACACACACGCACGCACGCACTAATACAGACTCACAGACACACACAGATTTAGACATAGACTTACACATTAATAGCCAGACACACACATTTACACTAATACACAGACACACAGTGATGTACACAGACACAAACATATTTACACATTGACACAATACAGACTCACACAGACACACACAGACACACACACACATTTAGACATAGAAATACACACTAATACACACACAAACACTAATACAGACTCATAGTCTCTCTCTCTCACACACACACACACACACACAGTCACACACACAGAGCTCTGTACATCTACAGGAAATGCAGGGAGGGACCGGTAGAGAGGAACCGTCACTGTTTGTGACACTCAGTGTCATCCTGTGTGTGACTGGAGGGACGCAAGGAGACACCCTGAGTGTGTGTGTCACATCATGCCACAAACTCCAAGTGGGCCAGTGGAGCACGATGGAGAGGTACGTGTGTGTCACAGTGTCACAGTGTCAGCGGCCCAGGAGCTTCAGATTGTGTGTGTGTCACTGTTACAGTATAGTGAGAATGTGTGCTACTGTGCACGTGTCATCCGATGTGTCCCTGTGAGATTGTTAGTGTGTCATTTAGAGTGTGTCATTGTTTCAGTGTATCACTGCAGGGGTGTCATGTGTATGTCACTGTGAGAGTAGCTGTGTGTCGCTGAGTGGGGGTGTCTGGTGGCTGTTACTGTGTCAGTGGAAGTTTTGCATTTAGTGTTGTGTCACTGTATTCCCCGTATGCGTGTCACCTGTGTGACCAAGTGATCCGCAAACAATGTCACTGTGAGGTGATCACATCTGTGTATCACTGTGTGTGTGTCGATTGGTGTGTATCAGTGTGTGTGTGTGTGTTTTACTGTGTATCACTATTTGTGTGTCGCGGTGGGGGTATCACTATGTGTCACTGTGTATCACTGTGTGTGTGTCATTGTATGTATCACTGTGGGTCACTGTGTGTGTGTCGCTCGATGTGTATTACTGTGTGTGTCATTGTGTGCATTACTGGACGTATGAAAGTGTGTTTGTGTGTCGCAATGTTGTGGGTCTTTGTGCATGTGTTTTGTGCACTTCCTCTATATCGGTTGAATAGGGCTCTGTAGCACCGGAAACTCAATAGATGGGGGGGGGGGGGGGAAGGGGGAGACATTGCTCTGCGGGTCTCTGGCAGGGCAGGGGTTAATGTAACAGTGCTCTGCTGGGGAGCAGAAAACGGAGCGGTGCTCTGCAGGTCTCTGGCAGGGGAGCAGAAAACTGAGCGATGCTCTGCAGGTCTTTGCCAGAGGAGGGGTTAATGGAGTGACGCTCTGCATTCCATTGCCAGGGGAGCAGATAACAGAGCAAGGCTCTGCAGATATCTGCAAGGGGAGCAGATAATGGAGCGATGCTCTGCAGGTCCCTGACATCTGAGGGGTTAAGGGAGCGACGCTCTGCAAGCTTCTGGCCGGGAGGTGGCTGGTGGTGAGACGTTCTGCAGGGTGGGGGTAAGGGGTCAGGAAGTCAGACTTTACGGAAGTCATGAGGTGTGTGTGTGTAACTGTGTATCTGTATATATGTGTGTGTGACTGTGTATCTGTATATGTGTACAGTATGTGACTGTGTATCTGTATATGTGTATGTGACTGTGTATCTGTATATGTGTGTGTGACTGTGTATCTGTATATGTGTGTGTGTGACCGTGTATCTGTATATGTGTATGTGACTGTGTATCTGTATATGTGTGTGTGACTGTGTATCTGTATATATGTGTGTGACTGTGTATCTGTATATGTGTATGTGACTGTGTATCTGTATATGTGTGTGTGACTGTGTATCTGTATATGTGTATGTGACTGTGTATCTGTATATATATATATATGTGTGTAATCATGTATCTGTATATGTGTGTGACCGTGTATCTGTATGTGTGTGACCGTGTATCTGTATATGTGTGTGACCGTGTATCTGTATGTGTGTGACCGTGTATCTGTATATGCGTCATAAATGGAACTTTTTCAGATTGGGCTAAAGTCGTGAGTGGAGTACCTCAGGGATCGGTACTGGGACCCCTGCTTTTTAACTTGTTTATTAATGACCTTGAGGTTGGCATCGAGAGCAAAGTCTCCATCTTTGCTGATGATACTAAATTGTGTACGGTAGTAGAATAAGAGCAGGATGTAATTTCTCTTCTATGAGATATATTGGGGGAATCCTTGATGGAGAAGGATTTAGGAGTGCTTGAAGACAGCAGGCGTAGCAATAGTGCCCAATGTCATGCAGTAGCTGCAAAGGCAAACAAGATCTTATCTTGCATTAAACGGGCAATGGATGGAAGGGAAGTAAACATACTGATGCCCCTTTATAAAACATTAGGCCTCGGACATAGCATAGGCGCGCAGCCGAAAGCATGACGTCATGCACGCCAGTGCTTGCCGAGATTCGTGGCCTGCATATTTGCGCGATGGGGTGGGGGGGGTGGGTGTGCCGGGGGCGTGTCCGTGACGTCACGGAGCTGGTTCGCCCTCATTGGGCGAACCGCTCATGTTACCCGCCCATCGGGTGGCAAATTTAAACAAGTTTGTCGCGTGAAGCATCGGTCGACACGTCGCGATTGTGCATGCGCGAGCGCGTGCACTATACACAAGCACATTGGCGTCCCACTGTTTGTTTGCGGCGCAAGCGAGATCACTCGCGCCGTCTCCTGCACTATGGACGCGGCCTTAGTAAGACCACACCTAGAATATGGAGTACAATTTTGGGCACCACTCCTTAGAAAAGACATTATGGAACAAGAGAAAGTGCAGAGAAGAGCCACCGAATTAATAAAGGGGATGGATAATCTGATTTATGAGGAGAGGCTAGCGAAATTTGATTTGTTTACATTAGAAAAGAGGTGGCTAAGAGGGGACATGATAACTATATACAAATATATTAGGGGACTGTACAAGGAGCTTTCAAAATAACTATTCATCCCAAGGGCAGTACAAATGACACAGGGTCATCCCTTAAGGTTGGAGGAGAAGAGATTTCCCCAGCAACAAAGGAAAGGGTTCTTTACAGTAAGTGCAGTTACAATGTGGAATTCATTACCCATGGAGACTGTGATGGCAGATACAATAGACTTGTTCAAAAAAAGGTTGGACATCTTTTTAGAAAGGTATACAGGGATATTCCAAATAAGTAAACATGGGAAGGATGGTGAGCCAGGGAGTTATCTGATTGCCATTATTTGGAGTCAGGAAGGAATTTATTTTCCCCTTTTTGAAGTATCATTATATGATAACGCACTGTTTTTTTTTGTTTGCCTTTCTCTGGATCAATAAGTAAGTACGGATATAGGATAAAGTATCTGTCGTCTAAATTTAGCATAGGTTGAATTTGATGGACATACGTCTTTTTTCAATATCATCTACCAGGAACTATGTAACTATGTAACTACGTACTATGTAACTATGTATATACGTACATAGTAGGGCCGTGGGCGGGTGGCAGGATACTGATGTCTATATGAGAGGGGCTTCCTTCACTAATAACGGGCAGGGTCAGGTTTTCTACACATACCCCCTTTACCATCAGGCACATCTACAAAGTCGACCCTCTTCGCCCCTGTATCGTCTACATATTCAACCCGATTGTTATAGATATGGCGGCCTATGTGCCAGATCCAGACTAGATGGGCTACGCGATCTCCCCTGGTGGCAATAGTGGCATGTCCATGATATAGGCTTTCATAGCGCTTTCAATCCACTGGCCCCAAAACATGTCAACAATCTCCATAACCCCTTATGGGACGTAAAGATATTCCAACCCCCACGTGTCCCGGACTCTGTCCTGTACGCCCGTCAGCTAGGCTTCAGGTCAGGTTCTGACTGTGGGCCATTCCCAGTAAAACCCATACCAAAGGTTCCTTTTTAGGGGTCTCTGCCAGAGCCAGGTCCAATAACACGTCCTCGCTATAGAACATGCGATCGTCTATAGAATTAAGACGAGTGTGGTTGGCCTCTTCCTCCCTATGGGGAGTTAATGGACCCTCCCACTAATGTAGAAATGTACCCCTTCGTGAAGCCAACATCGTGGTCAGCTCAACTTGGGCGGGACGCTTCACCACCATGTCATTCTTTCCTCTCAGACCGGACAAGAAAAGGGTATCCACCGTAGGGTTATCCCCCAAACAGGCCGGTTGGGGGACACCTGCTCCAATAGATTCAGGCTCTGCAGCCTTGTTCCGGCGAACCCCCAAATATGTAAATGAGGGATTACTTGCTTCAGCATTTTTACTGTGGTAGATATCACGCTGCTCAGCGACTGTCAAAACCGCTAAGACTTCCTCATTCACCGCTGTTGCTTCTGCAGGTACACCAACCAGAGCAACGTCTGTGGCTGGCGCCTCTCTGGGGGACATCTTGGGGTCCTTTCTCCCGTCCTCCCTTCTGTCAACATCCGGGGCGATTTCCACCTCTCCAGTCATTTCATCTGACGTTGCTCGCCTGCGATACGGGGGAGCTCTATATCAGGTCCTGGCAAACAAGATGAGATGTCCGTCTCACTGGAACTTCTCCTGCCCAATGCAGCAGAAATGTCATTAAGGACCTTCCTGAGATCCCTAGGCCTCGTGTCCTGTAGATGGCAAGTGCCACATTCATCACACCTGTCATCGGGTCACAATTCTCCTCCAGGGCGCCGCAAACATGCACAGACAGCCTTGGATAACACTTTCCCTTGAACTGTTATCACAAAAAAACCCTCTTGGGACTTCATAATGGGTGACCGTAGGCTCCTTGTGGAGCTGAGGTAGCGACACTGTGAGAAATGCTGTAAACTTCTTAAGATTTAACAGGGACTCAATCAGAGACATGGTCAACTGCTCAAATCCAAATGTTGCAATCACAAAGTCCAGCTCAGGACACGCGGCAGGTCTTAGTAACACATTTCCCGCACATCCCTTTCGACTAAAGTCCCTACCCTATCAAGACTATCAGAGGCAGGTCTGGTTTTTTTCCATTGATTCTCAATGGACGGTTTTGAACAGATGTGGCCATACTTTCGTGCAACTTCTGTACGCGAGTGCTGCTCAACATCTGCACGCATGCGCATCTTTGCAACAACAACAGAAAATGGTTTCTTAGCAGGAAAAACAGCCCAGATCACTTCTGCAAACTCCTTTTAGCTGGGAAAATTGGACCCACTTTCTTGGGCAAAACTCTCTTTGCAGGACAATGTTACCATCATTCCCTGGACACTGCAAACTTTAACTTCTGGTGCACACATTTGTCAAACACTTATTGATACTTAAATTGTGCAAAGTAGCTCAACTGACGGGGAAGAGAAATCCCATCTACTCTTGCAAAACTTTCTTTAGCTGGAAATTGGGCCTACTATAATTCTGCTAAATTCTCTTGGCATAGCAACTTTTGCGATGCAATTCTCAATCCTAGAACCTTGCAATATTAGCTCCGTGTGCACAAAACTTGAACTGCAGTCCTTAATACTGTATATGACCCGTGCCCAAAACGTTCCACTGGCAGGAACGACAATTTCTTTCTCCTTTGCAAAGAAAAAAACCCTCCTGCAGCTTGCTCTTAGCAATCATCATTTTATACTTTAGTCCTCATCTCCGGGACTCTGCCAGATAGTACTTACCACTTATCCTGCAAAAATCGGCTCCTAATACACAGAGGATTGCAAAACACTTTCTTGGATCCAAACTTGCACAGTTCTTTTCTTATTCTGTGGAAACTTGCAAAAATGAGTTCTCTTTAGCAAGAAGGGGTGAATCACAGCCTTTGATAACTAGCACTTGAAAAAAAATAGTCTTTAAAACATAACAGCAGCAAAACAGTTTCCACGGCGGAAAACAGAAAAACTCTGTGAAAATAGTCAAAGCACTTTTCTCACACTAACAGTTGAAAAACAGCAAAAATCCCCCGAAACATTTTCTTCACTCCAAAAGTTCCAATGCGAGCAAAAACTTTCTTATCAATGCCCGGCTCCACGTCGGGCGCCAAATGTGACCCTGCTTACCCAACTCCAAAGGAGGTCACATAGTTCTACTACACACTTTGCATTGCTCAGTCTCTCATACCTTTTCATAGTGCTGGGTAGGTGCAGGGAATAAGATAGAAATAGGATGGGCGCCAGGAACGTTTGTAAAACATAAAAGGTGCTATATTTGCTGTGCGGGTAGATGCAGCTTCTCTCTGCACAGATCTTCCAGACTGGAGGGAGATCGCACGGTCAGATCTTTGAAAAAACAATTAGAAACTCATTCCCAGCGAAAACTGTTTTTTTACACAAATGTCATACGGAACGGGTGGAACATGCCAACGCGTTCAATGTAGCAGCGGTCTTATGGAAGCTACCTGAATAGGTCCCATAGTGTGCAAGTGCAAAAGGAAGCATGTTTGTGGATTTAGCCAAGATGGAAGGTGAGAGGGATGAGTGTAAGAAGCAGAGAAGGGGCGGCATATAGATCCAGAGAGGCGAGGCTAGAGTTGTAACAGTTGACAAGATTGTCAGGTTCAGAAGGAGGAGAGAGAGAAGAGAGGTTAGCGTAGATGCAAGAGCAGAGAGGTCAATGGAGTGATGGTCTCAGGAGTCGCTAGGAGAATAAGCAGGAGGAGCACGAGAGGAACGAATGGTGGTGAATAATATGAGGGGATGGTCAGAGAGTGGAAGAGGCCATCATGCTGGGTGCTTGAATCAGTCCATTGGCAGAGGCAAAAGGAGGTTAGAGCGACAAGGCAATTTGCCCAGGAGACTGAGAAAGGATACAATGTGACAGTTTAAATCCCCTAGCAGAAGAGTGGGAGAGTCAGAGTGAGAAGGAAGGAGAGCAGGTTCAAAGTTTGAGAGGAAGGTGGAGGTAGAGTAGGTAGAGAATGTAGAAGTAGGCGGATGGTAGATGACTGCCACGTGCAGAGAGTGTTGAAAAGCTGGACCCCATAGATGTCAAAGGAAGAGAATTAAACGGATAGGGGCTTAGAGAGGAGCTGATATCCGCACCGGGAAGAGAGGAGGAGATCTAGCCCATCACCATTGGTTATCCCATTGGGACTTGAGATAAAGAGAGACCACCATAGGAGACAACATTCTCCACAGCAGAGTAATGTCGTGAGAGCCAGGATTTCGCCAGAGCAAACAGAAGAGGGAAGCAAGAGCGGAAAAAGTCATGTACAGAAAGATCCTTGTTGGTCAGAGAGTGGACATTCCAGAGAGCAAAGAAGACGGGAAGAGAGAAGGAAGGGAGACAGTGAATAGGTATTAAGGTAGCAGGGTTAGCACCCTTAACAGAGAGGGAGGAGGAGGAGGCAGCAGGGAGGCAGAGCCAAGAGGAGGTGTGTGTATGGCAAGGTCCTGGAATAGGAGAGATATCCCCAGCAACAAGGAGGAGTGAGATAGAGAGAAAGGAGGTGGGAAGAGGATTTGTGAGTGTTTTGTTACGGAGGGAAGCAGAAATAGCAGGAGTAGAGGTGCGAAGATAGTGGTGCAGTGTATTGGCACAGGCCAAGGAGGAGGGATGAAGGTGGCATTTTACTTGTCATATTATTGTCTTTTGTTTTTGCTGGGCACCAACATATTCTGCAGCACAGAACAATGTTGAAGTATAATAGTGCTTGTCTCACATCAGGAAGCAGACCCGCAGGGCTAAGGTAGGGGTATATATTCACTGAGCAGAGCCAGGGGACAGCCCTGGCAGAGGATCATGCAGGCGGCAGAGGCGCAGAATTGGGGTCACAGGCTGAGGTCAAGGCAGGTGGCAGAGGTCGTGGGGTCACTGGCTGAGGTCAAGGCAGGAAATCCACAAGCAAGAGGGCCAGAGATACAGACTAATATGGCTGGGACTGCAATAGAAACAGGAAAGATGCTCAGCAACTTCCTGTAGGGAGAGCATCCTTAAATAGGAGGCTGCCAGGAACTAAGATGGCCGCAACTAGCCAAGTGAGGGCAAGTTCCAACAAAAACCAGGTACTGGAGCAAAAAAAAACCAGGCACGAATCCTGCACACGTAGGGAGGCCAATGACAACAATGTTTAACAAAAAGAGTTACAACAAACTGAGACAACAGGCAAAGCGGTCCCTGTTCTGAGTGTGCGATTCTGTAATGAAACTAAAAGAAAAAGTAAAAAAAGCGTTGGCCAGGCCTCCTTCAAAAAGCTTGTGCATAAGGAACTGGTATGTGTGTTAGGGAAGAGTCGGATCGCGCGTGGTGGAGAATTCCAGAGTTGGGGTGTGTGGGGGGGGGGAGGGGCAACAGAGAAGCAGACGGGAGTGAGCGGAAGTGATGGGAGAGGTGGAGAATTCCAGGGTTGGGGTGTGTGGGGGGGGGGGGGAGGGGCAACAGAGAAGCAGACGGGAGTGAGCGGAAGTGATGGGGGAGGTGGAGAATTCCAGGGTTGGGGTGTGTGGGGGGGGGGGCAGCAGAGAAGCAGACGGGAGTGAGCGGCAGTGATGGGGGAGGTGGAGAATTCCAGGGTTGGGGTGTGTGTATGTGGGGGGGGGGAGGGGGCAGCAGAGAAGCAGACGGGAGTGAGCGGCAGTGATGGGGGAGGTGGAGAATTCCAGGGTTGGGGTGTGTGTGTGTGGGGGGGGGGGGCAGCAGAGAAGCAGACGGGAGTGAGCGGCAGTGATGGGGGAGGTGGAGAATTCCAGGGTTGGGGTGTGTGTGGGGGGGGGGGAGGGGGCAGCAGAGAAGCAGACGGGAGTGAGCGGCAGTGATGGGGGAGGTGGAGAATTCCAGGGTTGGGGTGTGTGTGTGTGGGGGGGGGGAGGGGGCAGCAGAGAAGCAGACGGGAGTGAGCGGCAGTGATGGGGGAGGTGGAGAATTCCAGGGTTGGGGTGTGTGTGTGGGGGGGGGGGCAGCAGAGAAGCAGACGGGAGTGAGCGGAAGTGATGGGGGAGGTGGAGAATTCCAGGGTTGGGGTGTGTGTGTGTGGGGGGGAGGGGGCAGCAGAGAAGCAGACGGGAGTGAGCGGAAGTGATGGGGGAGGTGGAGAATTCCAGGGTTGGGGTGTGTGGGGGGGGGGCAGCAGAGAAGCAGACGGGAGTGAGCGGAAGTGATGGGGGAGGTGGAGAATTCCAGAGTTGGGGGGGCCACCACGGGAGCAGGTGGGAATGAGCGGGTGATGGGGGAGGTGGAGACTTCCAGCATGGGGGGGGGGCAGCACGGGAGCAAGCGGGAGTGAGCAGAAGTGATGGGGGAGGTGGAGAATTACAGAGTTGGGGGGGGGGGCAGCACGGGAGCAGGCGGGAGTGAGCGGAAGTGATGGGCGTGGTGGAGACTTCCAGGGTTGGGGGGGGCAGCATGGGAGCAGGTGGGAGTGATGGAGAAAGTGGATACTTCCAGGGTTGGGGGGGGGGGGGCAGCACGGGAGCAGGTGGGAGTGATGGGGTAGGTGGAGAATTCCAGGGTTGAGGGGGGGAAGGGTAGTACTGTAGAAGGTGGGAGTGAGCGGATGTGATGAGGGAGGTGGAGAATTCCAGAGTGGGGGGAGGGGGGGAACACAGAAGTAGGCGGGAGTGAGAGGAAGCGATGGGGGAGGGGAGAATTCCAGAGTTGGGGGGAAGGGGGGCCGCACAGGCGGTAGTGAGCAGAAGTGATGGAGGTGGTGGAGAATTGTAGATCATCAGCATAAATTGTGTCTGGGGGCGTAAGTTAGGTCAGAGATGTAGAGAGGAGCGGTGTTATGTACAGCTTTATAGGTGAGCAGAAGTGTCGTGAATTTCACTCTGTAAGGGTGTGGGTAGCCAATGTCGTGATTTGGATAGTGAGGCAGCAGGGGTGTGACAAGCTGGCGTTGGGCACCTGGTATCAAAACATTTGTGGGGCTTCCATCACCATAGCGCGAGGCTACGGATTCTGGGGCGTGGCCTTTCCCTGCCCTAATAATAAATAATAATAGCTTGTTCTTGTATAGCGCCGCTGGTTTTACATAGCGCTTTGCAGAGACATTTTGCAGGCACAGGTCCCTGCCCCGTGGAGCTTACAATCTATGTTTTGGGTGCTTGAGGCACAGGGAGATAAAGTGACTTGCTCAAGGTCACAAGGAGCCGACACCGGGAATTGAACCAGGTTCCTCTGCTTCAAACTCAGTGCCAGTCAGTCACTGAGCAACTCCTTCTTCCACAGCTCTGCGGTGATTAGCAGCCGCCACACAGATAAAAGCCACGCCCCAGAATTCTTCAATGGCAGGGTTGATGCCACACCATGAGGACCATCAAAAAACTAAATGTGGCCCCCGGACAATGGGCCCTCAGCTATAGTTCCGCCCCAGCGGAGGAAGAGTGGTGGTGGGTGAGGTAAATCAGCCTGGCAGTGGCGTTTAGAACGGGCTGGAGAGGAGACAGGCAGCAGAGGGGAAGACCAACTAGAATTAGGTTGCAATCGTCCTTTCGGGATATAATGAGTGAATAAGAATTTCCGGGGATTGTTCAATGAGAAAAGAGAGTTATTTTTTTTTTTAGCATTATAGGTGGAAATGACAGGATTTGGTAAGATACTGAATGTACAGGATGAAAGAGAGGGAGGAGTCAACCATTACCACTAAGCATCTGGTTTGGGGTTTAGAGAGGAAAGTAGTTTCTTGCAAGTGACAAATCAGGTGCACCATTAGAAGGAGGGACTCTTAACATTTGCTTGTGCTTTGTGGAACGTCAACCCCACCCACTGGAATGTTAATGAGCCAAGAGGACACAAAGAACTTTTTGTTCACAGCTGCATTGAAAATCAACCACCCCAGTGTACATCTGCGTTACCCCAAAGGCGGACAGACTTTGGCGCATCCGAAGGGCAGCCAAAGGGTGTGAGCCGTTTTCTGCCATTCGCTGATGTTTGCTGATGTTAAAGCTTCTCTATTTCAATCTGAAACTCACAAGCCCTTTATTCCCTGTACCCAATTTTCCAACTCTATCTGTCAATGAAATGTCTGTTCATTTACTGTATAACCCTGTTCTTTTAATGTAACCATGTATTGTTATAACTCTGTGCCCAGGACATACTTGAAAACGAGAGGTAACTCTCAATGTATTACTTCCTGGTAAAATATTTTATAAATAAAAATGTTCTGTTAAGTTTGAGATACTGACTGGACATCCTTGAGAAGATAGCAGAAAGACCATCACTGACACAATACTGGAGAGGTCAGGAGAGCAGAGCTAGACTTGGGTATCATCAGCATCGAGGTGAATGATGGGAAAACTGAATTTGTATTTATTTTATTTATAAACTGTTTTACCAGGAAGTAATACATTGAGAGTTACCTCTCGTTTCCAAGTATGTCCTGGGCACAGAGTTATGATTACAAATACATAGTTACATTTAGTGAGCAGGGTTATACATTATCTACAAGACATTGCATGCACAGTAAGAGATAAAATATGTTATAGGCGTATGTAACAGTTACAGACCAGGTGCACGGTAAGAGAAGGAGGAGCGGCCGGATACTTTGTTGAGACTTGGGACCATGAACAGTCTTTTGGAGTCAGATCTCTGATGATAAGTGTTGCACGTGGTAGGGGTGAGGAGCTTGTTCAGATAGGTGGGTAGCTTGCCCAGAAAGTATTTGAAGGCAAGACAGGAAATATGAACTTTGCGCCTAGACTCAAGTGATGACCAATCTAGTTCTGAGCATTTCGCAGTGATGTGTGCTATAGTTGCATTGGAGTACAAAGTGGCATATTGAATTGTACAGGGTATGAAGTTTGCTAAGGTGGGTTTGGGGTGCCGAGCCATATACTGTGTCCCCATAGTCAATAATTGGCATTAGCATCTGCTGTGCGATGCGCTTTCTGACCAGCAGACTTAGGGAGGATTTGTTCCTGTAAAGTACCCCCTAGTTTGGCATAGGTCTTGGATGTCAGGGTATCAATGTGCATCCCGAATGTTAAATGGGAGTGAAACCGTATGCCCAAGTATTTAAAACTAGTAACAGGAGTTAGGGTGGTGTTAGCATTGGTTCTGATCTGGAGCTCAGTCGCTGGAAGCTTTAAAGATTTAGTCTTGGTCTCAAATACCATTGTTACAGTCTTGTCAGTGTTTAAAAACAGTTTGTTTTGGGAAATCCAATTTTTAAGTCTCAAAAAGGCAGATTGAAGTGTTGAAGGTCAGAGAGGCTATGGCTGTGTGCATACAGGATTGTGTCATCTGCATACATGTGTATTGAGGCTCCCTTAGGCTGAGGCACCGCTGCGGTTGCCGGCGCGCGCGGGTCATTAGCCCCTTACCTGATGTGTGCCTGCCCCCGCTGCCTCCTTCCGACCGGGCTGACTGCGTGCTGTGACGCGTCAGCCTGCCGGAGCTACCAGCGGCTTGTGTTCTGCAGGTCTGACGCGTCACGTGGTGCACGTGTCAGCCAATGAGGAGGGGAGGTGGGAAGGAGGGGAGGAGGAAGGAGCTACGGGAGGGAAGTCTGTTAGTTAGGCAGCCGTGCATAGCTCTCCCTCTCCCCCCTTCCCGTGCATGGCTCTCCCTCTTCTCCCCCCCCCCCCTTCCCTACCCTCCACATCTCCCTCCGGTGCCCGCTGCGCAGCTGCCCTTGCTCTATCTTTTGGACCGCCCACCGACCCATTTGACACGCCCCCAACCTGTTTGACACGCCCCCCCCCCCGCGCCAAAAAAAGTTATCTGCAGACCGCAAATCGCCGTGCAGTAACTTGCACGCGCCGCCGGCAAGCATCGCGGCCGTGCGGGCGTGTGCAGTGGGGCCTTAGCCGCACAAGCTGTAGGAAGATCATTGAACATCATTGATCATTGTGTGATTAGGGGCCCCAGAACAGAGCCTTGTGGGACACCACAGGTGATATCCAAGGGGTTGGCGTTAGAGCCCGAGATGGACACATGTTGGGATCTACCTGATGGGTAGGAATGAAACCAGTTTAAAGCATGCTTCTCTATTCCAGAGCTCTGGAGTTTGTTTAGCAAGATAACATGATCAACAGTATCTAAAGCCTTTGCAAAATCTAGGAATACTGCACCAGTGAGTTGTCCCCGTTCCATGCCACACTGGATCTCATTGCAAACTTTTAGCAGGGTAGTTACGGTGGAGTGTTTGGGGCGAAAGCCAGATTGGAATTGGCTATGGAAATTTGTCTTGTTGTAGAAATCACATTTTTTCATGACTTTGGATAGAATTGGGAGAAGTGAGATTGGCCTGTAGTTTGAGACAGTGTTTTTGTCCCCACTTTTGAAGATTAGGACAACTCTGGCAGTTTTCCAGGTCTTAGGCTAAGGCCCTGCTGCCTCAGACCACGCGCCCGCACTGCAGACAGGGGGCGCGTGGAGAGGCACTTGGAGCTTTTTACGGTGCAAAGGGACCATTTTTGCGAGGGGGGGCGTGGCCATGACGTGGGGGGGCGCAGCCATGACGTGAGGGGGCGGGACCGCCCCTCAGCCGTTCAGCCCCTCAACCATGTATTGATAGACACTACCAGTTGTTTGATGTTGCATTTATTTAATGAATGTACATGTTGTAAACAACCACTCCATAATAGCTCAACTGTTTAGCCCCTCAACTCCTCAGCCACTCACACACACAGACAGGCACTCACGCACTCAGGCACACACATACCCACACACAGACAGGCACTCACGCACTCAGGCACACACATACCCACACACAGACAGGCACTCACGCACTCAGGCACACACATACCCACACACAGACAGGCACTCACGCACTCAGGCACACACATACACACACACACACACACAGGCACTCACGCACTCAGGCACACACATACACACACACAGACAGGTACTCACGCACTCAGGCACACACATACACACACACAGACAGGTACTCACGCACTCAGGCACACACATACACACACACACACAGGCACTCACGCTGCTTTCCCCCCACACTCTCCTCCCCGCTCCCGGAAGCCTCCCCTCCTCATTGGCTCACAGCCACACCACGTGACGCGTCGCCGCTTGGGATTACAATTCTCTTGAATCCCCTGGCGGCTGACGCGTCACTGCGTGTAGTGAGCTGTGCAGCGAGGGGGGACTGGGACCGGCTCGGGAGGATTCCCCTGCTGGTGGGGAACGCTCGTGCGGTCGCCCGCGACGCCAGGCGCAGCGGGTACCAGCCCTTAGGGATATGGCCTGCTGAGAGAATAGAGTTGACTAGGGAAGCAAGCGGTTTGGCAATGGCTGGGGCACCAAGTCTTAGGAACTTTGATTGTAGTAAGTCAGGTGCACATTGGCTGCTTAGTTTTAATTTGAGGAGCGCTTGTGTAATCTCCTCTTCAGATACTGGGACAAATTGAAAATTGCGGGCAGTGTTGGGAGGCGGTGGGGCTATATGGATACTCACAGAGTGAGGTTCATGTTTGTGGTTTGGGTTGCATTTCGCTAATAAGTTAGTAGCACACCCCACAAAGTAATCATTGAATGCATTTGCAATGTCAGTGGGGTTTAGAGTAATATCCCCCTTTGTGTTCTTACTTGGTTGTTGATGGTTGTAAGGCTGGAATATGTTGTTGATGACTTTCTAGACGTTAGCTGAGTTTGATGTATTCTGGAGGAGATTGTCAGAGTAATATTGTGTTTTGCATGCCTTGTTTGCCTTGTGCACATGTTCCGCTGGCATCTGTAGTGATTGAGATCCTTGGTAGTGCCAGTTACCTTGTAGCTTTTCCACAAAGCCTCCCTAGGATGGTTGAGCGATATAAGGTGGTTGTCACCCACGCAAGGTGAGCCCCCGTACTCTTATTCTGCGTAGTGGAGCATGGGAATCACAGAGTTTTAAGAACTTCGGATTGGAAATAGTCAAGTGCAGAATCAGAGGTCGGGGATTAAGTCGCTTCTGTACCAAGGGCGACTAATGACTATCAATCTTCCAAGGGGGGAGCTAATAAATGGTTGAAGAGTAGAAGCCCTGGGACGCGCCAGCGGTGAGGTGGAGGATGTGCCCAGCAACAGAGACGCTGAGGGACTGGTCAGCTAAAGTAAACCAGGAGAGGGCAGTGTCACACAGGCCAATGGAACGAAGGGCGGGCTTAAGAGAAGGATGTCAACTGCATGAGGAGCAGCAGAAAGGTCCAACAGAATGAGTAAGCAGAAATGCCATTGTTATTTAGATGTGAGGAGGAGACTGTGGGTGACTTTTGTTAGGGCCGTCTCAGACTCGGCGCAGTGGTTTGGGATGGAATCCAGCCGGCCGGGCAGCCAGTGAATGAGTCATTGGACGAAGTTTGGATTGAAATGATAGAAAGGAGGGAGGACGCCAGCTGGACGGGCGGGCAGGGTAAAGAGAAGGATGGGGGCGTCACACAAGCATGCTTGAATGTTGATGGTAATGAGCCTGGGCGGAAAGAGAGGTTGTGTTTTATGTATCTATGTGTGTGTGTGTGTGTGTGTGCGTCTGTAAATCTGTGTATAGATCTGTGTGTGTGTCTGTATATATCTGTGTGTGTTGTGTGCATATATGTATATACAGTATATCTGTGTATGATGGGTTTGTGTGTGTATATGTGTGTGTGTGTGCGCTGTTTATATATCTGTGTGTTTTGTGTGTATATATATATATATATATATATCTGTGTGTTTGTTTTGTATATGTATTTGTGTGTGTGTGTGTACATACATACACACACGTGTGTGTGTACATGTGTATATATGTGTGTTGCGTATATCTGTGTGTTGTATTCCCTCTAACTCCATGTGTGTATTTCACAGATTGACGTGTGTGCTCCTTGCAGAGAAAGGGAAGGGAGGAGAGAGGGAGACAGAGAGAAGGTGGGGGAGAGAGGAGGGATGCAGGGAATGAGAGTAGGGGAGAGGGGAGAGGTACAGGAAGGAAGAGAAGGGGAGAGCAGAGGGATGCAGGAAGGAAGAGAAGAGGAGAGAGAAGAGACGGAGGAAGCGAGAGAAGGGAAGATGCACGGAGTGAGGGAATGGGTGAGAGGGGAGGACGAGGGAGTAGGGGAGCAGAGTGAAGAGACGCAGGGGCTGGAGGGGGAGAGAGAGCGTCTACGCAGCGAGATCTGCAAGGAGCTGAAGATTAAGGAGGGAGCAGAAAGACTGCGTAGAGCAACCACGGAGCGCAGGAACCTGGGACACGTGGAGACCATGCTGAGAACATGTGAGAGAAGATTGGAGAGCTTGAAACAGGAGCTGGAAGACCTGGAGACCTGCCCCGTTTCCCCTGACCCCAGTGAAGGTACAGTCACCAACCTAACTTCAGCAGGGTTCCACTGACGGAAGCAGAGGCAACTTTAGGTCTTGTGAGGCCCTAGGCATGTTAAGGGGCCATTAAGCATGTCAACACCCTGTCCCACTCAGTGGAGCCTATGTATAAAGTGTGTCTAAGAGCAATGTTCACAGAAAAGTAACATGTACATATCCTGGTGCCCTAGTGTGCAACACAGCAATACATGACACTAGGTTGTGGAGTTAGAGGTGGAGATTGTCTATGGTGCCTATAAATAGCGCGTGCACCCAGCGCCGGCTGGGAGTTTGGCGAGGCCCTCTTCCCTGCTCCGGAGCCTGCTTCTCCACCTGCTGCAACGCGTCAACTTGACGACGCAACGTCACACGGTGACGTCACGGGTTGTGCGGGGGGGGCCTCTTGGCCGCCCTCGATGTCGTGTGAGGTTGCGTTGCCATGGTGACGCGTCGTCACATGGTAGCAGGAGGAAGATGCCAGCACTTTACAGAGGCCCCCGTGCACTCCCCCATCACCCCGGGGCCCGGCATATCACATTTTACACGTGGTGGTGGTCAATTTAACTACCACAACGTTGAAGCAGTGATTACCGAAGTTGGGCCGGAGAAGAGCGCGGCGCCTCTGTAAGCGCCGGGCCAGGTGCAGTCACACCGATGGCACCGCCATCAGGCCGGCCCTGGCCAAGTAGGCACAAATGATTCCGCCATTCTTGTATATGTACGAACATGACGCACACCATACAAAGAACGGGAACACGTGTGACAAATGTAAGGAGATACCAGCATTTATACCGGTACGCTTTCCTTCATAGCCCCCCATATCTTTTGTGTGAAGGGAAACATCATTCTTCCCCCTTACACATTCGTTGGACATGAAGTTGAGGCTTCATTAATCCATTGTGTACCCTGCTGCACACTCAACTCCACGCTGCCAGGGCAGGGCCGTCTTAACGTATGGGCACGCGGGGCAGTTGCCCGGGGGCCCCACAGCATAAGGTGGCCCCATCCGCCCGGCCCATACGTGCCCACCAATGCTAAAAATCTCCATTCTAAGTCTAGCTAGGAGGGCTCGCTCTCCCCCCACCGCGGGCGTCCGGCACCCCGGCTCGCTCTCCCCCCGCCCGGCACCCCAGCTCCGCTCACTCTCCCCCGCTTGGAAGTGGAACCCTGGCTCCGCTCGCTCGCTCGCTCTCCGCCCGTCCGACACCCCGGCTCGCGTCACAACCGCTCGCAGCCTAGCAGTGCAGCACTTCCGGTGCCTGCTGCTGCTAGTGAGCGCGTGGGAGGCTGGGAGCGGCAGTGTAGGCCGGGCCCCGTGCACTGCTTTGCCCGGGGGCCCCTAATGTTGTTAAGATGGCCCCATGCCTGGGTATTAGGCGCCCTAGGCGAACCTTCAGCTTCACTTCAACTTTTACTTTTATCCTCCCCCTTCCCCCAATCTCTGCTGCTTTCCCCTCATTCTGTCCCCCATCCCGTTCTCTCCCCCCACCCCCTCACCCCCTCTCAGTTAAAAATCCCTTCCTGTGGAGTGGAGCGGGGGGGACATCATTCCTTGCCGGGCAGACGCCGGAAGTTTTTAATGACGTCCGGGGCGGGCTCTGTCCTCCTCCTCTGCTTCCACCACCGCCATGCTCCTCGTATGTTGTTGGCCACCGCCCCCCCCACAAATGTTGCCACTCTAGGCGATCGCCCCTACACGCTACCCCATCACACATCCATGGCATTGTGTGGCCCCTCACATGTAATATTACGCACTCAACTTTAATGTTTCAACCAGTTGGACGCTCACTCAAGTCTTGGGAGAGGCTTCAGTGGGTGTCACGCAACGCGCCCATCCATCTCCTGAGGAGACACACACAGGGGCCTTCTCCCTCTCGCCTGTGCGCAGTACTATAGGCAGCCATACATACACACACTCACCGGTTCATGAACTCAATCTCACACAACCCATTCGTGACCAGACTCGCTGGCACTCGTCAGGGCACACACTTGCAATGACCTCAAAACGTACATACAATATACACATGCACATATACACACAATCAATGACAGTCACAGAGGCATACACTCAATTGCACATATACTCATCCAACTACAAATGCACACAATCAGTTAAACATGTACTTCCATATACACTCAAACTCGCACACTCAATTATAAATTCACATGTGCATACGCATACAAACACTCACTCATCCACACTCACACAAAGGCACATCCATTTACTTATACATGAACACACTCAATTCCACAGCCAAACACACACACTTGCATATACAAACACTGACACGTGGACATAGTCAATGATACACACTGAGTTACCCATGCACACATTGACACATAGTGAGGAAATAAACAAGCGCAAATAACATTACTTATATATCAAATAACACACAGATGATATACTGTCCTTACTGAGTGCAGCTCCCGACATAGAATTCAGACCAAACTCAACCAGCAATCGTAGAAGAAACAGGTGCGCAAATCACATCAGGGACATGGAAAGACAGTAGAAACACAAAATAGTGCAATATTGTCAACCCCAACAGAAATCAATTGTTGAAAGCTCTATAAAATTGGCACTCACGTGTACAACGTGATAGTAAGGCGTTGTGGTTATTAGAAGTTACCAACTTTTGTCTCCAGATAGGTACTCCAGATCCATAGAAAAGGAAGGGAAATCCATATACAAAAAAGGAAAAAGCAAATAGTATAGTACTGCTTTTAATATTAAAAACACAAAGTATTCCACTTACATAAGTGCCTTTGTTTGCGAGCATTCAGACCACCCTGGGTCATATGGACAGACAGTAGTATTCACAGCAACAGCATCTGCTCCGCGGCCGTCACAGCAGGTACTGGGCTGACTGAAGTCGTCTTCCACTCTGATGTCACCAACAAGGGCCACTTTGTAGTCACTGATTCACCCAATGCGCGTTTCCACTTAAAAGTCTTCCTCGGGGGCTAATCTCTAAGATTTCCACTTAAAAGTCTTCCTCGGGGGCTAATCTCTAAGATTTCCACTTAAAAGTCTTCCTCAGGGGCTAATCTTAGAGTTGTGTTTCTACTTTCTTTCCATGTCCTGATGTGATTGCGCACCTGTTTCTTCTACACATTGACACATACACATTTACCAATGCATATACTCACATGCACAGTCACCTGCAGGGTTTCAGAACCACAGGGCAACCTTCTCCTTGGTGCACACCTACAGCTGTACTGGAGAAGAGCATGAAGAGGCTGCACAACCTTCCCACCCCCCTCGGGAATCCTGTGCTGTCCGGCGTTGTTACACGGAATTCTCATTCACTCTAACACTGCGTTAGCCACATAGCTCCTTTCAGCTATGTCTTTGTGTGAGACATTGGCAACCCTGCAGGGACCCTTAATATTCGGGCCCAAAGCGACCACCTATGTAGTCTACCCTTAGAGCCGCCCATGGATAGAAGAGAGCCATGGGCTATGGAGCCTGTTCCTCACCCTGCCGTATGTCTCTAATGACACAGACAGAA
This sequence comes from Ascaphus truei, assembly GCF_040206685.1. Classification (NCBI taxonomy): domain Eukaryota; kingdom Metazoa; phylum Chordata; class Amphibia; order Anura; family Ascaphidae; genus Ascaphus; species Ascaphus truei. The sequence continues at coordinate 17,905,437 of NC_134502.1, forward strand.
GGGACCTATGTCTCGTTGGTGGTAGGGTGTACAATACTGTGCCCATGTGACTCTAACCTCACCCATTTCTGCCCCTCCTTCCCCAATACCCCAGCCCTCCCTCCCTTCCCAGGGCTCCCGTGCCAGGCTCAGCTCTCTCGTGTGTCAGGATTAGAGCGCCAGCTGAACATCGAGATGCGAGTGAGACAAGGAGTGGAGAAGATGCTGCAGATGTACAGCCAGGGCGGGGTCAAGGTGAGAGGATGCCATTATCTGGGGAAGGACGTTATTTGGGGTGGTTGTGTAACGTTGTGTTGTGTGATTGTGTAATGTTTTATTGTAACCGTCTGATTGTGTAACATTGATCTGTATAATGAGACTGTGTAATGTGTGAGGTGATTGTGTAACATTGTGTTGTTGTTTCGTTACATGTGGTTGGTTGTGTGTTGTTATATGCTTGTGTGTCAGGACAAGAAGCTCCTCTCGGCTGCTCAATAGAGATTTTGTAGTTGTGTGGTTGTTTTGTTGTGTAACGTGTGTTGTTGTGTGTCAGGATAAGAAGCTCCTCCAGCTGCTCAGCAGATGCTATCAGACAGCGACACAAAGATCCACATCCTCCGCATGCAAATCCGCAGAGCGGCCCAGGACATCAGCTCCTCCGGGGCAGCACCAGGTGAGAGGGGGCGGGGCCAGGTCAATAAGAACAAGACCCCAGCTCCTCATGGGCAGGGCCAGGTGAGAGGGGGCGGGCCAGGTCAATAAGAACAAGACCCCAGCTCCTCATGGGCAGGGGCCAGGTGAGAGGGGGCGGGCCAGGTCAATAAGAACAAGACCCCAGCTCCTCGTGGCCAGGGCCAGGTGAGAGTACGGGGCCAGGTCAATAAGAACATGGCCCCAGCTCCTCGTGGCCAGGGCCAGGTGAGAGTACGGGGCCAGGTCAATAAGAACATGACCCCAGCTCCTCGTGGGCAGGGCCAGGTGAGAGGGGGCGGGGCCAGAACAATAGGACCAAGACACCAGCTCCTCATGGGCAGGGCCAGGTGAGAGGGGGCAGGGCCAGGTCAATAAGAACAAGTCCCCAGCTTCTTATGAACAGGGCCAGATGAGAGGGGGCGGGGCCAGGTCAATAAGAACAAGACCCCAGCTCCTCGTGGGCAGGGCCAGGTGAGAGTGGGCAGGGCCAGGTCAATAAGAATAAGACCCCAATTGAGTTATGTTGGGGCTTAGCAAAAAGCATGCAAGAGTGGCCGTGATGGGCAGTGACGGATTTCCCGTTAGGCCTGATAGGTCCAGGCCTAGGTCGGCAAAAAGTTTGCAAAAATTGCCGCCCCCATACACAGAGGCTGCGCTCTCGGGCCTCTCAAGCCCAGTGGGAAGTTCCTTACTTGCTGTCACCTCCGCCTCCTTTCTGCAGCATCCAATGACGCTGCGGCGACACGCAGCGTCTCGTTGTCAAACGACGTCGCATTACCACGGCAACGAGGCGCCGCGTGACTTCGTGTCGTGACGTACACAGCGTCATTTGACGCCGCGATTTCAAAGAAGACGGGAGGGCGGCAGCAAAGAGGAGGCGGCAGCAGGTGACTGCCCACACGGGTAGCGGATCTGGAACTCCGCCGCTGGTGTTGGGGTCTTCCCGTATCACACGTCCCTCTGTGTCCCCCCGTGTCACACGACTCTCTGTGTCCTCTTGCGTTGCTCTCTGTCTCGTGTCGTGTGTCCCTCTGTGTCCCCTGTGTCACATGACTCTCTGTGTCCCCATGTGTCCCTCTGTATCCCTGTGTCACACCCTCCCTGCTATGTCACTTGTCCCCCGTGTACCCCAGGCGCGTCGGAGCAGTCGCACACTGAGCTTCGCATCGAGGAGCTGAGGCATCACCATCGTGTGGAACGCGCCGTGTCTGAGGGGGCCGAGAACGCTCTGAGACTTCTGGGGGCCGCGAGAGTGCAGGACAAGAGTGCGGTGACCGAGGTGTCTTTCTCACTCTGCCGCTCTCAGGCTGTCTTTCCCCAGGGTTTTTTTTACTGTCTCTTCTTTGATGCCTCCCTGTATCTTACACATGTGACTCCCCTTTCATGCTGTCTCTCAGGCTGCCTGCCCCTGTATTCTCTCTCTCTATCTCTTGCTGTCTCAGGTTGTCCTTCTCTTTCTGTCTCAGGCTGTCTCTCTGTCACTGTCTCACACAGTGTTTCTTTCTGTGTCAGGCTGTCTTTCCTTTTATCTCAGTCTCTCTTTTTTTTTTGTCTCAGGTATTCTCTCTCTCTGTCTCTCTGTTTCAGGCTGTCTTGCCTTGTATCGTAACACCTTTCTTGTCTCGAGCTGTCTATCTCTGCCTCTCTCTCCATCAGGCTGTCTCTCTGTCTCAGGCTGTCTCTCTCTGTTTCAGGCTGTCTTGCCTTGTGACATAGCCTGTCTCCTTTTTGTCTCAGGCTGTCTATCTCTGTCTCTCGTTCCCTCAGACTGTCTATCTATCTCTGTCTCTCGTTTCCTCAGGCTGTCTCTCTATCTATCTCTGTCTCTCGTTCCCTCAGACTGTCTCTCTATCTATCTCTGTCTCTCGTTTCCTCAGGCTGTCTCTCTCTCTCTCTCTCTCTCTCTCTCTCTCTCTCTCTCTCTCTCTCTCTCTCTCTCTCTCTCTCTCTCTCTCTCTCTCTCTCTCTCTCTCTCTCCCCCTCTCTCTCTCTCTCTCTCTCTCTCTCTCTCTCTCTCTCTCTCTCTCTCTCTCTCTCTCTCTCTCTCTCTCTCTCTCTCTCCCTCCCTCCCTCCCTCCCTCCCTCTCTCTCACCCTCTCTCCTTCTCTCTCTCTCCACCCTCTCTCCCTCCCTCCCTCTCTCCCTCCCTCTCTCCCTCCCTCTCTCTCACCCTCTCTCTTCTCCCTCTCTCCCTCCCTCTCTCCCTCCCTCCCTCCCTCTCTCCCTCTCTCCCTCCCTCTCTCCCTCCCTCTCTCCCTCTCTCTCTCCCTCCTCTCTCCCTCCCTCTCTCCCTCCCTCTCTCCCTCCTCTCTCCCTCTCTGGGCCAGATCCACACCCTGTGTTAAACCTGGGCCAACATCCCGACTTTACCTGGGACAGTAACGGACGTTATTTCCCTGAGGTTACCGCGCGTCCTCAACGCTAATTATATGCAAACACAACGAGCGTTGTGCGTCTCGTTAGCGTAGGCTTAATGGCACATTATTCTAGCGCAACATGGCGTTATCCTCTAATAACGACCCTGTAAGAGACCGGTGCAGAGGTACACTCGGGGGGACCGATTTGGAGGAAATGAAACATGGCTTTATTCCGCCTGTCGCTTTAACCAGCAGTTTAAGGCAATAAACACCTGTCCCTTTGTAAGGACTGACTTACTTCCCCAGTCCCGATCTGTAGGGTTGGGAAGAAAAGCCCCTTACCAACCGAGCCCCCCAAAGTCTAAAGAGGGGCCTCAAAGCAGGTGGCCCTTCAGGTCAGTCTCTGGGTCTGGAGTAGTGTCCGTTGAGGGGCCAGCCTCCGGCAGGTTCCTGAGTTGGCTGCATCGTGAAAGAGAGGTCTGGTCTCCTGGCGTCTTGCTGTCAGCACACAGCCCTCCGGTGTGCACAAGACTCTCTCCTCTGTCAGCACAGGTCTCTGAGTCTGTCCTCCTCTGATTAGCCAGGTGGAGCTGGTTAATTGACTAGCTGCAATTAACCAGCTCTCTGCTGGATTTCTCAGACCACTAGACACAGCTTTATTTAAACAGAGATAATTCCCTTTTACCTTGATGTTATGTATGTCTTAAAGACGGAGTGGCTCAGTGAGTAAAGACACTGAGTTTGGAGCAGGGGAACCTAGTTCAATTCCCGACGGCTCCTTGTGACCTTGGGCAAGTCACTTTATCTCCCTGTGCCTCAGGCACCAAAAACATAGATTGTAAGCTCCACGGGGCAGGGACCTGTGCCTGCAAAATGTCTCTGTAAAACGCTACGTAAAACTAGCAGCGCTATACAAGAACATGCTGTTATTATTATTATTTGCCTTACTCCCATCCTGACCCTCCAAAAAAAGGCGGTTTCGGTGGTGGCAGTGGTCCTCCTCCCTCTCCACCACAACCACCACCACCAAAGCCCTTCTTCCAGAGGTCAAGGAGACAGGTGGGCATTATCTGGGGGAAGGACGTTGTTTGGGGGGGTTTATGTAACATTGAGTGGTTGTGTAACGTTGTGTTGTGTGATTGCGTAATGCAGGGGAGCGAAAACTTTTGCTGCTGCGCCCCCCCCCCCTGTCTTCTTTGCCCCGGCGTTCGCGCCCCCCTCCCCTACCTTGTATCCGCGTCAAATGATGCAGCGGGATGTCACAAGACCTGTGGCGTCATTTGACGCGTGTGACGTCACGTCACATGGCTCGTGGCGTCATTAGATGCCGCATTACCATGGTGACGTGTCACACAGCCGGCTGAATCCCGGTAAGTTGAGGTTGCAGGGGCCTCAAGCGATCCTCCCGCATTTAATTTAAATGCAACCGCCCGCGCCCCCCCCCCAGAAAAATCCCCCCCCCCCCCGGGGATCAGATGCATTGTAAGGATTCCCAACCCTCTCTAATAGCGCGTCTGAGATCAGATGCATTGTAAGGAACGCCAAACCTCTCTAATAGCGCGTCTGAGATCAGATGCATTGTAAGGAACCCCAACCCTCTCTAATAGCGGGTCTGAGACCAGATGCATTGTAAGGAACCCCAACCCTCTCTAATAGCACGTCTGAGATCAGATGCATTGTAAGGAACGCCAAACCTCTCTAATAGCGCGTCTGAGATCAGATACATTGTAAGGAACCCCAAACCCCTCTAATTGTGCGTCTGAGATCAGATGCATTGTAAGGAACGCCAAACCTCTCTAATAGCGCGTATGAGATGAGATGCAGTGTAAGGAACCCCAACCCTCTCTAATAGCGCGTCTGAGATCAGATGCAGTGTAAGGAACCCCAACCCTCTCTAATTGCGCGTCTGAGATCAGATGCATTGTAAGGAACCCCAACCCTCTCTAATAGCGCGTCTGAGACCAGATGCATTGTAAGGAATCCCAACCCTCTCTAATAGCGTGTCTGAGACCAGATGCATTGTAAGGAACCCCAACCCTCTCTAATAGCGGGTCTGAGACCAGATGCATTGTAAGGAACCCCAACCCTCTCTAATAGCACGTCTGAGATCAGATGCATTGTAAGGAACGCCAAACCTCTCTAATAGCGCGTCTGAGATCAGATACATTGTAAGGAACCCCAAACCCCTCTAATTGTGCGTCTGAGATCAGATGCATTGTAAGGAACGCCAAACCTCTCTAATAGCGCGTATGAGATGAGATGCAGTGTAAGGAACCCCAACCCTCTCTAATAGCGCGTCTGAGATCAGATGCAGTGTAAGGAACCCCAACCCTCTCTAATTGCGCGTCTGAGATCAGATGCATTGTAAGGAACCCCAACCCTCTCTAATTGTGCGTCTGAGATCAGATGCATTGTAAGGAACCCCAAACCTCTCTAATAGCGTGTCTGAGACCAGATGCATTGTAAGGAACGCCAACCCTCTCTAATAGCGCGTATGAGATGAGATGCATTGTAAGGAACCCCGACCCTCTCTAATAGCACATCTGAGATCAGATTCATTGTAAGGAACCCCAACTTTCTCTAACAGCGTGTCTGAGATCAGATGCATTGTAAGGAACCCCAACCGTCTCTAATAGTGCGTCTGAGATCAGATGCATTGTAAGGAACTCCAACCCTCTCTAATAGCGCGTCTGAGATCAGATGCATTGTAAGGAACCCCAACCCTCTCTAATAGCGGGTCTGAGACCAGATGCATTGTAAGGAACCCCAACCCTCTCTAATAGCGCGTCTGAGATCAGATGCATTGTAAGGAACCCCAATACTCTCTAATAGCGTGTCTGAGATCAGATGCATTGTAAGGAACCCCAACCCTCTTTAATAGCACGTATGAGATCAGATGCATTAAGGAACCCCAACCCTCTCTAATAGCGCATCTGAGATCAGATGTATTGTAAGGAACCCCAACTTTCTCTAATAGCGCGTCTGAGATCAGATGCATTGTAAGAAACCCCAACACTCTCTAATAGCGCGTCTGAGATCAGGTGCATTGTAAGGAACCCCAACCCTCTCTAATAGCCCGTCTGAGATCAGATGCATTGTAAGGAACCCCAACCCTCTCTAATAGCGCATCTGAGATCAGATGTATTGTAAGGAACCCCAACTTTCTCTAATAGCGTGCCTGAGATCAGATGCATTGTAAGGAACGCCAACCCTCTCTAATAGCGTGCCTGAGATCAGATGCATTGTAAGGAACCTCAACCCTCTCTAATAGTGGGTCTGAGATCAGATGCATTGTAAATTCTTCTGTATTTGGTACAATTTTTAATGACCTGAAAATTGCAGGCTTAATAATTAAAGGCTGTTCACATCACTACTGTATGTGTCGCCAAAATGTATCGCTTTGCTTTGCAGTGATAAATCTTGTCATCGTTCCACACACCTAATTCAATAAGAATTAAATGAGCATTTGCAGAGTGCGATAAACCTCTCATTGTATTCGTCAGACTGTGATAACTATCTCCAGATAATAAACATATCTAGAAGAATGAGTTAGCCGTGTTAGCACTGGCCTTGTGACTGCTGAGAGCCATGCTCCCTAAGCACAGAGAGCCATTCTCCCTAAGCACAAAGGTCGTGTGCGAGTCATTCTCCCTAAGCACAGAGGTTGGGTGAGCCATTCTCCCTAAGCACAGAGATCGTGTGAGAGCCATTCTCACTAAGCACAGAGATCGTGTGAGAGCCATTATCCCTAAGCACAGAGGTCATGCGAAAGCCATTCTCCATAAGTACAGAGGTTGTGCGTAGCGCTAATCACCTGTGTGGATATGCATTGCGGGTATCGATACGATAAATTTTCGGTAACGTAGCGATAAAATATTTAACGCACTTCTGATTATCTACCCCTTGGGGTTTTTCAATGAAACTTGATAGTGACGACCGGGGCACTACCGCATGGAAACCCATTGAAATTTCGTGAATAGCTCCCTTCGTCTGTCTCCAGCTGTCTCTCTCTCTCGGGCCTAGATCCACAAAAGGGTGCTGTAACAGGGGCAAGCCGGGTACCAATATCTAGAACTGCTTAGTGTCAGCCAGCAAGTAGTTAATCCCTGCCTGAAGGAAGCAGGAGGATTAATGAGCCCATTTGGGTAGTATAGGCTTAAAAGGAGGGGGCTACGTCCAGTCCAAGAGGCTGCTATTCCTGGACTGCCGAGAGTCACTGGGTCTGATATATGTTCCCATGTTATGTTTGTATATGTGGACTTTCTTACTTGCTGGAGCTGAGCAAGAGCTGCATTTTGCGTTGCTGAACTTTGGCTGAATAAAAGCCTAGGTTTAATTTCTCCAAACGCACGTCTCCTGTCGTTACCTCCGTGTGCATCGCCTACAGGTGCTAAGCTTTAGCATGTCTCGGCTCCTATTCATGGGAATGGGAGTAAAGGCGTGCTAAATCTAAGCACTCTTTATTGGCTCTGGGCCTTTATCTCTCTTGTCTCAGGCTGTAATCTCTCTGTCTCTCAGGTACATGCCCGTCTGGCGGAGTCTCGGCAGAGGCTGGATCTGCTGACGCTCTCCCTTCAGAGGCGTCTCGAGGATTTGCCTCACGATCACCCCAAGAGATGTCTCTTGCGAGAGGAGCTGTCTCAGTGTGTCTCTCCAACGCGGCTCGGTGCTCCCTGCCCCCCGGCTCCCTACAGCACTCTCTCCAAACCCGCCCCCCTCACAGGTAACCTCTAACCCCTCACAAAAGACCTATGACGTCTGACCCCTCACAGGTAAACTCCAGCCTCAGGCACCTCACAGGTAAACTATGACCACTGGTTCTACACACTTAACCTCTGACCTCTCACAGTTAACCATTGAGCACTAAGAGGAAGTCCCTGACCTCAATAATGAGCTTTGACCGACTCAAAGGTGTCTTTTGAACCTCACAACTGCCTCCTGTGCCCCCACTCATCTATTGAACCTTCTCAAGTGCCCTTTGACCCCTCCAGCTTACCTTGTACCCCTTATTTTAATCCTATCAACTTTACACACCGAGCGACCTTTGACCTGCCCCCTTTACATAGAAATTATCCCTCACACTTAACCTTTCCCTCTTGACCTCTCATGGAACCTCTGATCCACTCCCTTACAACTGGACATGACCCCCCACTCTTAACCTTTGACCCTTTAATAACCCCTGATGTAACCTCAAACCAGCCTCCCTTTACTTAGAAATGACCCCTCATGCTTAGCCTTTGGCCCCGACTGCAGCCCCTCCAGCTGACCCCTTGTGTAACCTCTGACCTCTTCTATCCCTCAGGCGTCCTAGAGATTCACCTCCTGGGCTGCAACGACCTCCTGGACTCAGTCCCTGGACGCACACGTAGCTCCCCTGTTTGGTTGCCGAGCAACAGCCCCGGGGAGGGGCGGAGCCTGAAAGCACGCAGTGGGCGGAGCCTGTACGCACGCACAACCAGCGTGAGCCGCAGTGATGACCTTTCCAGTTACGTGCTACATGGGTCATACGTTATACACAGAGATATCTATCTATCTATATGTATATATGCTTTGCTGTGGAGGGTTTTTGTCACTTTCTTTACCCACCATAGCTTAACTAAGTATGGTAAAACCCATCCCTTGCTTCATTTTTGCATAGCCAGTATAACCAACCCCACACTGAAGAGACCCATTAAGGTCAAACAGCTGTCTGTGGGTGTGTTTGCTGGCTATGCATCTTAACCCTGGCTGTGTTTAAAGCTGTGACCATGCAGCAAGCTTAAGCCTATAGGGAACCATGTTTATGGTTTTGAAGCAAAAGGTGGCACTGTGTGCTCATTTGCATGTTCTTTCCCAGAATCCCTTGCTGCAGTGGAAGTGCTGTGTGCTGGGTGATAATGGTGAAAGGCCGGGTTGCAGACCTGTCCAAGACATGCAAATGAGCATACAGTAATATTTCCATTTGCTATATGCTTTACTGTGGAGGGTTTTTGTCACTTTTTTTTACCCACCATAGCTTAACTAAGTATATATATATATATTGTAGCATATGTTACCAGCAACAAAGATGACAAGGAAGAGACAGCACTCATTAAATAATCAAATAAAAGTAGTATATATGATATAGCACACAGAACACAGGTCCCGAAACGCGTTAGTTTACTTTGTACTCTTATGACCACCTAATAAATTGTTTTAGCCTTGAACTATGGTTGCAGCCCCCATTGCTTTGTGTAGCTGTGCTCCGCCACCGGACCCCACGGGATCACCATTTCTTCCTATATATATATATATATATATGTGTGATTTCTGCCCCCAGATGAGGTGAATGTGGTCTTGCGGTTGGATAATACGGCGGTGGGACAGACAGCCTGGAAACCAGAGGGACCAGAAACATGGGATCAAGTATTCAAACTGGACCTGGAGAGGGTGAGAGTGAGATTTGGGAGAGGGAAGGAAGGGCAGAGAGATTGGAGGAGGGAAGGAAGTTGAGACAGATGGGGGAGGGAAAAAGAAAGAAGGGGAGAGAAATGGGGGGGAGGGAAAAAGAGAGTAGGGAGAAGGGGGAGAGATGGGGGAGGGAAAAAGAGAGATGTGAGAGAGGAGGGAGAAGAAGGGGGAGAAATGGGGGAGGGAAAAAGAGATGGGGAGGGAAAAAAAGGGGGAGGGAGATAAGGGGAGAGAGAGATGGGGAGGGAGATAAAGGGAGAGAGAGATGGGGGGGAAGAGAGATGGGGGAGAGGAGGGAGAAGAAAGGGTAGAGAAATGGGAGAAAGAGAAGGAGGGAGAAGAAGGGGGAGATAAATGGGGGAGGGAGAAAGAGAGAGATGGTGGAGGGAGGGGGAGAGAGATGGAAGGGGGTGAGAGAGATGGGGAGGGAGGGATAGATGGTAATAAGAGAGATGGAAGAGAGAAGGAGGGGGAGGAAGAAGGAGAAAAACAGATGGGGATTTTTTTCTGTAGAGTGAAAGGGTAAGTGAGGGAGATTGGAGAGAGAGGAAGGAGAAAGAGAGAGGGTGAGGAGAAAGAGAGAGAGTGTGGAGAAAGAGAGAGGGTGAGGAGAAAGAGAGAGGGTGAGGAGAAAGAGAGAGGCTGAGGAGAAAGAGGGAGAGGGGGGAGGAGCAGAAAGAGAGGGATGAGAAAAAGGGAAGGAAGGAGGGGAGAAAGAGTGAATTGGGAGAGAGAGAGGGGGAGAGGAAGGGTAAGAGGGAGGGTGAGAGGAAGGGGGAGAAAGAGGGAAGGAAGGAGGGGAGAAAGAGGGAAGGAAGGAGGGGAGAAAGAGGGAGAGAATGGGAGAAAGAGGGAAGGAAGGAGGGGAGAGAGAGAATGGGAGAAAAAGGGAAGGAAGGAGGGGAGAAAGAGAGGGAGAATGGGAGAAAAAGGGAAGGAGGGGAGAGGGAGATTGGGAGAAAAAGGGAAGGAAGGAGGGGAGAAAGAGAGGGAGAATGGGAGAAAGAGGGAAGGAAGGAGGAGAGAAAGAGAATGGGAGAAAAGGGGAAGGAAGGAGGGGAGAGGGAAATGGGAGAAAAGGGGAAGGAAGGAGGGGAGAAAGAGAGGGAGAATGGGAGAAAGAGGGAAGGAAGGAGGGGAGAGGGAGAATGGGAGAAAGAGGGGAGAGGGAGAATGGGAGAAAAGGGGAAGGAAGGAGGGGAGAAAGAGAAGGAGAATGGGAGAAAAGGGGAAGGAAGGAGGGGAGGAGAGAGGTGGGAAAGAGAGAGAGAGGGGGGGGAAGTAGATAGAGGGTGAGAGGGAGTGAGAGGAAGGGAGAGAAAGAGAGATGGGGGGATATATTTTTTGCTACAAGGAAGAAACAGGAAGAGATGGGGGAGAGACATGGAAGGGAGAAAAAGGGGGTATGGAGGGAAAGGGGGAGAGAGAGAGGCAGAGAGAAGTGGTGGAAAAAAGGGGGGAGAGATATGTCTGCAAGTCTCTGTATAGCAGAAATGTGTGTGTGTGTGTGTGTGTGTTTCTTTGTATACAGGCTTGTGAGCTGCAAGTCGCTATATACAGGGAATATTTATTTATAATATTTATTTATTTATAAAATGTGTTACCAGGAAGTGATACATTGAGAGTTTCCTCTCGTTTTCAAGTATGTCCTGGGCACAGAGTTAAGACAATAAATACATGGTTACAAATACATAGTTACATTAAGTGAGCAGGGTATACATTATACAGTATATAAGACATTGCATGCACGGTATGAGATAATATATATATTATGGGCGTATGTAACAGTTACAGACCAGGTTACAATGTGAGACAGCTTTAGTTTTGTAAGAACTTAGACTGGTGGTGGATGTGAGAGTCTCCGGTAGACTGTTCCAGTTTTGGGGTGCACGGTAGGAGAAGGAGGAACGTCCGGATACTTTGCTGAACCTTGGGACCATGAACAGTCTTTTGGAGTCAGATCTCAGAGGATAAGTCCTGCATGTGGTAGGGGTGAGGAGCTTGTTCAGATAGACGGGTAGCTTGCCCAGAAAGTATTTGAAGGCAAGACAGGAGAGATGAACTCAAGTGATGACCAATCTAGTTCTGAGCATTTCGCAGCGATGTGTGTTGTAGTTGCATTGTAGAACAAAGCGGCATATTGAATTGTACAGGGTATCAATTTTGCTAAGGTGGGTTTGGGGTGCCGAGCCATATACTATGTCCCCATAGTCGATAATTGGCATTAGCATCTGCTGTGCGATGCGCTTTCTGACCAGTAGACATAGGGAGGATTTGTTCATGTAAAGTACCCCTAGTTTGGCATAGGTTTTGGATGTCAGGGTATCAATGTGCATCCCGAATGTTAAATGGGAGTCAAACCATATGCCCAGGTATTTAAAACTAGTAACAGGAGTTAGGGTGGTGTTAGCGTTGGTTCTGATCTGGAGCTCAGTCACTGGAAGCTTTAAAAATGTAGCCTTGGTTCCAAATACCATTGTTACAGTCTTGTCAGTGTTTAAAAACAGTTTGTTTTGGGAAATCCAATTTTCAAGTCTCAAAAAGGCAGACTGAAGTGTTCAAGGTCGGAGAGGCTAGGGCTGTGTTCATATAAGATTGTGTCATCTGCATACTGTACATGTGTTTTGAGGCTCCCTGACAAGCGGTAGGAAGATCATTGATGAACACTGAGAAGAGTAGGGGTCCCAGAACAGAGCCTTGCAGGACGCCACAGGTGTTATCCAAGGGATTAGAGTTAGAGCCTGAGATAGACACATGTTGGGATCTACCTGATAGGTATATATATATATATATATATGTATATGTCTTTGTATACAGGCGCGGGAGCTGCAAGTCTCTGTATACAGGGAAAAAATATATATATAATATGTGTGTGTGTGTGTGTGTCTTTGTATGCAGGCTCGGGAGCTGCAAGTCTCTGTATACAGGAGAGATTACCGCTCACTCTGTGGTATTAAATATGTGAAGCTGGAAGATTTTCTAGATCATCACCGGCATCGAACGTATCTAGAACTGGAACCCCAGGGAACCCTGCTGTGTGAGGTACCGTATATATATATATATATTATTTGTATACTAGTATAGTATATGCCCCAACACGGCACTCACACAATATGGAGTAGATGTCTTCTAGGGTTCATACTGTCCATGCATTGGAAAATACACAAGGAACAGGACAAGCAACCCCAAATTCAAAAAGATGATGTTTAATACCAAAACACACGTGTGTGTGTGTGTGTGTGTACATATATATATATATACACACACACACACATATATATATATATATATATATATATACACATACACACATATATATATATATATGCAAATGTAAATACAACTGTATGCTCATCTGCATGTCTTAGGCAGGTCTGCAACCCCGCCTTTCCACCTTATCACATAGCACTTCCTCTGCAGCAAGGGATTCTGGGAAATGACATGCAAATGAGCACACAGTGCCACTTTTTGCTTCAAAAACCATTTTTAACATGGTTCCCTATAGGCTTAAGCTTGCTGCATGGTCACAGCTTGAGCACAGCCAGGGTTAATATATATATATATACACACACACATACACATACACACATACACACACACACACACACATACACACACACACACTGTGTATACACATTATAGATACACTGTCTGTTTCAGGTGGCGTTCTATAATCCGGTGATTGAGAGATTTACCAAACTGCGCAGACAGAAGAAGATCTTCTCAAAGGAGCAGGGTAACACTGTGTGTGTGTGTGTGTGTGTGTGTGTCTGTGTGTCTGTGGACTGAGTTGTATTATGTTGTGTAGGTGTGTCATGTTGTGTAGTTGTATAGTTGCTTTGCAGTAGTTATATTGTAGCTATGAAGTGTTAGTCGTTGTATAGTAGTTGTGTTACATTGTGTAATTGTCATGTTGTGTATCAGACAGGGCTTTCCTGTGTTGTTGTGTTATATTCTGTCTACATTGTGTTGTTCTACAGACAGGGCCTATATGTGCTGTGTTACATTATGCTATAGTTGTGTCGTGCTACACTGTGTAGTTGGTTTGTTACATTGTATTGTAGTGCCAAAGACAGAGCCTTCCTGTGTTGTGTTATATTGTGTAGTAGTTGTTTTATTGTGTCACAGGGAGGGCCTTCCTGTGTTGTGTTACATTGTGTAGTACTTATGTTGTTGTTGTTGTTCACAGACAGGGCCTTCTTGTGTTGTGTTACATTGTGTAATAGTTGTGCTGTTGTGGCACAGGTATGGCCTTTGTGTCTTGTGTTACATTGTGTAGTAGTTGTGTTTATTGTTGTGTTACAGGTATGGCCTTCCTGTGTACTGTTATATTGTGTAATAATTGTGTTGTGTCACAAGCAAAGCCTTCCTGTGTTGACATTGTGTAATAGTTGTTTTGTTGTCACAGATAGGGCTTTCTTGTGTTGTGTTACATTGCATAGTTGTTCTGTTGTTGTGTTGCAGGTAGGGCCTTTCAGTTTTGTGTTACATTGTGTAGTAGCTGTATTGTTGCTGTGTCATAGATAGGGCTTTCTTGTGTTGTGTTACATTGTGTAGTAGCTGTATTGTTGCTGTGTCACAGATAGGGCTTTCTTGTGTTGTGTTACATTGTGTAGTACTTATGTTGTTGTTGTGTCACAGGCAAGGCATTTCTTCGTGCCCGTCAGATGAACATTGACCCCTCCACCTGGCTCCGCCTCCTGCGCAGAGCGATTCCCGCCAGCAGCGGGGCCTATAGCCCTGCGGACAGCGGAGCGTAAGTCATGTGACCCTTTGCAGCCACACTCCTCTCCCCGCTTATTGGCTGTCTCAGTGTGTCCCTTCCCTTGGATTGGCTGTCTTCCTGTGTCCCTTCCCTCTGATTGGCTGTCTCTCCCTGTGTCCCTTCCCTCTGATTGGCTGTCTCCCTGTGTCCATTCCCTCTGATTGACTGTCTGCCTATGTCCATTTCCTCTGATTGGCTGTCTCTCTGTGTCTATTCCCTCTGATTGGCTGTCTCCCTATGTCCATCCCCTCTGATTGGCTGTCTCCATGTGTCCATTCCCTCTGATTGGCTGTCTCCCTGTGTCCATTCCCTCTGATTAGCTGTTTCCCTGTGCCATTCCCTCTGATTGGCTGTCTTTCTGTATCCATTCCCTCTGATTGGCTGTCTCTCTGTATCCATTCCCTCCGATTGGTTGTCTCTCTGTACCCATTCCCTCCGATTGGCTGTCTCTCTGTGTCCCTTCCCTCTGATTGGCTGTCTCTCTGTGTCCCCTCCCTCTGATTGTCTGTCTCCCTGTGAAACATACAATTTAAAGGCAGATAAGAACCACATGGCCCACCTAGCCTGCCCACCTTTCTTATCTGCTGTATAACCTCAGACCCTGTGTGATTCTTGCATGTCTTTGCTATTTTGCATACTTTATGTCTACCCCAAGCATTGTTCAATTCCTTCACTGTATTGGCCTCTTTCACCTCCGCTGGGGGGCTGTTCCATGAAGCCACCACCCTTTTAGCCTCCCACGCTCGCTCCAGCATGAGCGAGTGACCTCTTGTTCTAGAACAGGGGAGGCCAACTCCAGTCCTCAATGGCCACCAACAGGTCAAGTTTAAAGGATATCCATGCTCCAGCACAGGTGGTGCAGTCAATGACTGAGCCACTGATGGAACCAAGTGTCCCAGAATTACTCCAAGGAATGACTAATGCTGCCAAAATTGTGCACATATAAGTTCTACAGATATCCAAGAGAAATCCAAATGGATCAATAATCCTATAACAGCACTCCCGTTCAGTGTCTCACTGATAGATGGTATGTTGAATGTGAAACCCTTATATTGATAAATGCCGTGTATACATGACTCTGCCACGGGATGGGGTAATACTATGGTAGGGAGAAAAATGCAAACGGTGAAGCCGGGTCTCCAGCCAGGAGACTATAACCGGCCCCTAGCTTCCTCCGCCACTGCCCTCACAAACCCCGTGTCACTCACGGCAAAATAGGGGATAAATTACTCACACGCTTGACAAGCCGAGTCCAATTCAAATGTTGAAAGGAGTTCCTCCGATCCGGGAGTGCAGTGACGCGTGCTCCAGCCAATGTAGATAAAGTAAACGAAAAAGGGGGAATCCCTTTTTTTGACAAAGTCCCAAGCGAGACGAAACGCGTCAAGAGTTCTTATGTAGCAGTATATTTTGTGTGTATGCGCTCATTAAACTTCAACCTTTAAGTTTTACGCGTGTGGACTAGCGATTCATATCCTGACGGCAGCTGTGCACCGCCGGATTCCCCCTTTTTCGTCCACTGATGGAACCACCTGTGCTGAAGCAGGGATATCCTTAAAACCTGACCCTTGAGAACTGGAGGTGACCACGTCTGATCTAGAACATCTTTCTCTGAGATATACTTCCCTCAGGCACTTTGTTGAAACCCTTTGATTTTTTGGCACCGTTACATCACATCCCCCATCTCTTCCCTCCTCCAAGCTGAGCATATTAAGGTCTCACCATTTTAGTAGCCCTTCTCTAATTTATTTATGTCTTTCCGGAGATACCGTCTCCAGAACTGAACACCGTAGCCTAGGTGAGGGCTCACCAACCATCTATAAAGCGGCATCCCCTACCTCGCCCTACACCACCTAACATCCTGCTGGTTACGCCCACCACTTTGTTTCGTGGCTCGTCCGCCGGACGTAGCACGGATTTACGGTTTTCGGTGCGGCGACCGCGCCGGTGGCGGCCCGGGAGGATAAACTCTGCGGAGGGTCCCATTGAAAGGAATGGATCCCCATGCAGTGCCGTCGCAAACTCCCCCAGCGCCGCCAAGATCCGGAGATCCGATCGCGGCACCGAAAACAGTAACCGTTGCTACATCTGCACTTTTAAGTCATCTGAAATATCGACTCCCCGGGCCCTTCCCTCGATAGTAGTTGACATTATAGTGTCATGAATCCTTTCTTCTGCCCTTGGAGTTTTGTGATCCAAGTGCATTATTTTGCACGTTTTGGCATTACATTGTAGTTGGGATAAAGATACATTTGGCGCCTTATTTGACACTCTTAATATTGGAAAGTCCAATATCATTTTAAGATAAAAATGTAAAATATACAACCATTTGGTGATACACGGTAAATGTCCTTGTAGTTTCCAACGATGATTGTTGTGGTTATATATCAAGTGCGTGTAATGAAAGACACAATACACACACACAGCATAATACTGTATGTTAAGTGTGACACGTAACAGACAAAACCAAACAAAAATAGAGAAAAATAGAATAAATTAAACTGAACTAAGGAGAAGCCTCAGAGACAAAACAAGTGATGAATACAGATTTAAAAAAAAAAACACATTTATTAAAATATATATATAAAAGAAATACAATAATACAATAAATTTGTCCAAAAAAGGTTGGACCTCTTTTTAGAAAGGAAAGGTATACAGGGATATACCAAATAAGTATACATGGGAAGGATGTTGACCCAGGGATTAATCCGGTTCTTGGAGTCAGGAAGGAATTTATTTTTCCCCTTATGAGATATCATTGGATGATATGTCACTGGGGTTTTTTTGTTTGCCTTCCTCTGGATCAATAAGTAAGTATAGATATAGGATATCTGTTGTCTAAATTTAGCATATTTTGGACTTGATGGACGTACGTCTTTTTTCATCCTCATCTACTATGTAACTATGTAACTATGTAACTATGTAAATAGAAATGAAGTCCATACAGAAATCCAGTAATACTCTGCTGCATAGGTGAACACCCTACTTGCCAGACGGAAAGTGTTAGCAGGGGGTGGATGATGTCAGAGAGTATCTCACTCGTGGCACGCCGCTATCAGTTGATTGCTGTCGCCGGACTGCCCCCCCCCCCGGTCCGTTGCGTGCACCGCCGATGGTCACCGGCGTTTGACGCCTCTCACGCCGGGCTGCGCCGAGTCTGTGCGTAAGTCGGAGTCCTCCGCTACTCATTCTCACTCCCTGCTGATTCGCAACTCTCGCGGGGTGTCGGAAAGGGTGCTGGACTGCCCCGCCGGTTCCGGTGTAAGCCGGGTCACTACCTTCGGTCTATGGTCTCTGCCGGGATAAGGTATTGAGACGCGGGCTGCTGCAGAAGTATTAGGATTAACCCTACGTGTTTCGAGAGACAGTCTTTTTGTCACACACCTCTCTCTCCCCCCTTACCTCTTTCTCTCCCCCCCTCACTTCTCTTCCCCCCCTCACTTCTCTCTCCCTGTTATACCTGTCTCATCTCTCCCCCCTTAACTCTTTCTCTCCCCCCTCAACTCTTTCTCTCCCCCCTCACTTCTCTTTCCCCCCCTCACACCTCTGTTCCCCTCACCTCTCTCTCCCCCTTACCTCTTTCTCTCCCCCCCCTCACTTCTCTCTCCCCGTTACACCTCTGTCTCCCCTCTCCTCTCTCTCCCCCATACATCTTTCTTCCTTCCTTCCAGCCAAAAAAAACTCCTTCCCCCCCTAGCCAACCTCCGGGGTCGCATAAACAGAGCCTTCTTGGGCTGTTTTTGGCAGGCCTGTAAATCTAAATTATTGACTCAGTCTTTTCTCCAGTACCTTGTATTAAAGTAGCATTTCTGGTCTTCTTCACACAAAGGCAAACTTATTCTGTCCTACCCTATCCTTTCTATAAAAAAAAAAGTATACAACATGAATAGACCCTGCTCCATTTCCTCAGCAGCGTAAAATTGCATAATATGTACATGGATGTAACATAATAGGAGCCTTGTCTATTGCTTTCGAGGCACATAACGAAGTCTATTAAACCATTTCCCCACGTGCGCCCTTACCGTATTCATCTTCATAGAAAAAGATAAAAGTAACATACCGCCATAATACAGCGTTAAACAGCAACACGTACAAATTGTACAACTAACATCCTCAAGCGCATACAGAGCGCCCACCCCTAGGCTCATTCCGCCCACATGATCTCAACGCGTTTCGCAATGTTACATTGTTTACTGGATTTCACACTAAGACCCAAATGGCTGAAACAGCTGTCTGTGGGTAAGTCTTACTGGCTATGCACTTCTTTACCCCAGGCTGTGCTGAAAAGTCGTACAATACGACAGGCATAAGGTCATAGGGGGTCCATGTTAAAATGGACAAGAAGCAAAAAGTGTGCTCGTTTGCATGTCATTACCCAGAATCCCTAGCTGCAATGGAAGCACATTTTGCCAAAAGATAATGGGGAAAGGCTGACCTGACTGACACGTGAATGTGCTCACAACGGGGGTTTTTATTTGCTGTCCAGCAAGTGAGTAAATATATAGCTCAACCCCCTTATAACGCTGTGCTTGGGGTCCAAAGAATCACATCGCGTTATAAGCGGATCACGTTAGAAATAATGTATAATTGTATGCACTGTACAATAAAGTACTTAAGATACTAATAATCGTGTTGTAAAGTATTCATGAATACCTAAATTGGGAGCCACACTCGCATCGCGCTATAAGCGGATCCGCGTTGTAACGGATCGCGTTATAACGGGGTTGAGCTGTATCTATTTCTGAACCCTTTAGTGGTGCAAGGATTGAGGAATGTATATATACGCAGTCAGAGCTTACACTGCCGTGGACATTGCACACATTAACAAGACACTGCGAATCCCCCCCCCCCCCCCCCCGCCGTCCTTAACAGATGCTAGCAAATCTTCCAATAGCTACACATTCTCAGATTTTTTCCTAGCCAAGAGAAAAACGTGAACTTTCTAACAAACGTACGTGAATTATTTCGTAAATTAAATACACTTTTTTTTTTTTAACACGGGACCAAAATACTTGTCTAATCGCTTTTCTCTCATCCTTTCAACTGCCCTGATAAAAAAAATCTCCAGTCCAGAGCGATTTATTACCTCTGACTGGCTCTGGTTTTCATCTTCGGAAGGGGCCCCTGCTCTTTGTTCTGCGAGTTTGGTTCTCCTCTGTCCTCTTAAGGCGCTTGTTCATGTCTGGTGCGGGCCTGTGCACTGTAACTGATGGTTTTCTGTGGTTAACAGGAGATTAAGAGCTTTATAACGTGTAGTGCAACATCCAAGGCCTGTTTAATCCCGCGTAGTTGTGGGAGGCGATATATCGGGTAAACAACTAGTCCCCCGGAATGAAAAAGGATTGTTCCAACGTTTAAATGACATTGATACATGTTGGAAAGCCATTAGCCAAACACTTACTGTTATGCAATAATAGCGATGTGACCAAATTGTTCTTTTATTGGCCTCAAACGAGTTTAAAAACACGAGCCGTGGGGAGGCGGCGAAGCTACTGTTAGGAATTCTTAAAAAGGAAAACATTCTGGATCTAAAAATAAGGGGCCCTCGGATGGTTTAAACACAGGCCGGGATTGGCAATCGTTTTGATAATAACAAAAGTATTCTGAGAAGCAGAGAGTGACTCGCTGTGCTGATTACCCAGAATCCCTCGCTGCAGCTGGGAGCACGGTTTGCTCAGAGATAATGGGGAGAAAGACGGGGGTTGCAGACCTGCCTGAGACACACGCATGCACCACACGTGGTACAGGCATACCCCGCATTAACGTACGCAATGGGACCGGAGCATGTATGTAAAGCGAAAATGTACTTAAAGTGAAGCACTACCATTTTTCCCCACTTATCGATGCATGTGCTGTACTGCAATCGTCATATACGTGCACAACTGATGTAAATAACGCATGTGTAACAGGCTCTATAGTCTAATGCAATAAAATATATATATGTGCGCGCGGTCCCAAAAGTTCTTTTATGTCCCAAACAGTATGATTAAAGGTCTCTCTGCAGCTCCTCACTCTCCCGTGATCAGCGGGGCAAACAGCCGAATACAACCACACATATAGCAGGGCGCAAAAAGAGAAGAGAAAACACACTATTAGTATAAATGTAAAAATAATTAGTATTTGTAATATGCATGAAATAACACTTACATAAAAACGGATCACAATGGATCAAACAGCACTGGGGGAGCTCGAAGGAGGGGTAGATGAGAGCGCTGTATTGTCACTAATATCAGATCTCAAAAACGACTTGATGTTACAGTAACAAAGTTCTTAAGGCTCCAATATCCAAAATCCACCCCTGCACCTCGCTCAAAACACACCCCAGGGAAGTTTACAAACACAGCTGCCCGGAGGAACGTGATAACGCTGTCTCTCTGCTGCGTGTGACGTCACCTCTACGTGTTTCGCGTCATACGACGCTTCGTCAGGAGGTATGATGGACACGATGGACGTCCAGTTAAAATACAGGAGAGCTGAACAAACCCACCAATCGGATACATTCATTCTCCTGGTTGCATTGTACCGTTATAGGCTACCATACCTATTCAATCAGTGATGGGACAGCAATATACATACATAGAAATACACCATTATTAACACATGAATTATCTGTATTAGGGTACTAACTACACATATGAAAATTAAACTTACAATGATATTCCTAAAACTAATGATGAAAATACACCTTCGTTTTAAAACATACTACACATGATATTTAAATGACAATTAATCTTAATGTATAAATGTCTCACCACTCATCTTAAGGGTGGTGTTACTAAACTGATGACCCACAATTATAACATAACTCTAATACATAAAACTATTACATAAATGTGCTCCCCTAGCTATTATGAACATACATTTATATAACAAAAACATATAACCTTATTCATTAAAATGAGTGATCACCTAACTTATACATACTACACATGTATTTAATTGAATAACAATTAATCTTAATAATGTGTAACTAAACTAATAACCCACAATTATAACATAACTCTATTTCATATGATCCCCTAACCATATCTAGCTATTATAAACATCTAAAATAAACATCAAAAATGACTCCTACATGATAACATATATAACCTAACCAAAATGTATAATGTAGATAATCAATAGTAAATGATACAAATTGTTCATACACTTAATTGCATATTTAATACATTTTCACACACTTTTCACACATTTCTAACATTTGATACACACTTCTCCATGGAGTCATTATAAAGTAATTACTTTAAAAGCAATTACTTTAAAAACGGGGCCAACTCTATCAATTCATTGAGTCCACCCGGTGATTTACTCCCTAATATGTATATCCAATATTGTTCCCTCTGTAACAATTTTGTATCTCGATTCCCCCCTTCTAGGATCTCTTGGAACTACTTCTACACCTCTAAATTTTAAACCATGTGGTTGTCCTTGATGGCAAGTCACAAAAATGTTGGGACAGATTATGAATCTTTTTCCCTTTTTCCAAATTGGATTCAGCATTTTTAATCCCATTAACATGTTCGCCGATTCTGATTTTCAGAGGCCTAATGGTCTTTCCCACATATCTTAGGTTACATGGACATGTAATGACATATATTACAAATGATGTTACACAACTGATAAAACGAGTGATATGATGTTCCTTATGTTTTTATCCCGTGATAGATATGGACACATTACACATTAACCACATGGGTAATTTCCCTGGGTTTTTTGTAAGAAATTGCTCAAGGATGGGTTAGGTGTACCCTTTTTGAGGGCACTAGGTGCTAACATGTTTTGCAAGTTCGCGGCCTTTCTAAAAGCCACTTTAGGTTTCTCACTTAATAAACCATGTAAAGCAGGGTCCATCTTTAAAATGCTCCAGTGTTTCTGGATTATCTTTCTGATATTGGTCTCTTTTTATTACAAAACCTAGTCACAAAAAGGGGTGTATTATCCTGTATATCATAACTCATATTGACATTAATGGGACGTTGTGATTTAGGGATCAACAGAGTCTCTCTTGGGTAGTTCCTACTTTTTTGAATAGATCTTTCTATCAAAGTAGGATGATACCCTTTTTCCATAAACCTCTTTTTTAGAACATTTGATTGTTCTTCAAAATCCCCCATTTGTGAGCAATTTTTCCGAACCCGTAACACTTGGCCATATGGGATATTGTTTAGCCACTGTTTTGAATGATTACTTGTAAAGTCCAAGTAGCAGTTGACATCCACCTGTTTGAAAAATGTTTTACTCACAACCTGATTGTCAACTATCTTTAGATTTAAATCCAAAAAGTTGATCTCTACTGGACTATTTTCTCCACTCAATACAATGTTTTTGTTGTTGTGGTTCAGATAATCATTAAATCTTAACAAATCCTCTGTAGTCCCCGTCCAGATCATCAATATATCGTCGATATATATTTTGTAATACAGTAAATATTGACTAAACCCATTCCTATTCCATATGAATTCCTGTTCCCACATTCCCATAAATAGTCCCGCATAATTTGGGGCAAAGCGGGTCCCCATGGCCGTCCCAGTGGTCTGGAGATAGAATTTTCCCTCAAACAAAAAATAATTGTGCTCTAATATAAACAATACACTATTAATAATAAATTGTTGTTGGTGAAAGGGTAAAGTGTCATCCTTGTGCAAGAAATAAGATACCGCCTCCACACCTTGTGCATGATGAATACATGTGTAAAGCGAAGTAACATCCAAAGTTACCCAAAGATAATGATCCTCCCAAATAATATTAGTGAGAGAATTTAAAATTTGAGTGCTACTGTATACTGTAAATAAGATGGAAGTGCAGTGGTGAGGGGTGCAAGAAAAGTATCAACGTAATGTGAAAGATTAGATGTGATGGAATCTATAGTCTCCCCGCTTGCGCACAGCTTCGGTGCAGGTAGGGAGCCGGTATTGCTGTTCAGGACATGCTGACAGGCGCCTGCGCGAGCTGCCGTTTGCCTATTGGGCGATATGTCTTTACTCGCGAGTGTACTTAAAGTGAGTGTCCTTAAACCGGGGTATGCCTGTATTATTTTTTACATTTACTATAATAACGCATGCATTTGTGTTTCGTTATATTGTTTCATTGTTTATAGGCGGATATAATATGTCAATGAAATAGCCCGTGTAAACCCATAAGATATTGTTTTTAAGGGTCAACGTTTTTTTGGGATGGTTTACGTTAGGGTGATGGGGAGCAAGTCTATTTCAACCGTAGGGGCCCGGCGATAATGATCTCCTGGCGAAGAAATGCCGCGTGGCGAAACGCGTAATGTGCGCGGAGTGAGCCTAGTGGTGGTTCCCCTGTACGCGCTTGGAGACTGGGATGGCAGATACAATAGATAGGTTCAAAAAAAGGTTGGACATCTTTTTAGAAAGGAAAGGTATAACGGGATATACTAAATAAGTAAACATGGGAAGACTTTTGATCCAGGGATTAATCCGATTGCCAATTCTTGGAGTCAGGAAGTAATTTATTTTTCCCCTTATGAGATATCATTGGATGATATGACACTGGGGTTTTTTGTTTCCCTTCCTCTGGATCAATAAGTATAGATATAGGATAAAGTATCTGTTGTCTAAATTTAGCATAGGTTAAACTCGATGGACGTACGTCTTTTTTTCAACCTCAACTACTATGTAACTACGTACTACTGTATGTAACTATGTCTGTTGAACAATTTGTCCGTCTCGCTGTGAGCGCCGTATTACGATGGGGTATCTCTTCCTATGAAGAATAAAGAAACGAGAGGGATTTTTTTTTTTAAAGAAGCGAAGGGTTGATGTTATAGGTTTGCATAGGGTGGGGAGGGGGATGGTCCTTTAAATATAGTGTAACCAGGCATAGCGCCGTCCCAGTCCTGATTTTTAAAGCTGCAGTTCAAGCAATATCCTCTTACATGTGTGTTTTTTTTTAATAGATCAGTTCTGTACTATGAGAAAATACTTGTAGCATTAAAAAAAAAAAAAAAACAATTTTAAAGACATTTTTAATGTATTCTAATGTAACAAGCATTTTTGTTCCTATCCTATAGCAACCATTTACAAAGTCACATCCCCTTCCCCTTCTGAAACAGCATCACCTTTTTGAGCCCTGCCCTCTCTCTAGCAGTAAACCAATTGAATCTAGTGCCTGCCTGGTCACATGATCTTCCCCACATAACTGGCTGTCAGTGCAGCAGAAGATTACCCAAGATGCATTTAGTGAATCCCCGAGCTGAATCTTCAGCGATCGATCACAGGAGAACAGATCGATCAGCAACTTAGCTAATCACTAGTCAGTGTGCAGATTGTGTTGATGAACATATTGAATGGGTTTTTTTTTTTTTAAACGACAGCTTGAACTGCAGCTTTAATCGCACTGTGTCTTAGTAATAGTGACAACACCCAAGCCATCCCTGCTCACTATGGCAATTAGTGCTGGGGTTTTATTTCCCAAACTACAAGCTGGTGAACTCATCGCCCGAAGGCTTTTGTTACTGTTTTTTTTCCTAATCCTTCCTGTTTCCCCCCCGGTACACCTCCTTGTACCTGTGTTATTCATCTGTTCCCGACTTAAGCGATTTGGTGGGATGGGACAACAACAAAAAACATATCCAGGGGAACCGAGGCTACATTTCCTGTGGTGACGTTCCACACAATAGCTTTCTCTTGCAGGGGAGGGGGGTGGGGTAGCCCTGACTCCTTTCACTGCCCCCACTCTTCCCTCAGCTAGTTAATATACTTGCTAAATAATCTTTTGAAACTGCTTACCGAGTATCCTGGTTCTTCACCGAGATCTTGTGTAGGTCAATATCCCTCCAGGTACAACCAATCCAAATCCTCCCCCCCCCCCTTACCAGTTCCTTAACCATTCGCTGAAATCACAGGTGGATGGAGTCCTCCTGCCTTCCCCACCCTACGGGATATCCTGGCAATATGTCTGAATAAAGCCACGGAGGATGCCACCAGCCGAAGGGCTAATCCTTCACTATTAATGCCTCCTGCACAACCATAACCTCATTCCCGACCAGGTCGTTAGTCTGGCTTCCTCCCTCGCTTGTGCCGCACCTGCTCTACGGGCGGGGGTCCCAGGGTAGAGAGCGGGGCCTCGGTAAGAGATCGAGCTGGGCCTGAGCATAGGAGTTGCGCAGTGGCAACAGGTTCGCGAGATGTGTCTACGACGTACCACTCTCACCCTGCCAGATCCAACAGTGGTCCAGACCTCCAGACAGGAGGCCTCTGAGGAGGCGGTGGCCTCAGCTGGGGCCAAAGCATATACATAACCTAGCTGTTTCAGCCTTCAGCCTAGCAATCACCTCCTGTAGAGAGAAGGCCTACAGATGTGACATTGCCAGAATGGTACATGGAAAACCACCACCTTACATCCACTGACAACACCAAACACTGAAGCAGATGTAGACACTATTGACAATGCTGTGTGCATCTCCTTCTGTGTTCAAACCTCCTGCTTGTTTCAAACTCATACTTACAATACCAGCTGCTCCTGGAACAACCAGCTGCTTATAAGCAGAGTAAGCTTGCAGTACTTGTTTTTATAGGGCACATGGACCAATCATAGCCAACAGAAGGACAGGCCAATCCGGAGGATCCTCTTGCCGATTGGCTGTTCTCTCCTCTCTCTGATTGGCTGTCTTACCGTCTCCTCTCATTGGTTTTCAGGGAACTGCAATTGGAGTCTCTGACTCTGGAGACCAATCAGGAAACAAGAGATGAGGTGAGAGATGTGTGTGTGTGTGTGTGTGTGTGTGTGTATATATATTGTATGTATGTGTGTGTTTGTGTATATATTTATGTGTGTATATATGGGTATGTGTGTATATATGTGGGTGTGTATATATGTGTGTGTGTGTGTATATATACTGTATGTGTGTGTGTTTGTGTATATGTTTATATATGTATGTGTGAGTGTATATATGTGTGTGTCTGTGTGTGTGTGTGTGTGTGTGTGTGTGTGTGTGTGTGTGTGTGTGTGTGTGTGTGTGTGTGTGTGTGTGTGTGTGTGTGTGTGTGTGTGTGTGTGTGTGTGTGTGTATGTGTGAATGTACATGTGTGTTGCTGTATGTGTCACTGACCCTGGTTGTGTTATCAGGTTGATGTCCCCGTGGTGAAGCAAAACTCGACAACAAGACGAGACAGCCAGAGACGGTCAGATATCTACCTACTATATATTATATACTGTATATATATAAATAAAATATAGACTATATACTCGCACCTACATATATTTATACTGTACACAGATATGTATATTCTCTATACACTAAAATACACATACATACAGTATATACACACACACACACACACACACACACACACACACACACATATATACATACACACACTGTATATATATATATATATATATATATATATATATATATATATATATATATATATATATATATATATATATATATGCAAATATAACTGTATGCTCATCTGCATGTCTTAGGCAGGTCTGCAACCCCGCCTTTCCCCATTATCACCCAGCATACAGCACTTCCACTGCAGCAAGGGATTCTGGGAAATGACATGCAAATGAGCACACAGTGTCACTTTTTGCCTCAATAACCATTTTTAACATGGTTCCCTATAGGCTTAAGCTTGCTGCATGGTCACAGCTTTGAGCACAGCCAGGATATATATAAATAAATATATATATATATATATATATAGATAGCTAGATAGATACACAGTTACATAGATAGATAGACATATTAATACCTTTGATCGATTATTATTACAGTATTATATATACTGTATATATATATATACACATATATACACTATGAAATGATTTGTACCCTCGACATATGACTGTCTCTTAGACCGCAAGGTGTCTCTCAGCTGTCTCTGGATGATTTCAAATTGCTGGCTGTGCTGGGGAGAGGTCACTTTGGGAAGGTGAGTGAAGGTCTGTCTCTCAGTCTCTCACTGAGCACAGCTATCTATTGGTGTTAAGGTGGATGTCTGTCTGTATTTCTCAGACTATGGGGCCTATATACTGAGCGTTTATTAAGCCACTTATCGAGCACTTATCGGCCAAAATGCCTACTCCAATCCTGTAAGCGTCGATAAGTGGGCGATAAAAGACGGAATCGCCCCCAAAATTTCCCTTAAAAAAAACATCGAAACTTGTACAATTCTAGTAGCCGCGATTAGGTAATCGAGCCCTACCCGCGGCTCTACAATGGCGAGTTACTCCCCAAATCCTCACGCCAGGAAAAGTGTGGCGTGAAGGTGGTGAGAACCGGCTGAAAAGCGGCGACATGGGACTTCCCCGAGATACAGGCCCCGTTATGGGGTGCCGGTATCTCCTCTGCATTTAAATGTCCCGATCACGTGACCGTGGGAATCCAAAGCATAGGAGATACCGGCACTACATAACGGGGCCTCTTTCTCGGGAAGCAGGGGGTCCCCGGCCCTGAAATCAACGCGTCTCCGCTCCGGAGACCCCCTGCTCACCTACACTAGTAATAAAACGTGTATTTAAAAACATACATTCCGGGCGAGATTTGTGCAGGGAGAGGCGTCTCTCTGCAGCAGAAAGAACTCGCCGGGTAACGCCTTTACAGAGGGTCGCTCTTCACGCCGCCGGCTACTCGCCCGTTTTGTGAATTTTGCTATCACGGGTAATCGAGACTTTCTGATACCGTGAGTGCAACGCTCACAAAAACGGCGATTTTAAATGGCCCGGTGATTTTTTTGTATGAACCCTTAGTGCAGAGGCCCCTATCTCTCAGTTCATGCTCTCTGTCTGTCTCAGGCTGTCTCTCATGTCCTGCACTCTGTCTGCCTTGCGCTGTCTCTCTGCCAGGTCCTGTTCGCTTTCTATGGCGGGGCTGTCTCTTAAGACTGTCTCTTAGGTCCCGCTTTCTATCTGTCTCTGTCCCTCTCTCTTTGGGTCCTTCTCTCTGTCTGTCTCGTACTCTCTGTCTCTGGTTGTCTCGTGCTGTCTCCTCTCTCAGGTCTTGCTCTCTGCCGGTCTTGTGCAGTCACTCAATCTGACTCCCCATCGGGTCCTACACTCTAGCTAATGCTGCCTCTCTCCCAGGTCCTGCTCTCGGAGTACCGACACTCCAATGAACTATTCGCCATCAAAGCTCTCAAAAAAGGGGACATCATTGCCAGGGACGAGGTCGAGAGGTCAGAGGTCATAGTGCAAGGCAGATCCTGCCTCTAAATACCCCCCCCCCCAGTCCCCTGTGTACGAAGCCAGGGGTGTCTGTGTTATCACCCCTGTGTGTTGCAGATATCACCACTATGCCCCCCCAGCCCTCTGTGTGAGCAGCGAGGTGTATATACAGTGTTATTTTTACCCCCAGCCCCCTGTGTGAGAAGCGAGGTGTATATACAGTGTTATTATTACCCCAGCCTCCTGTGTGAGCAGCGAGGTGTATATACAGTGTTATTTTTACCCCCAGCCCCCTGTGTGAGAAGCGAGGTGTATATACAGTGTTATTATTACCCACAGCCTCCTGTGTGAGAAGCGAGGTGTATATACAGTGTTATTATTACCCCCAGCCTCCTGTGTGAGAAGCGAGGTGTATATACAGTGTTATTATTACCCCCAGCCTCCTGTGTGAGAAGCGAGGTGTATATACAGTGTTATTATTACCCCCAGCCTTCTGTGTGAGAAGTGAGGTGTATATACAGTGTTATTATTACCCCCAGCCTCCTGTGTGAGAAGCGAGGTGTATATACAGTATTGTTATTACCCCAGCCTCCTGTGTGAGAAGCGAGGTGTATATACAGTATTATTATAAGCCCCCTGCGTGTCTCCCCTTTCCTCCTGTGTGAGAAGCGAGGTATATATACAGTATTATTATAAGCCCCCTGCGTGTCTCCCCTTTCCTCCTGTGTGAGAAGCGAGGTATATATACAGTATTATTATAAGCCCCCTGCATTTCGCTCCCAGCCTCCTGTGTGAGAAGCAAGGTATATATACAGTATTATTATAAGCCCACTGCGTTTCGCCCCCTGCCTCCTGTGTGAGAAGCGAGGTATATATACAGTATTATTAAGAACCCCCTGCGTTTCTCCCCCAGCCTCCTTTGTGAGAAGCGAGGTATATATATATACACAGTATTATTATAAGCCCCCTGCATTTTGCCCCCAGCCTCCTGTGTGAGAAGTGAGGTGTATATACAGTGTTATTATTACCCCCAGCCTCCTGTGTGAGAAACGAGGTGTATATACAGTGTTATTATTACCACAGCCTCCTGTGTGAGAAACAAGGTGTATATACAGTGTTATTATTATTCCCAGCCTCCTGTGTGAGAAGCAAGGTGTATATACAGTATTATTATTACCCCTGGCTATACAGTGTTATTATTACTCCCAGCCTCCTGTGTGAGAAGCGAGGTGTATATACAGTGTTATTATTACCCACAGCCTCCTGTGTGAGAAGCGAGGTGTATATACAGTATTGTTATTACCCCCAGCCTCCTGTGTGAGAAGCGAAGTATATATACAGTATTATTATAAGCCCCCTGCGTGTCTCCCCCTGCCTCCTGTGTGAGAAGCGAGGTATATATACAGTATTATTATAAGCCCCCTGCGTGTCTCCCCTTTCCTCCTGTGTGAGAAGCGAGGTATATATACAGTATTATTATAAGCCCCCTGCATTTCGCTCCCAGCCTCCTGTGTGAGAAGCAAGGTATATATACAGTATTATAAGCACCCTGCGTTTCGCCCCCTGCCTCCTGTGTGAGAAGCGAGGTATATATACAGTATTATTAAGAACCCCCTGCGTTTCTCCCCCTGCCTCCTTTGTGAGAAGCGAGGTATATATATATACACAGTATTATTATAAGCCCCCTGCATTTTGCCCCCAGCCTCCTGTGTGAGAAGCGAGGTACATATACAGTATTATTATTACCCCAGCCTCCTGTATGAGAAGCAAGGTATATATACAGTATTATTATAAGCCCCCTGCGTTTCGCTCCCAGCCTCCTGTGTGAGAAGCGAGGTATATATACAGTATTAAGAACCCCCTGCGTTTTGCCCCCAGCCTCCTTTGTGAGAAGCGAGGTATATATACAGTATTATTATAAGCCCACTGCGTTTCACCCCCAGCCACCTGTGTGAGAAGCGAGGTATATATACAGTATTATTATAAGCCCCCTGTGTTTCGCCCCGAGCCTCCTGTGTGAGAAGCGAGATATATATACAGTATTATTATAAGCCCACTGCGTTTCGCCCCCAGCCTCCTGTGTGAGAAGCGAGGTATATATACAGTATTATTAAGAACCCCCTGCGTTTCGCCCCCAGCCTCCTGTGTGAGAAGCGAGGTATATATACAGTATTATTATAAGCCCCCTGCGTTTCGCCCCCAGCCTCCTGTGTGAGAAGCGAGGTATATATACAGTATTATTATAAGCCCGCTGCGTTTCGCCCCCAGCCTCCTGTGTGAGAAGCGAGGTATATATACAGTATTATTATAAGCCCCCTGCGTTTAGCCCCCAGCCTCCTGTGTGAGAAGCGAGGTATATATACAGTACTATTATAAGCCCCCTGCGTTTCGCCCCAAGCCTCCTGTGTGAGAAGCGAGGTATATATACAGTATTATTATAAGCCCCCTGCGTTTCGCCCTCAGCCTCCTGTGTGAGAAGCGAGGTATATATACAGTATTATTAAGAACCCCCTGTCTTTCGCCCCCAGCCTCCTGTGTGAGAAGCGAGGTATATATACAGTATTATTATAAGCCCCATGCGTTTCGCCCCAGCCTCCTGTGTGAGAAGCGAGGTATATATACAGTATTATTATAAGCCCCCTGCGTTTCGTCCCCAGCCTCCTGTGTGAGAAGCGAGGTATATATACAGTATTATTATAAGCCCCCTGCGTTTCGCCCCCAGCCTCCTGTTTGAGAAGCGAGATATATATACAGTATTATTATTACCCCCAGCCTCCTGTGTGAGAAGCGAGGTATATATACAGTACTATTATAAGCCCCCTGCGTTTCGCCCCCAGCCTCCAGTGTGAGAAGCGAGGTATATATACAGTATTATTATAAGCCCCCTGCGTTTCGCCCCCAGCCTCCTGTGCGAGAAGCGAGGTATATAAACAGTATTATTATAAGCCCCCTGCGTTTCGCCCCCAGCCTCCTGTGTGAGAAGCGAGGTATATATACAGTATTATTATAAGCCCCCTGCGTTTCGCCCCCAGCCTCCTGTGTGAGAAGCGAGGTATATATACAGTATTATTATAAGCCCCCTGCGTTTCGCCCCCAGCCTCCTGTGTGAGAAGCGAGGTATATACTGTATACAGTATTATTATAAGCCCCCTGCATTTCGCCCCCAGCCTCCTGTGTGAGAAGCGAGTGTTCGTGGAGGTGAGTGCCTCCTCACACCCGTTCCTGCTCAGCCTCCTGGGCTGTTTCCAGACCGCGGATCACGTCTGCTTTGTCATGGACTTCATGGCCGGAGGAGACCTGATGACCCATATACACAGCGAGGTGTTCAGCCAGGCACGTGCAATGTGAGTGAGGGAGCAGTGTACGCCTGAGTGTGAGTATAGTGTGTGTGCCTGAGTGTGAGTTTAGTGCGTGCCTGAGTGTGAGTATAGTGTGTGTGTGTGTGTGTGTGTGTGTGTGCAGAGTCAATACGCAGTATGCATTGTGAATGTGTAGTGCATGGGTCAGGTGTACATACAGTGGTATATACAGTGTGTGCAGTGTGTGTATAGTGCATAGGTTTATATACAGTGTGTGCAGTGTGAGTGTATACCTCATAGGTTTATATACAGTATGTGCAGTGTGAGTGTATAGTACATAGGTTTATATACAGTATGTGCAGTGTGAGTATATAGTGCATAGGTGTACAGTATATACAGTGTGCAGTGTGAGTGTATAGTGCATAGGTGTATATACAGTATGTGCAGTGTGAGTATATAGTGCATAGGTGTACAGTATATACAGTGTGCAGTGTGAGTGTATACCTCATAGGTTTATATACAGTATGTGCAGTGTGAGTGTATAGTACATAGGTTTATATACAGTATGTGCAGTGTGAGTATATAGTGCATAGGTGTACAGTATATACAGTGTGCAGTGTGAGTGTATAGTGCATAGGTGTATATACAGTATGTGCAGTGTGAGTGTATAGTACATAGGTTTATATACAGTATGTGCAGTGTGAGTATATAGTGCATAGGTGTACAGTATATACAGTGTGCAGTGTGAGTGTATAGTGCATAGGTGTATATACAGTATGTGCAGTGTGAGTGTATAGTACATAGGTTTATATACAGTATGTGCAGTGTGAGTATATAGTGCATAGGTGTACAGTAAATACAGTGTGCAGTGTGAGTGTATACCTCATAGGTTTATATACAGTATGTGCAGTGTGAGTGTATAGTACATAGGTTTATATACAGTATGTGCAGTGTGAGTATATAGTGCATAGGTGTACAGTATATACAGTGTGCAGTGTGAGTGTATAGTGCATAGGTGTATATACAGTATGTGCAGTGTGAGTGTATAGTACATAGGTTTATATACAGTATGTGCAGTGTGAGTATATAGTGCATAGGTGTACAGTATATACAGTGTGCAGTGTGAGTGTATAGTGCATAGGTGTATATACAGTATGTGCAGTGTGAGTATATAGTGCATAGGTATACAGTATATACAGTGTGCAGTGTGAGTGTATAGTGCATAGGTGTATATACAGTGTGCAGTGTGAGTGTATAGTACATAGGTTTATATACAGTATGTGCAGTGTGAGTATATAGTGCATAGGTGTACAGTATATACAGTATGCAGTGTGAGTGTATAGTGCATAGGTGTATATACAGTATGTGCAGTGTGAGTGTATAGTACATAGGTTTATATACAGTATGTGCAGCGTGAGTATATAGTGCATAGGTGTACAGTATATACAGTGTGCAGTGTGAGTGTATAGTGCATAGGTGTATATACAGTATGTGCAGTGTGAGTGTATAGTGCATTGTGCGTAGGTGTATATACAGTATGTGCAGTGTGAGTGTATAGTACATAGGTTTATATACAGTATGTGCAGTGTGAGTATATAGTGCATAGGTGTACAGTATATACAGTGTGCAGTGTGAGTGTATAGTGCATAGGTGTATATACAGTATGTGCAGTGTGAGTGTATAGTGCATTGTGCGTAGGTGTATATACAGTATGTGCAGTGTGTGTATAGTGCATAGGTGTACTGTATATGCAGTATGTGTGTGGGTGTGTGTGCATGTTCAGTGTGTATATACAATATACAGTGTGAATGTATAGTGTATAGGTGTATATGCAGTATGTGTTTGGGAGTGTGTGCATGTGCAGTGTGTATATACAATATACAGTGTGAATGTATAGTGTATAGGTGTATATGCAGTATGTGTGTGGGAGTGTGTGCATGTGCAGTGTGTATATACAATATACAGTGTGAATGTATAGTGTATAGGTGTGTATGCAGTATGTGTGTGGGTGTGTGGGTGTGTGCGTGTGCAGTGTGTATATACAATATACAGTATGAGTGTGTATTTGGTCGCTGTTTATTTCAGCATCGTGTGTATATTATCTCTCTCAGGTTCTACGCTGCCTGTGTTCTCCTCGGGCTGCAATTCCTGCACAGTAAGAGCATCGTATACAGGTAAGGGGAGGGGTTCAGGGTGCCGTGGGGGGTTCAGGGTGTCATGGGGGGTTCAGGGTGTGATGGGGGGTTCAGGGTGTGATGGGGGGTTCAGGGTGTGATGTGAGTGTGAGATATGGGAGGTCAATATGTCAGGGGGAGGTCGGGATGTGATGGGGAGGTCACTGACTGGGGGCTGTAGGTGTGATGGGGAGGTCACAGTGTGACAGGGGTTGGGGTATGATGGGGGAGGTCTGGTGTCAGTAGGAGGTCAGGGATGACTGGGGCGAGGTGTCCTGGGGGGAGGTCAGTGTGAGATGGGGGAGGGAAGGATGCGATGGGGTTGTCAGAGTGTGACTACTGGGTTAGGGTGTGAGGGGGAAGCCAGGGTGAGACTGGAGGGTCGGGTGTCACTAGGAGGTCAGGGTGTGATGGGGAGGACAGGGTATGATGGGTGGGGTTCAGGGTTTAATGGAGGAGGTCATAGTGTGACTGGGAGGTCAGTATGTGATTGGGGGGGTCATGGTCAGGGTGTGATGGCAGGGCAGGGTGTGACGGCAGGGCAGGGTGTGATGTTAGGATTAGGGTGTGATATGGGAGGTCAGACTGTGATAGGGGAGGTCAGGGTGTGATGGGGAGGTCAGGGTGTGATAGCAGGGTTAGGGTGTGATGGGAGAGGTCAGGGTGTGATGGCAGGGTAAGCGTGTGATGGCAGGGTAAGGGTGTGATGGCAGGGTAAGGGTGTGATGGCAGGGTAAGGGTGTGATGGCAGGGTAAGGGTGTGATGGGAGGGTAAGGGTGTGATGGCAGGGTAAGCGTGTGATGGCAGGGTAAGGGTGTGATGGGAGGGGCAGGGTGTGATGGCAAGGTAAGGGTGTGATGGGAGAGGTCAGGGTGTGATGGCAGGGTAAGGGGGTGATGGGCGAGGTCAGGGTGGGATGGCAGGGTTAGGGTGTCATGGCAGGGTAAGGGTGTGATGGGAGGGGCAGGGTGTGATGGCAGGGTAAGTGTGTGATGGCAGGGTAAGGGTGTGATGGGAGGGGCAGGGTGTGATGGGAGGGGCAGGGTGTGATGGCAGGGTTAGGGTGTGATGGCAGGGTAAGGGTGTGATAGGGGAGGGCAGGGTGTGATGGCAGGGTAAGGGTGTGATGTTAGGATTAGGGTGTGATATGGGAGGTCTGACTGTGATAGGGGAGGTCAGGGTGTGATGGGAGGGGCAGGGTTTGATGGGAGAGGTCAGGGTGTGATGGCAGGGTAAGGGTGTGATGAGAGAGGTCAGGGTGTGATGGCAGGGTAAGGGTGTGATGGGAGGGGCAGGGTGTGATAGGAAGGTAAGGGTGTGATGGGAGGGGCAGGGTGTGATAGGAAGGTAAGGGTGTGATGGGAGGGGCAGGGTGTGATAGGAAGGTAATGGTGTGATGGCAGGGTAAGGGTGTGATGAGAGAGGTCAGGGTGTGATGGCAGGGTAAGGGTGTGATGGGCGAGGTCAGGGTGTTATGGCAGGGTAAGGGCGAGATGGGAGGGTCATGGTGTGATGGCAGGGTAAGGGTGTGATGGGAGAGGTCAGGCTGTGATGGCAGGGTCAGGGTGTGATGGGAGGGGCAGGGTGTGATGGCAGGGTAAGGGTGTGATGGGAGGGGCAGGGTGTGATGGCAGGGTAAGGGTGTGATGGGAGGGGCAGGGTGTGATGGCAGGGTTGGGGTGTAATGGGAGAGGTCAGGGTGTGATGGCAAGGTAAGGGTGTGATGGCAGGGTAAGGGTGTGATGGGCGAGGTCAGGGTGTGATGGCAGGGTAAGGGTGTGTTGGCAGGGTAAGGGTGTGATGGCAGGGTAAGGGTGTGATGGGCGAGGTCAGGGTGTGATGGCAGGGTGAGGGTGTGTTGGCAGGGTAAGGGTGTGATGGCAGTGTCAGGGTGTGATGGCAGGGTAAGGGTGTGATGGCAGGGTAAGGGTGTGATGGGAGAGGTCAGGGTGTGATGGGAGAGGTCAGGGTGTGATGGCAGGGTCAGGGTGTGATGGGAGAGGTCAGGGTGTGATGGCAGGGTAAGGGTGTGATGGCAGGGTAAGCGTGTGATGGCAGGGTAAGGGTGTGATGGCAGGGTAAGGGCGAGATGGGAGGGTCATGGTGTGATAGGAAGGTAAGGGTGTGATGGCAGGGTTGGGGTGTGATGGGAGAGGTCAGGGTGTGATGGCAAGGTAAGGGTGTGATGGCAGGGTAAGGGTGTGATGGCAAGGTAAGGGTGTGATGGCAGGGTAAGGGTGTGATGAGCGAGATCAGGGTGTGATGGCAGGGTAAGGGTGTGATGGGCGAGGTCAGGGTGTGATGGCAGGGTAAGGGTGTGTTGGCAGGGTAAGGGTGTGATGGCAGTGTCAGGGTGTGATGGCAGGGTAAGGGTGTGATCAGAGAGGTCAGGGTGTGATGGCAGGGTCAGGGTGTGATAGGAGAGGTCAGGGTGTGATGGCAGGGTAAAGGTGTGATGGCAGGGTCAGGGTGTGATGGCAGGGTAAGGGTGTGATGGCAGGGTAAGGGATGGCAGGGTAAGCGTGTGATTGCAGGGTAAGGGTGTGATGGCAGGGTAAGGGTGTGATGGCAGGGTCAGGGTGTGATGGCAGGGTCAGGGTGTGATAGGAAGGTAAGGGTGTGATGGCAGGGTCAGGGTGTGATGGCAGGGTAAGGGTGTGATCAGAGAGGTCAGGGTGTGATGGCAGGGTCAGGGTGTGATAGGAGAGGTCAGGGTGTGATGGCAGGGTAAGGGTGTGATGGCAGGGTCAGGGTGTGATGGCAGGGTAAGGGTGTGATGGCAGGGTAAGGGATGGCAGGGTAAGCGTGTGATTGCAGGGTAAGGGTGTGATGGCAGGGTAAGGGTGTGATGGCAGGGTCAGGGTGTGATGGCAGGGTCAGGGTGTGATAGGAAGGTAAGGGTGTGATGGCAGGGTCAGGGTGTGATGGCAGGGTAAGGGTGTGATGGCAGGGTTGGGGTGTGATGGGAGAGGTCAAGGTGTGATGGCAGGGTCAGGGTGTGATGGCAGGGTAAGGGTGTGATGGTGGGTTAGGGTGTGATGGCAGGGTTAGGGTGTGATGGCAGGGTTGGGGTGTGATGGGAGAGGTCAGGGTGTGATGGCAGGGTAAGGGTGTGATGGCAAGGTAAGGGTGTGATGGGAGAGGTCAGGGTGTGATGGCAGGGTAAGGGCGAGATGGGAGCGTCATGGTGTGATAGGAAGGTAAGGGTGTGATGGCAGGGTTGGGGTGTGATGGGAGAGGTCAGGGTGTGATGGCAGGGTAAGGGTGTGATGGGCGAGGTCAGGGTGTGATGGGCGAGGTCAGGGGTTGATGGAAGGGTAAGGGTGTGATGGGCGAGGTCAGGGGTTGATGGCAGGGTCAGGGTGTGATAGGAAGGTAAGGG
This sequence comes from Ascaphus truei, assembly GCF_040206685.1. NCBI lineage: Eukaryota > Metazoa > Chordata > Amphibia > Anura > Ascaphidae > Ascaphus > Ascaphus truei. The sequence goes on from NC_134502.1 coordinate 17,942,655, forward strand.
TGTGATGGCAGGGTCAGGGTGTGATGGGCGAGGTCAGGGGTTGATGGCAGGGTAAGGGTGTGATTGGGGAGTTCAGGGTGTGACTGTTAGGTCATTTTGTGATGCGGTGTGGCCTGTCTATGATCTCTGACTCCTCACAGGGACCTGAAGCTGGATAATCTTCTCCTGGACTCAGAGGGCTACGTGAAACTGGCTGATTACGGACTCTGCAAAGAGGGTCAGTGTGTGTGTGTGTGTGTGTGTGTGTGTTTATCAATAGAAAGCGCCCCCTAGCGCGAAACGTACGTCAGGTGACCCGACGGCATGACGTCACCTTGCGGACCCGGCAGAGACACAAACTTCCCAAACTGAAGCCGGAGCGGCACCATGTAACGGGCAGAGACTCGAGCCTGAATATGCCTGCACACAGATAAGTCTCCCTTTAGCCCATGCTCCCCCCCCTCCCCCACTACAAGATTGCGCTACTAGTATCAATGTGTGGAAGACTAGGGTGACGCTGGCTATACCAATATATACATTTTTGGTAACATTGTTGCAGGTCACTTATTACACTTATCATTACTTGGATACACCTAGACCCAGAATGTTGCTACAGATTGTGGGTAGCACGGTTTAGGTGTACTGGTTTGATACATATATCCTGATTATTAGTACACCTGGGCTAATTACTATACCGAGGCGATGCTTTTATTTTCATCTTTAGTCTCGCTCTGGCTACGTGATCGATGAGCGATATTTGATCTAGTTGATGTGATTATCTCTGGCTAGCTAGACAATGTTAATATTAACGGACTGTCTCGTGGCGCACTGCGGTCTGCATTTTTTGGGATCCCATGAAGATCTCGGCATTAGTCGATTCTTGTCTATTGTCAATTATATATTGTTCAATATAGATAGGAGGCTATAACTGGATACGGTCATTGAACCGTGCCTCGGGGCACTCTCTCTGCACATTTGGTGCTCGCCCTTCCATAGAACCCCCTCGTTTGCAGAGCTATTCCAACGTATAATTAGCTAGCTTACCATCTGCCTAGGTGACCATTGCGCCACAGTCTATGTCCGCATAGTGACTCTATGCCGCATTACATTTATACCTTACAAGATACACTAGTCTCTCAGTTTTGTGTTCAGCTGTTTTTGACATGTATACTATATAGTTAACCAGCTGAGAGATCCGGCGTTGCCTGGGAGTACAATTTCCCGCTCCCCCCTCTCTCTCCACTCCCCCTGTCTGTTTCTCCGCTCCCCCCTCTCTGTTTGTGTCCCCCCCCCTGCGCAGCTCTGTTCCCCCCTAGTAAACAGTGGTCCTTTTGACTCACAACGAGAGAGAAAGACTATCTGAAAGGACAAGCGCAAGACAGAGCGCCCGACTTGCAAAACTGCTAGAATCCACTCGCAGGTAGAAATCGCTTGTGGTTTCCAATAATATTGGTTAGACGTCCCTCTATATCCCGCCGTTCCCCTCGACCGCCTTTTCTGGCGTCTCTGCCGCCAGCTGGAGCTGTGGTGGATGTTGTTGCATCGCAGGCTGGCGACGTTGCCACGAAAGCGAGGCATGGTTCCACAAGATAGCTACCCAACGCATTTCGCCGGCACTGTCCTGGCTTTATCAGGTGTGACATCGCCAGCCCGCAAAGCCACAGCACCCATTACAGCTCCAGCTGACGGCAGGGACGCCGGAGAAGGTGCTGAAGAGGAACGATATGGTCATAGAGGGACGTTTTACCGACACTATCTGAGACTACAAAAGATTTTTACATGCGGGTTGATAGTAGCACTTTTGTGAGTATATAGAGTTTCTATTTAGATTTTATAAATATAATTGTATTACACTATTGTGGGGCACTTTGGAATCTATCTATCTATCTATCAAAGAAAAAAATAGGTACTCGCAAGATTTGGCAAAAATACTGAAAACTGTTTTTTTAGCGATCAATGTTTCGGTTCAACCTAGAAACTTTAAAGACTCTAGGAGGTTAAACCAAAACACTGACAACTAAATAAATAGTTTTCACTATACTTGCCAAGCCCTGCGCGTAGACACAAACCGAGATGACGTGGATCCACTAACGGTCCTGTACTTAAATTAGACCTCAACAGCTGAAAATGGTGACAGCAAAGAGGGTGCGATTCTGTGAATTGTAATGAATAACAAATAGAAGCTCTTGCAAAGAATTCACTTTAAATGGACACCGCTCCTAAAACTTAACATTTATTTAACAGATGAATTAAAACGTGTCCCTGTTCTTTAATTTTACAGTAATGAAACAGTGAGTGTATAGGGTATTTTGGCAGTGAAACGCGTTGGTAGGGCAACGACCTTGCTATTTTTTTCTACTATGACCAACAAATGATTATTTTTATGGAAAAGACACTTTCCCTCTCATAATCTTTTTTTCAAGTTTGGATACCCCTGGCTGTGCTCTGTGACTCTCTCTCATTCTTTGTGTCCTATATTGGCAGTGAGTAAACCACTGATATGTACTTGATATTGATAGCTCCAAGTGATGTAATTTTCACTTGAAATAAACGTTACAGGGACAATGCGTTCCTCTAAGCAATTAGGTGGTTTAGGCCTTGCCCCCGCTGCCTACTACAGCGGACGCTGCACGGACGAGAGCCCTCCCCTCAATGGCGCCGGGCCCGCTGCGAGGGGCGGCCACAGCGCTGAGGCGCGAGCTGCTCCTGCTCTCAATAGAATTGAGAGCAGGACTCGCTACGGAGCGATAACGCACACCCCCCGGCGGTTCAGCCAATGAGGGCGAACTTGCCGGGTGACGTCATGGCCGCGCCCCCGTCACTCCCCCAAAACGCCCCCCCCCCCCCACCCCGATCTCTCTTAGTGCAGCTCCCTGCAGACCAGGTAATCGGCTGCACGCGCCACCAATCTCGCGGGCGCGCGTTGCAGCTGAGTTACCGGGGCCTTAGCCTAACTCACCAATGTAAGCTCCAAAGCTGCATAGGTAACTTACAGACAGACTTTACAGACTTTAAGACCCACCTTAAAACGCACCTGCTTATGGAAGCATGAGTAGCTCCGTGGCTGATACTTTACACCTCATACATAAAGCTTGGCCCCCTGCAGACACACTTAAAGCTGCAGTTCAGTCTTTTTTTTATTTTATTTTTTTACATTTATTTTTTTACTTCAATAGTTTTATGTGTGCAATCTCTAATTACCTAAAGAACAGTATAGCTGCAGCTCAATTCGTTCTCCATGTATTGATAGGTCGAAATTTGGTGACATATTAAAAGCTGGGATTTGTTTATATTCTGCTTGTCTGTCAGTGGAAGCTCATGAATATTCATGAGCACTCCTGCACTGACATGTGCTAGAGGGAGGGCAGGTCTGACAAAGGGGTGTGTCAGGTCTTGTGACAGGACAGGAAGGGGCAGTGCCTTAGCAAATGGCTGTTAAAATAGAATACAAGAAAATTGGTCTTTCAAAGTTGTTTTTTTAAAAACAGAAAATGCTAAAAGTATTTTTTCTTACTACAGAACTGATTTATTAAAAAAAACAAACATGCAGGATATTGACTGAACTGCAGCTTTAGCAGAACGCCCTCCTACTGTCTCTGTACGTTACTCCTGCTTACCAATTAGATTGTAAGCTCTTCGGAGCAGGGACTCCTCTTCCTAAATGTCACTTATGTCGGAAAGCACTTCTTCCCATTATGTGTTATTTGTATTTTTGGTAATTTATATGATTATGTCACGTGTATAACTGCTGTGAAGCGCTATGTACATGAATGGCGCTATATAAATAAAGATATACATACATACATACAGTACATAGTGTGAATACACAGGACACACTTCCTTAGAGTTGAAACACAAATAGTAGTATAGTATTACCCCATAGGGACAACTACTAATATGGGTAATATAGGCGTGCAACCTGCTATTTAGTATATGACATACTTATATTAATTAACTGAGTCATCTAAGCATCAGAAATACTCTATTGATCCTACCCTGAGCATACTTTGAGGGACAATAAGTTCCCTTGATCAAGTAATAGAGGATATGATAACTATATACAAATATATTCGGGGACAGTACAAGGAGCTTTCGAAAGAACTGTTCATCCCACGGGCAGTACAAAGGACTCGGGGGTCATCCCTTCAGGCTTCGTTCCCGGTGGCTGCGGCTGCGCATGCGTGCCGCACACAAGATACTGCCCTCTATGGGGTAGGCGTGTGTGTGCGCGCGCAAGGCGTGATGCGCGACGCCCGTCGCGTCTCCGCCTCCCCATCCCATAGGCCACGGATCGCCCCTGGGGCAGGAGCGCGCGGCGCTACGTTGCGTGCGCGCCGACTATATCCAATGCCTAAGGCATTAAATGTTTGAGAGTGCGACCATCTTGTGTGTATATGTATATATATACACACACACACACACACACACACACACACACACACACACACACACACACACACATATATATATATACAGTGTTCGACAAACCTATACATTTGCTCGCCCCGGGCGAGTGGATTTAACCCCCGGGCGAGTAAATATTGGCCCAAGCAGCACACGTTTGGTACTAGGTGGCGAGTAGATTTTTTTGTGTGGCGAGTAGATTTTTTGGTGATTTGTCAACCACTGTATGTATATATACTGTGAGTGTGTATTGTGTATATACTGTATACACTGTGTGTTGGCATATATTTTGTATATACTGTGTTCAAACACAGTACCAACTCTCTGTATGAGGTCCCTCTATATAGCCTTTATGTATTGTATAGCTATGTATAAACTCTCAATACAGTATATAAGATCTCTCTCTCTCTCTCTGTATAAGATCTCCCTCTCGCTGCATAACATATCTGCATAGTTTCTCTGTATAATATATCTACATGTTATACAGAGTATAAACTCTCTCGGAATAATCTTTCTCTGTATAATGTCACTCTGTATAAGATCGCTTTCTCTGTATAAAATCTATCTGTCTCTCTCTCTCTCTCTCTCTCTGTATAATGTCTCTCTCTGTATAAGAATGCTGGCTGTATAAAATCTTGCTCTGTATGAGATCGTTCTCTGTATAAGATTGCTCTCTGTATAAAATCTCTCTCTCTCTCTATGTATTAGGTATGGGTCCGTGTGACCGCACCTCCACGTTCTGTGGCACCCCGGAGTTCCTGGCCCCCGAGGTTCTCACGGACGCTTCGTACACTCGGGCCGTGGACTGGTGGGGGTTCGGGGTCCTGATCTACGAGATGATGGTGGGAGAGGTGAGGGGGGCTCTCTTGGGACACGGTGAGGAGGGGGGACCCTGAAAAATGGGGGAGGGGGATCCACTGAGAGACCATGAAATCTGAGGGGTCACAGGAAATACAGAAGGGCGGCCACAAAAACTGGGGCATCACAGGGAAGGCTGGAGAGGACCACAAAAGATGGGGATCAGAAGGGGCTCCTTAAATGGCTACAGGGGACACTGACAGGAGGGTCCACCCTTAGAGGATTAAATGAAACTAGCCTCTCTCTCTCTGCCTCCTCTCCCAAACCCCTCAGTCTCCGTTCCCCGGGGACACTGACAGGAGGGTCCACCCTTAGAGGAGTAAATGAAACTAACCTCTCTCTCTCTCTCTGCCTCCTCTCCCAAACCCCTCAGTCTCCGTTCCCCGGGGACACTGACAGGAGGGTCCACCCTTAGAGGAGTAAATGAAACTAACCTCTCTCTCTCTCTCTGCCTCCTCTCCCAAACCCCTCAGTCTCCGTTCCCCGGGGACGAGGAGGAGGAAGTGTTTGACAGCATCGTCAACGACGAGGTTCGTTACCCACGATTCCTCTCCGCGGAAGCCATCGCCATCATGAGACGGGTGAGAGAGTTATCCGCAGATCAACGCAGCTATCCCCCCTCCTCCCCCCCACCCCAACCTCCCACCCACACCACCACCCCTGCAGAGCATTGCAACTATTCCATCCTGCAGAGCGTTGCGGCTATTCCACCCTACAGAGCGTCGCGACTGTTCCACCCTGCAGAGCGTCGCGACTGTTCCACCCTGCAGGGCGTCGCGACTGTTCCACCCTGCAGAGCGTCGCGACTGTTCCACCCTGCAGGGCGTCGCGACTGTTCCACCCTGCAGAGCGCCGCAGTGACCGGGCGTTTTGTGCGTCTCTCTGTCTCGTCGTTGCAGCTCTTGCGCAGGAACCCGGAGAGACGTCTGGGGTCGGGAGAGCGGGACGCCGAGGACGTGAAGAAGCAGCCGTTTTTCAAGGTGAGGTGACCGGCAGCGTCTGTAGGGGAACCCGGGGACTTCTTACTGTGCACTTCTTTACATTCAGTTATTTTATAGATGTATTTCTCTTACCGGTTCTCTCTCATATGTCTCTCTCTCATATGTCTGTCTCTCTCTCTCTCATATCTCTCTCTCATATGTCTGTCTCTCTCTCCTTCTCTCTCTCCTTCTCTCTCTCATATGTCTGTCTCTCTCTCCTTCTCTCTCTCCTTCTCTCTCTCATATGTCTGTCTCTCTCTCCTTCTCTCTCTCATATGTCTGTCTCTCTCTCCTTCTCTCTCTCATATGTCTGTCTCTCTCTCCTTCTCTCTCTCATATGTCTGTCTCTCTCTCCTTCTCTCTCTCCTTCTCTCTCTCATATGTCTGTCTCTCTCTCCTTCTCTCTCTCCTTCTCTCTCTCCTTCTCTCTCTCTCTACCTTCTCTTTTTCTCTCTCTCTCTCCTCTCTCTCTCTCCTTCTCTCTCTCTCTCTCTCTCTCTCTCCTTCTCTCTCTCTGTCTCCTTCTCTCTCTCCTTCTCTCTCGCTCTCTCTACCTTCTCTTTCTTTCTCTCTCTCTCTTTCTCTCCCCCCCCTCCCCCTCCCCGGCACCATCTTGCCCTGCAAGGTGCGGTCAGCCACCAGGCTCCGCAACTTCAAAATGGCGCCGCGTTGCCACGTGAACTTGACGTCGCGGCTGCCACGCGGCAAGTTCACGTGGCGCCGAGGCGTCGCGTGATGCCCCGTTATCATGGCAACGCGATGCTGCGTGAGGCCGTCATGTAGCGTCCCGTTGTCATGGCAACTAGTCGTCACGTAGCATCCCATTGCCATGGCAACGTGGCGCCATTTGACGTTGCGCGGCCATGTTGACAGGGTTTGCAGGGGGAGATGCCGCCGCCCGGAGAGTAGTCCGCACAACCCGTAGCCCGGAGATACGTGGCTGAAACCCGTAGTGGTGGCAACCCTGGGTGCAGTTCATTAAGTGGGATCCGCTTAAAGAACCAGTTCGTTGCAGTGTGTCACCTCCTCTCTCTCACCTCACCATGTGCCCCTCATCTCTCTCTCTCTTCCCCCTCTCCTCCTCTCCCTCTCTTTCTTCTCCCTCTCCTCCCGTTTTGTCCCTCACTCACCTCACGCCTCTCTCTCTCTCTCTGCCCCACCCTCCCAGGACCTGGATTTTGAGGCTCTCCTCTCCCGCCGCCTACCTCCCCCCTTCACCCCGTCCCTGAAGGAGCCGCAAGACATCAGCAACTTTGACCCGGAGTTCACCTGCGAGGGTCCGGAGCTGACCCCACCGAGGGAGCCGCGACCTCTGACCTCCCACGAGCAGGGAATGTTCCAGGGCTTCGACTACGTGAGGGAGGGCGCCTGAGAGAGCGGGGCAACTATCAACAGACACCTCGGGGCAATTCTGTCTGTGTCCCTTATCTCCTCCCTCAATGTTCTCTCTCTTATTTCCCTTCCCCCCCTATTTCTCTCCTCCCTCCTCTATGTCTCCCTTCCTCTCTCTCTGCCTCCTGACAAGTCATGTAAATAAAAATCTTTATATAACTTTGTGACTTTTACTGCAGAGGTAGGTGTGTGCGAGAGAGTGTTTGAGTGTGTGTGTGTGTGTGTGTGTGTGTGTGTGAGAGTCAGAGTGTGAGAGTCAGAGTGTGAGTGAGTGTGTGAGAATGTGTGTGTGTTAGAGTGAGAGTGTGTGTGTGAGTCAGAGAGTGAGAGTGTGTGTAAGTGCTGCATTAATAAGTGAGTGCTGCCTGGGCGTACCCTTTTTCTTGGGATAGAGATACAGGATGTTCCAAAATGATTCATCAAAAAATATATCAAATATTTACTGCTGGATAAATAATTTTGGGACAATGTGTGTATGTGTGTGTGTATATACTGTATATATATATATATATATTTACAGTATACAGTATACAGTTAAATGTAATAAATACAGTGACGCAGAAACGTCTGTGTACAGATGTAGCATAACTGGGACACGGTGCTTGACTTTGAACGCCTCTGACCCGGTGCCGGAGGAGAAGTGCTGTGGTGGGTTCTGATCCGGCAGCAAGAACCCCCCACCCCCCGCAGCTCCGGAGACAGTAAGCTGTGTGTTTGGGAGAAAACACTCACTCCCACCTGTGATAGTTTAAAACGCCGTTTGTACAGTATAACCGGACACATTATGGACGGCCATTACTTCTCAAGCAGCCAGGACCCCTGGGATCTGTCCCACTCCATCCATCATATCCTTTTTACATTTGTTTCTGGTTATCTAGACAATATATGGCTTATTCACAGTTTATATTTGATATAATTGTGTTGATTTAGTGCTGATTTTTTCTCTTTTATATAATATATACTTGCTGAGAGACCCGGCGTTCGCACGTGAGTTAAATTTCCCTCTGGGGGGGGGGGGGGGGGGCAGTGGACAGGAGGGAGGGACGGACAGTGGACAGGAGGGGGGGGGCAGTGGACCGTGAGGCCGAGGGGCAAGAGAGTGGCAGTTGGGTGACATAGAGCCAACAATCTGATTGACCAGAGGCTGAGGACCAATCAGATTCACCGCATCTAGCACCAGACTCACAAGAATCAATTTTATTATAAATAGAAGATTGTATAGATTGTATTGTATGTCTTTATTTATATAGCGCCAAAAGTGTACTCAGCGCTTCACAAAGAATACAGTACAGGGAATTATAATAATACAATAAGTGCAGCACAAATCAGACAAAAGGAAAGGAAATCCCTGCCCCGAAGAGCTTACAATCTAAGAGGTTTGAGGGGAAACGTACAGAGACAGCAGGTGAGGGAATAAGTGTTGTAGATGGGTGTGCTTGGCGACAATGGGTGGTATAAGTGACTGTGGGACAATAGCCATGAGTGCAGGCTTTTGGGATGCTTGATTTGTGGGGCAAGTTTTAGGGTTGGTCAGTGTTAAATGAAATGGTTAACACCATTTACAGGGGAAGAGATGGCAGGGAGGCATGAGTGAGATCAGGTGTATATGTCTGGCTTCAGGCTTAGGGGAGATCCCCAGCAGCAGGAAAGAGTAGATAGAGGGTGTGAATAGAGGATTTATGGGGGTGATTTTTATTGATGGTTGTTGGGAGAGAGGTGTATAAATAATGGTGCAGTGGGGAGTGGGGAAGGTCGAGAGAACAGGGACATTCACCAAGGAGTGAGGAAACAGTAAACAGAAAAAGCAATACGGAGGGCATAGTGAGATGCAGGAGGAGAGACTTCCCTGTTATTGGAGGATAGGAAGAGTACAAATAATCACAGCTTTTAGAAAGTAAAGTTCTCACAGTTGTAAAGTTGTTGTTCAGAGTCCAGATCTTCCTCCAATCTTCACCTCCAAATTCAACTCCAAGATTAACTCCACACACTTAAATGTTACACAGCCATATGTATATATTTTGTGTTTCATATATATATATATATATATATATATATATATATATATATATATATATATATATATATATATAAAATCCAAAAAACACCACCTTGTGAAAGTCCCACTGGGGGACCGTCGTTTTTTGTGTCTTCTATGAAATATAAAAAATTTATGATTTACTTACCTGCGTGCTGTCCCTTGATGTCGTGTTGCAACCGGTATCGTATGGTCTGTTATTGCTTTATGGGATAAGCACCAAAACTTATTTACTCGCAAATGGTGTGCCAGCTGTGCATTGGATTATATATATATATATATATATATATTAGTAAAATGCAGCAACCAGCACACAATTGTATAATGAATCCAGATGCTTATCCCATATACAAAAATTGTAATAAATATTACCAGATTGAAGTCCAACAAATTGGAGACATCACCTCAGTCTGTATTTTTTTCAATACAAACTACTACTTGAAATATATTCCTGGTGTGCTGTTTCCAATTTGCTGGACTTCAATCTGGTAATATTATTACTATCTATCTATATATATATATATATATATATATATATGTATATATAAATAAGACTGAAATAATGTTTGTGTGTGTGTATTTGTACCCCCTGTGATTGGCCGGCGGGCAGCCACAGCTCATTGGCCTGCGGGGTGGGCTGATGTCACAGTCACTCCTACACAGGGCGTGACAGTCACACCACCCTCACACCGCGTGCGCCTCTTGGCCTCACTGTCCATTTGGTGACTGGTAGTACCGCATAGGGACCCCACAGTCAAAGCTTCCCCACTCCGCAGCCTCCCTCACTGTCTCCCCCCTCCCCCCCGCACCGCCATCCTCCCGCTCACACCACCACCCCACTACACACACGCATCCTACCTCGCGCTCTCCCCCTTCCACACTCTCCCTCACTCTCTCCCCCCTACCAACGCGCAATCCTCCCGCTCACCGGCGCCGTCCTCCCGCACACCCCTGGGGGGAGAGTGTGTGCCTGCAGGGGAGTGGAGGGGGGGGGAACAGAACAGTGGTGGCCACTCTTCTCTCTCCACTCCCCCCGATCCAGTTGCTGGTGCAGTGTGGTGTCCCCCCTTCTGCCCCAGTCCCTGTGGCTGCCTGCCCGGGGACGGAGGTGGTAGGGGGGGGGGAGAACAGTGTGCACCCGCCGGGGGGACGGGGGAGCAGAGCAGTGGTGGTGTGGGAGATGGGGGGAGCAGGGTGGTTCACGGTCACGGCTTGTGGGGTGATGGAGGCATGAGATTCAGCACTCACAGATCCTCCGGCACTCCTCTCCTAGGTGCTTGCCTGCCTCCGCTCCCCCTCCCCCCCCCCCTGCGGCGATCGGGAACCGGGCAGCGAGTTGAGCCTCCTTGCGGACCCACAATGTGCCGTGCTGGGGAGGGGGGGGGAGAGGAGGTGGGACCTGAACCGCAGCACTGCATGGAGGAGCGGAGATCCTCCGGCACTCTCCTATGTGCGTCTGCCTCAGCTCCCCCTGATGCGCTGCGGGGGGGATGGATCAACGGAGGTGAACGCGCCCGGTGGAGATGGAGGGGAGCGGAGTGGGGATGTTGAGGGTCCCCCCCACTCACATCTGTCGCTTCCTACTCCACTTTGTGAGTGTGTGTGTGTATGAGAGAGAGAGTGTATGTATGGGAGAGAGGTGTGTGCGCGTGTGCGTGCGCATGCACACACAGAGGATACCAGAAGTACCCACCCAGTCAACCTTCCACCCTCTCCCGTGCCGTCCTCCCGCTCACCTCACCTCTAGTATCCATTTTGTGAGTAAGAATGAGTGTGTGGTGTGAATGGGAGGTTTCGCTTCTAAGTAGATTTACGACTGTGACTAAAGTAACACCTACATTCTAGTGATAGTGTGTACCAGGTACCTATTCATAGCTGTTTTGAGGCCAGTTCTAACCAGGTTTAACGATCTGTAAAATGATTGGTTTAAGAATTAAGGAGTATTATAATCTGTTTAGTAACACATTTTGAACAAAGGAAATTAAATGTATACAGAGCCTGCTTGGACACTCCCTGACAGAGAGTCTTATAGACTTTTGAATGAGTATGATCATACATTGCAATAAACTACTTATTATCAAATGAACCCCATTTGTCAGTTTGGAACATTGACAGTTCCAATTTAGTTTCTATATCTAATTTCTTTAGTGATTTTCCTCTATGTGTCATTAGCTCAAAAGAGGAGTTGTCAAGAGTACTATGCCATGCACTTAGAAAGTCAGTATTATCCAGGTCTAATGTGGGTGTTTTAGAATTGCTGAGGCCTCTCGGAATTCTTGTACTCCCGATATATTTGTCTACCGTGGGGATGTCCCACCATTGCTTTATTTCGTTCGTCATTCGTTTCTCGGAAGTTTGAAATTGGGAAAAGAGATTATCTTCATCGAATTGTAGTATGCTATCTGTTTCTAAGGCTAGGTCCCCGGTGCCTGCTGCAGCGCGCGCTATGGGGTGCCCTGCAGGGACAAGAACCACCCCTCAATGGGGCCGGGCCCACTAGCTCCCTTGGCCGCCGATTTATATGACCAGTTTTTCCTGAAGACAGTCAAATTGTCTTTAGTACTGGTGACGAGCACAGTGGCCCCGCCCCCTTGCGGTTCAGCCAATGGGGACGAACCTACCGGGTGATGCCATGGCCGCGCCCCCGGTCTTTCTCCCTGCGCTGCGCCGACACCGGGGCCGTAGCCCAAGGCTGAGATTATAGTAGGTGCGCGCGCGCGCTCAACGGAGCGCACAGCGTCACGCGCGCCTATCGCTCGAGCGATCCTTGCACTGAGGTCTGAGGCGATGGGGAGGCGTGGCGGATACGTCACCAGACTGGTTCGCCCTCATTGGCTGAAGTGCTTACTTGACGTGGCCGCGTTTTTAGCTTGAAAATTCAGGCGCGCGGTCACGCCCGCGCTCGTGCGCATTATGGCGGCCCTCATTGACTTCCACAGATTGGTTCTCGCGGCGTGCGCCATCGCGGTTACTATAAACGCAGCCTAATTCTAGATTTTCAAGTCAACAAAAAATATCATTTAACTTCGTCTTTCTATTTTTGTCTAGTTTGAGATAGCGAGATGTGTCTCCAGAACTGGAAGTGAACAAAGGCAGCGACCCGGGGAAAAACCGTGAAGAAGACAGAGAGAAGTGTAATACAATGTGATCATGTATAGTGATATCGAGTGAGGAGTGATCGGTGTAGGTGAATCGAAATTGAAGATACAAGTTCCCAATTTTCACAAATTAAAAGTTTAGTGATGGTCAATATTGACAGCGTAGTCTTGCAGCTGGAGTGGAAACGCCGGGAAAGCGCGGCGCTGGGGGAGGGGGATTCCTCGATGGCACCGTAGAGGGATCCATTCCTTTCAATGAGATCTCCCACTGCTTTAATTCTCCCGGGCTGCAATCGGCGCCAGGAACCGTAAGCTTGGCTACATCTGTACATTAAACTATATAAGCTGTATGTAAAGGAGGGCCCCAGTCATGCGGCGGGTTCCGTTCTAAGGATCCGCCGCAATGCGAAAATTGCCGGAAAGCGGAACCGACGATTTTCGTTATGTGCGCATGCGCAGGCAGGCAATGCGCCGTTCTACGCATGCGCAACATCGGCAAAAAAAAACATTCTGCGCATGCGCGACCCTGGGCCGGCCCGTTCGGCCTATGTGCGACATCGGACCAGCCTGTTCTGCGCATGCGCAGACATGGCAGCCCCCTTCTCGGTACCGCCGGATCGGCGAAAAGCAGGGCGCCGAGAAGTGGGGCCTTGCTGTACACCATAAATATAGATATAAATCCCTCGATATAAGGAACAGATACATTCCTGAAAAGTTACCCGTAATGCCAAATTCCATGGATGGACCCCTATTTCCCATTATATATAATAACCGTTCATACGGAAACATTTTCGGCCCCAAAATATAATAAAATCCCACTTAAGAATGCAACAAAGGCTTTTTTTTAAGCCCATATTTAATGGGAAATGATAACTTTATGATAAAATAATATTATTTTAAATAACCTATTGACAATCCCAATGCCATGTCAGCCGCCCATTTTCTCTCCTTAACCTCCTCCTACGGTCTCTCCCGGGGGACCACCTCTCCTACTCACTGCATTGGACCATCCCTTGACCTGGCTTTCTCCTGCGTCTGCTTAGTACTGTATCTAACTCCTCAAATACGCCTTCTCTCTTATCATCACCTCCTAACCTTACACTACCCTCTCCACCCTCCCAAACACCTACTTCCACTCGCATGTACATGAGCCTACATGCTCGAGACCCCCTCTAATTTTCAGCATTTATACAATCTCTCCTCTCTCCCATCTCTACCCTTTCCTGCCCCGACCTAGCAACTGCTATATACGACAGTACACTCTCATCAGCCTTGGACAAGATGGCACCTGCCACCACATGTCACCCCCTGGAAATCCAAGCCACAACTGCGGCACACACACTTTACCCACTACCCCCCAAAAGTGCTCACACACTGCCGAACGTTACTGGAGGAAATCCCACTCCAAAGAAGAAGACTTCCTCCACTATACATTCATATTCTCCTTCTATAACACTGCCCTTTCCCTTGCCAAGCAAACCTACTTTTCTTCACTCATACAAACTGTCCCTCTACGCCCAACTACCCTTGCGCCACCTTCGACCCTCGTGGCCAGAGACCTCACCACCTACTTCACAGACAAGATTCCGTCAATGAGACATGACATCTCTACATGTCAAGTTCCAAACACCAACACCAACCTCCCCTCCCAGACCTAAAATCCAGCTCAGCTCATTTTCCCCCGTGACAGAGGACGAGGTTGTCGCGGTCGGCGTAGCCGGCCTTCCTTAATAAAGGTGGAGTCCGGCTGGCTGCCCCTGAAACCATATGGTATGGGCTGAGAGTGTCAGCTCTTGGGTCTAATATTGTACCTTACTGTGTTGCCTGTAATTTTGTTCCTCTGTTATACTGTCCCCCATAGGGTTATAAACTAGGAACTGTGTGTGTGGGGTTAACTGTGTAAACCCAGTGGGCTAGTTAATGCATTATCTGTGTATTCCCTTTGCCTCGTGGGCCTGCGACTGCCTGTGTCAGCTTGTAAGTGGATTGCCTTGTATGGGTGGCCTCTTATAAGAAATAGCTGCAGGGCAGGGATGTCTGGAACATGAGGGGAAAGGGGGGGAATATTTTAACCTGTCTTACCTGCCAGCAAGGTATTCTTAGCTGGTGTCTTAAAGAGAAGGTTTTAGAACCCCACATGATAGGTCAGAGGGGGGAATGCAAGCTCTTGTGTCTAAATATTGGTTCTCTGTTTTAAAACTGCAATGCATTGTGTTTGTCCTGTGATTTAAACCCAGGTTGGTGACAAAAGGCAGTGTGAATTAGCATGTGAATTACATGTGGATCAGCATTTCCATGCCCCAGCTCAGATAGGGATTCCAAGCCCAAATCTCCTCCAAGCCCAAATCTCCTCCTTTTAAGTATAAGGTTCCCCAAAGTATATTCTGTAAGGAAGTGTACTTTATATTGTGTTTTAATGTTTACTCTGTATAAGGTTCTATACAGAAAGCACAGGCATATGGTTAATATGCTGGCTAGTTTGCATAGATTCCATAATTCAGAGAGGAGAGGAAGGGCAGAGGAGGGAAACCCATTTGGTGAGTAGGATGTTCAGATTAGGAAGTCTGTTTTATGTAGACACAGCGGAGCCAGGGAAAAAACGGCCCTGGATGTCAAAACTGATAAGCAAGGTTTCTATTGGCAAGTTTTGAATTTATCCCTCCTATCAGGGAATGCGTAATTTCAATCCCTGCTTTAATTGGCTATTACACTCCTCAATGATGTAGATAGGAATCCAGCCTATATAAGAGCGTGCAGTAAAAGCAGCTCTCTCTTTCCTGTTGGAGATCTGAAGACAAGCAGCTGCTGACGGGCCTCTCAAAGGAGGAGGACGCAAAAGCTGTGCGCGAGGGGCGGCCAAGTAGATGTGAACGGGCGGGCAGCCGAAGATGTGTGCGTGTGGCTGAACAGGATAGTGCAGGTGGCGGCAACGTGATGGTGTGTGAGCGCACGCGCAGGGGCTTCGGAGGTACGGGGAGGAGCACGCCCGAGCACGGTGAAGTCAAACGCCCCTCCCGGTGTCTGCCCTGCAATAGCGCTGTGTTCCTGCTCTCCTCCGCTGGCAACCTGCTTCGCTGCGATCCTCTGCAAGTGAAAGGGTAGGCTGCCACTATATCAATCATACTATGAATGTACAGAAATAATAAAAAAAGAAAGTGAAAACACAACATTGAAAACGGGAAAAAATAAATAATACTGTAGGTAGGAGTTTGGATGACAATGGGGATAGCAAGACAAAAAGCATGGATGGGAAGGAAGAAAAAAATGGGGGGGAGAGGGAAGGGAGGTAGCAAAGAGGTGGATGAATGCTCCCCAAAGAATTGCCTTTGTGCACGTACGCTCTCCCAAGCTTGGCGCTTGGGGAGACAAACAAAATTGACTTTGAAGTGCGCTCAGCAGCATTCAATACAGCCACACACAGCCACACACAGAAACACACACAAATAGTCCCGATCCACGCTTGCAAAATTATGCAGGACACCCTGTGCTCATGCTTGGAGAGTTGGTGATGTCACCGCTCTCAGCGGCAGCGTGGACGCAGCCTAATTTTGCAAGCGCGAGCTGTTGAAATATGTAAGTATTTAAACATTTGGATTTATATTGTATACCGTTTAATAAAGTTTTTTTTTTTTTTTTTCATGTGATTTTTATTACATCAGGCAGGGGGGGGCCGAGAAATTTTATGGATGAAAAGGGGGGCTCGGCATAAAAAGTTTGCTCACCCCTGCTCTATAAGACTGTTCACGGTCCCAAGGTTCAACCTAATTATGGGTCTTTTTGTTATATGGAGTATATTTGGGGGGTTGACTTCTCCAACTGTTTCTATATAGTCTGAGACCCTATGTTGATTGTAACCGTGCAGATATATGTATGTTCAATATTTGTAGGGTTAATTTGCAAGAAATAATTGCAAATATAGCAAGTTGCTATAATATAATTATAAATCGTTTCATGTGTTAGAAGCTCAGGTGTTAGAATTAGATTACACCAGTGCGCTGTATTGTGCAGTAAGTAGAAGGGAGGGCTGGGGGGAACTTAGGGGAAAGTAAAACTGGATAGAATTTGTGCTTATGGAAAAAAGGGAAGTCAACATGTGTTAAGATTTCTGTTATTTGTTGTGTGTTTTTGGCTTAGTTTTGTGTTGTTTTGTGTAGCAGAGTCCCTCTCCTTACCTCCGGTGAGACGGGAACTGCTGGGTGTTGCGCCGGGGCTCCACGCGAGTGGGAAGGTAGCGGCGGCGGCTGCTGCAGACCTAGCACAGTTGCGGCCGGAGCGGCAGACATCTTTTAATGTCTGCAAAAGGCATTAGGAACTACAAGCCCCACAATGCTTTGCGGGAATAGACCGGCGGCCACTTTGGATAGGCTTCGCAAGGGGAGGGAAACCTCACATGGGGCTATCCCAGCCAATGGGAGTTTGGCAGTAGGAGAAGAACAGGAGATCCTCTGGATCAAGGAGCCAGCATGCTCAGTCGGACGGAGGGCTCCAAGAGAGAAGGTAGTGTCAAGGGAGCAGTGCTTGCTGGGCTAGGCCTAGACATTGCCCCTTAGGCCCCAGGTAGGCCCTGAGGCAACCCAATCGGAGTGTTGCAGTGAAGGCCCCAGATAGGGACTCTTCCCCTTTAGCACTATAGTAGTACTGTTGCACCGGTGACCTGCACCCTGGGACCAGGCCACAGGACCTAGAGACATTGTGTGAGACCCTCCGGCTTGAGCTCGCACTGAGAGTAGGATCTGGACCCTTAGGAGAGAGGGGATTTGTGTCGGAGGCCCCGCTGCGTGGGACCCGCTCCGACTCACCGCGCCAAGCCGTACCTGGGTACTGGAGTACCGAGGCAGGTACCCAACGTGCACCTACATCCACAGGGGGTAGCGCTACCTCACATTTGGGTGGGACTTGCTGGGACAAGACACCAGGAGTATTGGTGCCATAGCACCCTCAGTACTTTGGGGGAACCACCAAGTGTTGGGTCACTGGGGTTATACTGTGGGTACAGTTGGTATATGTTATATGTGTTATGTGTGTACAGTAAAGCTTAGTTATATACATTGTGTGGTGTATTATTCTTTACTCTGTGATTTGTTCCTGTGAGGGGTTATCCCGCCAACTCTGGGATCCCTGATAGGTGGAGGCACTGCACGCAAAGAGAAAGCGCTCACCCTAGGCTCCCAGAGATGGAGGTTTAGGCCTCCTGTGAGCAGCAGGTACAGCAACACGCGTAGTTTCCGTGTAGTTCCCTTAGGCATAGGGTAAGAGGGCTACATATGTATTTTACATGCCACACTTGGCTGTTTATCCACACGTCTCTCCACTGTGTTAAGAATTATGAATAGCTCCACTGGGTATATCCTTTGAGGGAGTTCATTCCCTATGAGAATTATTTAAGGGAATGTTAGAGGAATCAATTCCCCTATCAAAAGAAATACAATTCTTAAGCGTCTTAAAGCCGAAGTTGCATTAATTCAGGAAACTCATCTAGATGTGACACAGAAAGTGAAAAATGTAGGAGAGACCGGGTGGGTAAATGGATATATTCCCCAGCAGTAGGGAAAAAAGGAGTAGCCATCTTAATAAACAAATCTTTATCTTACGAAGTTATCTACAAGTAATAAAACAAGTAACAAAGAAGTCCAGAGCAACATCCAATGTGATAAAAATACACAGTGAAATACCTATGTATCTCTTGAAAAAGGGTCATTTGGTTAACCCTTTGGCCAAAGCGTATAAGCCTGCGAGCCACTTTCGAGGCATTACCATAATATCGCAGGTCCTAACACTAACTGATTAAAATCCTTATTTACCTCTATAATTAGGGGAAGGATGGTCCTGGCATTGAACCTGTCGCAACCAGCTGCATGAAAAGAAAACCTGCTTACCTGGACAGTGGGGAGGGGCGAGCTTTAAACCCTGGGTGGGAGGAGCCACAAACCTCCAAAACAGCTGAGACCAGCCGGACAAAGTTTATCTACAAGTAATACATTATTGCAAGAGTTTGGGAAGTTATAAATCAGATCTATTGGGAATAGATGTTTTTGATGTCTTTTTTTGAGGACGCAAATAGTACCAACTATTCTATCCCAGATTTATATGACGGGATTAGGGATAAGGACTATGGGAGGTATCTAAGAAAAATGTTCACTAGATGAGAAAAACATTTTCCAGGAATTGAAGGAGTTGATCTGTTACTTGAAGGGTAAACTCGGGTCAGGAAAATTGTAATTTCTGAGGAGTGGAGAGAGATGCAAAATAAGATACTGCACAGGGCCTATTATATGCTTTTGATATCAATTATAAAAGGATCGAGAAATCTAAAAATAAGTGCCTCAAGTGCTCCCAGGAAAGAGCAGATGTAAAGCACCGTTTGTGGGATTGTCTGGTTAATTCTGATTTTTGGGATAAAGTTCTGCAGTATACACAGGAAGTTATTGGGGTAACTACAATAAAAGAGCCCTTAACCCTTAGTTTGGAAATATGGAACGTTGGAAAGGGGTCAATGTACGAAACAATGTCCCAAGGCTGGCAGAGATTGTCTTGCTTGCAGCAAGAAAAACAGTGATGGTGAAATGGATAAAGCCTGCACCCCAACCAACCCCACCCGCCCCCCACTCCCACTTTAGATATTTTAATCTATTACCTGAATAAAATTGATGGTGATTGACAAATTAGAAGCTGAGACGAATTAAGAACTGAGAATGTAAAAAAAAAAATGGGAAAAGTTTATTGATACTATGTCATAACAAGTTAAGAAAAAAATTAAACAATGTCCACGAGTCAGTGCTACCAATTCTCGGATACAAGGTGACAATCTGTATGTTGTTGAACACAATCAACTTGCTTGGAGAGGAAACTGTTTAATGGAGTCTGGTGTACAATCAATAATGCTCAGAGAAAGGGAGGATATGAATGTGTGTCCTGGTGCAAATCGTATCTGTAGTGAGCAGTACTCTCTGGTTCCCTTCCTATTCTGAATACCTCCATAGAGCTTGTATGTACAAAGCAGCAGCAATATTACTCCCACTGTTAGTAACCATACGGTGGTGAGTAAGTAATGTTACTCACGATGTGATGCCGCACGCTGTAGAATAGATGCAGAAAATGCAAAGAGGGGGAAAAAGCGGAGCGCGGCGGCAACAATGGAGGGGCTGCAATGATAGAACTAGACTAAAATCAATTAATTAAGGCGACAACATGGCTTGCATATTGTTAGTAACTCTAAGGCCGGTTCTACAGTGCGTGCGCGCGCGGCAGTTTTAGTTGGCTGTGGTTAGTCAGCCTTTCTATAATGGTGCCGCGCGCGCGCGCACACGGCAGGGAGCGTGGAACCGGCCGACAGGGGGGAAGATGAGGAAGAGAAAGAAATCGTGCCGCTACCGCCGCGGAAAATGTAAGTATATGTGTGTGTATATGTGTATATGTGTGTGTATATGTGTGTATATGTGTGTGTGTGTGTGTGTGTGTGTGTGTGTGTGTGTGTGTGTGTGTGTGTGTGTGTGTGTGTGTGTGTGTGTGTGTGTGTGTACGATGTTATTAAAAAAATTATTAAAGGATTCATTTATTTATTTGAAAACGCATTTAAACACACACACATACATATACATACACACACACACATACACACACACACACACACACACACATATACATACACACACACACACACACACACACATACACATACACACATACACACACACACACACACACACACACACATATACATACATACACACACACACACACACACACACACACACACATATACATACACACACACACACACACACACATACACATACACACACACACACACACACACATACATACATATACATACACACACACACACACACATACACACACACACACACACACACACACACACACACACACACATATACACACATACACACACACACATACACACACACACACACACACACACACACACACACACACACACACACAGTACCTTACACTCGCGCACAGTATACACACAAAACATGTGCGGCACGTGCACGCTCCATCGCACAGGCAAGCGCACGCACGGCGCACACTATATAACAGCCCTTACGCGTTTCACGCTTTCCCCAGCGCTTTGTCAGAGAGTATTAAACTCTATTACACAAGTTGCTTTTTTTTAGCCAGTTCTCTCGACCGGAAGTACCATGACACCGGGTGCCGCATGTGTGGTATCAGCGACGGTCAGAATGAAAGAGAATACAATTTTCATTATCCACAGTGACACCCTCCGGTTGGAGAAACCAGACGAACATATGTGCTAATATGCTTAAAAACGAGAATATAATCCAGTGTGAAGTACAAAAATACAATTAACTTGATCAAAATGATTAAAAACAATGAATAAAGCTCACAATGGAAAAAAACTAAATTCCAAGGAACTCAGTCAATTTCTATGTTTATCTTTAAATAGAAATGGTTCTGTGAAACACTTCTATGGGATAACTTGCTCAGTTTACTAATAAAACATAGAGCTAGCAAAATGATACTCTATATGACGCATCAAAAAACTTTATCTGTCAGCATAGAAATAGACACATTGCTAGTTAGGATGCTAAAAAGAATATAATCAGGTACTATACTCAGATTATCAACTGTAATATAATTCATAAATAAATCATAATACCCAATGATCTCCTAGAACATTCTAAATATAGCTTTCCCAAGTAGCAAGTACAGATAGAAAGCAACGATGCCAGAACTGTGACTACAGTATGTAAACAGAGCACATATTGTGTCAATAAATAATGACTAATGCATAAATACACACATGTATCAAACAGTCTGCTCTGCACAGAAATAGTAAACAAATTGTAATTGAGTGTAAAATCTCCTCTTATAGTGATATGAACAGGAGTACCATAATCACCCCAAACACACCTTAGCAAACTTGACACCCTCTACAATTCAATATGCCGTTTTGTCCTCAATGCAACTACAACACACATCACTGCGAAATGCTCAAAGAACTAGATTGGTCATCCCTTGAGTCTAGGCACAAAGTTCATATTTCCTGTCTTGCCTTCAAATACTTTCTGGGCAAGCTACCCAGCTATCTGAACAAGCTCCTCACCCCTCCACATGCAGCACTTATCATCTGAGATCTGACTCCAAAAGACTGTTCATGGTCCCAAGGTTCAGCAAAGTATCCGGCCGCTCCTCCTTCTCTTACTGTGCACCCCACAACTGGAACAGTCTACCGGAGACTCTCACAGCCTCCACCAGTCTAAGTTCTTTCAAAACTAAAGCTGTCTCACATTTGAATCTGGTCTGTAACTCTTACATAGAGTACACCTATAATATATATTTTCTTTAACTGTGCATGCAATATCTTGTATATAATGTATACCCCGTTCATTAATGTAACTGCATTTTTAACCATGTATTATTGTCTTAACTCTATGCCCAGGACATACTTGAAAACGAGAGGTAACTCTCAATGTATTACTTCCTGGTAAAACATTTTAGAAATAAATAATCACTCATAATGGAGTCAAGAACCAATCTATATACCCTATATGCAAAGGATCGGACAGTCAAACAATGGAGGCAAAATTAAATTAGTACAGGAAATATTATGCATATTAGACTAGGAAGTGTTTTAATTCCCAGTCAGTATTCATTCCCCCGGGTACCAAAGGCTCGAGGGTATAAATCCAATCAATTTCTCTGCAATTTAAAACTGCTTCTCTATTGCCTTCCCTTGTATGTAACTGAACATGTTCCAAAGCGCTAAATGTAAAAGTGCTAAGAGAACCCAGGGGGCAATGTGAGAAGTGCCTGGAGACTGGATATTGTACATCTTTCTTCCTAATGGACCTCAGATGTTCTGTGATCCTTGTCTTTAATGGCCTAATAGTTCTGCCCACATAGGGACTACCACACGCACGTCTCAGGACATAAACGACATCACTTGTGTTACAAGTCATAAAGCTTTGAAGTTTCTGTCTACGATTCGTATATCTACACTTCACAGATTTGAGCGGAGTGGCATACTTCCAATTGCCACACTTGTAGAAACCATTAGAAACTTTCAACTACAAAAAAGTCTATATCAAAAAATAGATACTCAGACTCCTCCAGTATTTCTGACGTTTCAGATGGGGAAAGTAAGCAGCAGTTTCCTTCTCTATAGATGATGAAACAGGAAGACATCAAAATGACCAGAGAGATAAGGATACCTGCTCTGAAACACTCCCACTACGTAAACAAGAATTTGCTTCTACCTCATGCATCAAAAGATTGAAAAAAAAAACAAGAAAAAGGACTAGGCGCTCACTCAAAAGAAGGAGCAAAAAAGAAAAGGTAGATGGATCCCTAAAAAATGAAAATAATGTTATCAACATCTCTGGGGTTGACCTGACTGTAGAAGAAATTGATTTACTAAATAAAGGCCTACATTTTGCGTCTAATCATAATTTCCAACTCTTTCCAACTTTTATAGATCTACATAGATTTATCAGAAAGTTGTCTTTAAAAAAATTCTTTATGTCTAGAACAAAGTCAGTCCCGGTGCTTCTCCGGTGGAGGACTCGGACTGTATTAGTCCTAGTCCTCCAACTGACACCACCGGGAACCGCGTATTAGAATTTGGAGATTACACCGCATTGCAGGACTTAAATGATTTGCTAGCAGAAAACCTACACTGAACAGGGTACAAGTGATTATAATGAGCTGTTGTCATTTTTAACTAAGAGTAAATATTCTACATTCAAAAAGAAGTCTATCCTCTACCCAGCCTATAATAAGGGACCTCATTTGGAAACATTCGAAAGGCTCGTAGAGCGACACCTGCAGTCATTGGCTAGAGGATATACATTCTCCCATTCGGGTTATGACAACATGTCTAAGGGCGAGCGCCAGACCCTTTTTGGGTTAAAAAACAAACATAATCTTACTATAAAAAAAATGCAGATAAAGGCGGCGCAATTGTTGTCATGCTCACAGAAGATTATCATAAAGTAGCCAAGAGGCAACTGAATGATCCGCAGGCATATTGTAGGCTGGATAGAGATCCCACTGATACTTACCTCCTGGAGCTCCTCGTACTAATTGATCTGGGTAAGGAATTGCATGTATTGTCGGAACAAGAGTCACCTTTTCTTTAGAATTCACATCCCACTGTGCCTATTTTTCACCATCTCCCAAAGATCCATAAGTCTCTAGTCTGCCCTCCTGGAGACCTATAATATTGAGCATTGCATCTTTTGGAGATGGTGTATCAAGGTACGTGGATTTCTACCTACAACCCTTGGTACAAGCTCTCCCTACCTTTAAGACTCATCTCAATTGTTATCTATTATTCAAGATATTTCCTGGTCTAATACTTACACTTGGGTCACACTAGATGTTACATCTTGTATACCGTTATCACTCACCAATTAGATGTTAAAGCTATTAAGTCACTTTCTCAATTTATCTAATCTTCACACAGCACAGAGCACTTTTATATTAGACTGTATTATATTTCTCTTACAGCATAATTATTTTCTGTTTGATAAATATTTCTATTTACAGAAACAAGGCACAGCTATGGGAACCTCTTTAGCGCCCTCCTATGCTAACCTCTTCATGGGTTACTGGGAATCTATACACATGTTCGAAGATACTAACCCATTTCGTAAAAATATCGTTTTTTATCGTCGCTATATAGATGGCTGTTGCAGGGTACATGCAACCACACACGTGGGTTCTTTGGATAAGGCTTATTTATTTGAGCCTTAAAACATACAGCACACCAAAAACAAATAGCTTCTCATCAGCAAACAAAAGAAAATAGCTTCTTCTTCAGCAGACAAAACAAAATAGCTTCTTTTTAGCAGACAGAACAAAATAGCTTCTCTTTAGCAGACAAAACAAAAATAAGGCAGCTTCTCTTTTGTATGCAGGAGACAGACAGTTCATCACACATGTACTTTGCAACACAGACCTTACAGCAGTAATCTCTTCAGCATTTTCAGTCCTGTCTCCTCACCAGCTCTCCTGCATGTGTGTACAGCCTGGGGTTTTAACACCTTGATTATGCAGCTGGGGTCAGACTAATTAAGCAGCCCTTCTCAACTTAACCTCGTCACTGTTGCACTGCAAGCCTAAACATAGGTTTTCCAGGCATATGGCTGGTGACGTTCATTCACCCTGTCACATTCCTCCCCTGTTAGTGTGTGGCTGGGGCCACGCATGGCTGAAGCCCGATCCTCCACCCCTTCTCTAGAAAAGAAGTCAGCACTTGCATTTTCTTTTCCAGGCCTGTGCTGAATCTCAAATGAGAAGGGTTGGAGGGCCATATACCACCTGGTCAATCTAGCATTGGCGTCCTTCATGCTATTTAACCACTTTAATGGAGCATGGTCCGTCACCAGAGTAAAATGGATTCCTGCCAGGTAATGCCTCAAAGCCTCGATTGCCCACTTTACTGCGAGGCACTCCTTCTCATCACTGAGAAGTTTTTTTTCCTCGGGAACAATTTCCTACTCAGAAAAAGGATCGGATGTTCCACTCCCTCAAACTGTTGTGACAACACTGCCCCTAGCCCTATCTCTGATGCATCGGTTTGCACTACAAAAGGCCTGTTGAAGTCTGGGCTTCTAAGGACGGGACTCTCTGATAGACACCTTTTTATGTCCTCGAAGGCTCTCTGACACTCCCTTGACTATACCACTTGTGTAGGGGCACACTTTTTTGTGAAGTCCGTTAATGGGGCTGCAACTTCCGAGTAGTTGGGGATGAACCGCCAGTAGTACCCTGCTAAACCAAGCAGAGAGCATACCTGCATTTTTGTTTGGGGGGTCGGAACTTCTTTCAGGGCAACTACCTTGTCGGCTAGTGGCCTTACTTTTCCACCTCCCACTGCATACCCTAAGTATTTGGTTTATGCCTTACCTAAGGCACATTTCTTAGGGTTAGCTGTGAGACCTGCCTCTCTTAGAGATTTGAGGACCGCTTTCAGCCTATTTAGATGGGCCCGCCAGTGTTTACTATAAATGACAATGTCATCTAGGTAGGCTGCGGCATAAGCCCTATGGGGTCTCAGCACCTTATCCACGAGTCTCTGACATGTGGCTGGGGCTCCATGCAGTCCAAATGGCATTGTCACAAACTGGTATAAACCCATGGGAGTGGCAAAGGCTGTTTTGCACATGGACTTTTCCTCTAAGGGTATTTGCCAGTATCCTTTTGTTAAGTCCAGCGTGGATATATATTCTGCGTTACCAAGGGCGTCAATTAACTCGTCCACCTTTGGCATCGGATATGCGTCAAACTTGGATACCGCATTGACCTTTCGGAGGTCCACACAAAATCTTACCTTCCCATCGGGTTTAGGGACCATAACTAGTGGACTACACCACTCACTGCATGATTCCTCAATCACTCCTAAGTGTAACATTTCTTGTACCTCCTTCTCTACCAGGGCCCTACGACTCTAAGGCAACCTATAAGGACGGGAACGTACTTTTACCCCATGTGCTGTCTCGATCACATGTGAAATTAAATTAGTTTGCCCTGGCAAATCAGAAAAAACATCATGGAATTGTGTAATTATTTCTAACAAGTCCCCTTTTTGTTCAGAGGACAACTGTCTACCCATTGGGATTTTATCGTCACCCACAATGTTCTCCCGTGGGGGCTGAGGACCCAAATCCGTTTCCTCCTCCACCGAGTGGATGAATAGAGAGCGCTGCATCTTCCAGGGTTTCAGCAAGTTCACATGGTAAATTTGTTTACCCTTTCTGGACCCTGGTTGAGCGATCTCGTAATCCACATCAGTTGTGCGGCAGAGTACTTCGAATGGGCCCTGCCATTTGGCTAGGAGTTTGCTCTCACAACTGGGTAACAACAACAACCTGATCTCCTGGGTGAAACACTCTCATACGAGCATTCTGATTGTAATGTCTCTCCTGACTGTCCTGGGCTGATCTAAGATTCTCCCTAGCAAAATGGCCGACCACATCTAGGCGCTTCCTAAGGTCTATTACATATTGCAGGGAATTCTTAGAAGGGGACCGCTGTTCCTCCCAGGACTCCTTTAGGAGGTCTAGGATACCCCGGGGTTGGCGGCCATACAGCAGTTCAAATGGAGAGAATCCCGTGGAGGCCTGGGGAACTTCTCGCATTGCAAACAGCAGAAAAGGGAGAAGTTCATCCCAGGCTCTCTTCTCTGAATCTACAAATTTTCTCAGCATCCCTTTTAGAGTTCGGTTAAATCTTTCCACCAATCCGTCAGTCTGTGGATGGTAGACCGATGTCCGAACCGACTTGACCTCTAGTAATTTTAAGACATCCTGCATCAGTTTAGCCATAAAATTTGTACCCTTGTCTGTCAACATAACCTGGGGAAGTCCAACCCGTGAGAACAGCTCCAACAACTTGTTGGCTACTTGCCTCGCCGTTGCTGTTCTCAGGGGGAACGCCTCAGGATACCTTGTTGCATAGTCAACTATTACAAGAATAAACCTGTGTCCTTTCGCAGAAGGTTCTAGAGGTCCTACCAAGTCTACCCCAATCCTTTCAAAGGGAACTGACACCAAGGGTAGAGGAACCAAAGGGGCTGGTTTTTGTCCCTTTGGACTAGTTAGCTGGCACTCCGGACATGCCGCACATAACTTAGCAATATCACTATGCATCCCTGGCCAATAGAATCGGGACGAAATACGGTCCAATGTTTTATCCCTGCCCAGGTGACCACCCCAAGGGACAGTATGGGCTAGAGTGAACACAGATTTAACAAACGCCTTGGGAACCAATCTGTCTGGTGACCTCCCCTGTTTGTGTCTGCCTATTCATCCTATACAGGATATCATTTGATAATTCAAAATGGGGGAAAACTATCACCCCCTGTGCATTTACAATCTGCTCATCAATTTTTACCACCTTGTCATACTGTCTAGCAAGGATTGGGTCTTCCTTTTGCCTCTGGCGAAAGTCAGGGAGGTAAAGTTCTGGTAAATCTCCAGGGCCCATATCCCCCTCCCTCTGGCCATCCCCAGCAATCACTTGTGACCTCTGGCTACTAGAATGGTCACCTTGAGACCCATATTTCTGCAACCAGTCCTGTTTGTCAGAGCGTCTTTGCTTCCGAGTCTTTGGAACCCGGTGTCGGCAGGTGAAAAGGTCTGTCGAGAAGGGGAACAGTTTGCCAGGGTTCTCCTGAGCCACAGAATAAGTCTCCTCGTGAGAGACTGGGGCCATTAGGTCAGAAAAGAAAGGCCAGTCCAGGCCGAGCACAACGAGGGCAGGGAGCCAAGGAGCGACTCCTACTTCGAGGTAGGCCTCCTGATCCTTTACCTGTAGCCGGATTTTGTCCGTCGGATATCGTCTTACATCGCCGAGGATACATTCTATGTTCCATGGAGAGTCAAAAGAACACACGTTAGGTGGTAACAGTCCCTGGAAGACCAGAGTTTTCCCAGAGCCCGAATCGACAAGGACCTGGATGGTTTTTCCCCCAACCTGGGCTGGAAGTAGCCAGGGCTTGTAGTTTTCTCCAGTGGAGGCCGAGGCAACGGTCCTGCCGAATGAACATTCCATCCGTGGACAGTCCACATGCCGGTGGCCTTGTTCTCCGCGGGTGGAACATGGAGAGGGTTCCCTCGTAGGAGGGGGCCGTGGATAGCGCTCTGCTGGACCGGACACTGGAGACCAGGCATCTGGTGGGTCCTGTGGGTGACGTCCTCGGAAGCTCCTCTCATTTTGCGACAAGCCGACATCAGGAAGTAGATGAGGGTCTCGGCGAGGACAAGCATTTGGACTCCGCCCTTGCTGGAACGACTGCTCCTTCCTTTGGACTTGGCGGTTGCGCGTGGATGGGCCGTAGGATCCCCGTTGATCCAACCTCCCTCTTTGGGCGTCCGCAGGTGCCGGTGGAGTCTGATCCATCGGGTCCAGGACACTCGCCTGCTCCTCAGCCCCAAGGAAGTTCTCCACGAGTCGGACCGCCGAAGTTAGAGTTTCAGCAGCATGGCGTTTTACCCACGAGCGTTCGGAAAGGGGTATTATTTGTAGGAATTTTTCCTAAACTACCTGCTCAAGAATTGCCTCCTTAGTGCACTCCTCGGGTTGTATCCAGCGCATACACAAGTCCAATAACCGCTGAGCGAGGACCCGGGGTCTCATCTTAGTGGTGTACTTTATGCTCTGGAACTGCTGCCGGTAGGTCTCTGGGGTCAGACCTAAGCGATCCAGTATGGCGGCTTTCACTTGTCGGTAGTCCATTACCTGATCTGCAGGGAGGCCCTGATATGAGGCCTGGGCTTCTCCTATGAGGAGCGGGGCCAAAGCAGTTGCCCAGCGATCTGCAGCCCAGCCCTGAGCTTCGGCAACCCTTTAAAATGTCAGTAAAAAAGCCTCTGGATCCTCGTTCGGAGCCATTTTCCTCAGGAGTACCGGGAGTTTGTTTGCAAGTTCTGGACTGGCAGACCCCTGGAATTGGGTCAGCAGCTTGACCATCCGCTCCTTCTGTGTTGCCTGCTGCTGGGTTAGGAGCTGGGTTTGCTGCTGCAAAAGTCTTTCATCTCTCTCTGCTTGTAGCCGGGCCTGCTCCTACATTAACTGTCCCTGCTGTCTGGTCTGCTTGCACAGAAACTCTTAAAAAAATTCTTCAATTTTTCTCATTCTTGTGTGTGTGTGTGGCCCTTTAACTGCAGGGGCCTTTCAAAATCCCACTTCTCACACCATATGTTGCAGGGTACATGCAACCACACACGTGGGTTCTTTGGATAAGCTTATTTATTTGAGCCACATCTAGTATATCCTACCCCAACCGGAAAGGTCTTTAGGAACACCCGGTCTTGCCATCGATCACACACTCTCTCAAACTGTGGGATAGACTTAAATTCAAATATAAGCTTAGTAACCCGGACTCCCTAATGACTCCTTTTTTCGGAAATAGGGATTTTATTCCGGGACTGCCCAGACAATCTTTTGGGTTATGGCGACAGGCAAACATATGTAGACTTTTTGATATTAGCCACGATCTCAAGGTGACGCACTTTGAGGAGCTGGTTAATAAAAAGGGGATCCCATCAGGAGAAATTTTTCGCTACCTTCAATGAAAAGCTTTTTTTGCCAAAGTTAAACCCACTAGCCCCGTCTCCCGGTTCGGGAGACTCTGCCTAGAAGCCGACTCACAAGAGAAGCTGGTATCGACACTATACGGCCAATTTGCCCTACCGGTCGAAGACCAAATTAAACTCAAATTTATGGAAAAATGGGAAGCTGATCTAGGCGAGGTGTTGGAGGAGGAATGGGAAGATATTTTCGAAGGGGTAGCCAAGAGCTCAATCTGTTCAACCATCCGGGAAAATGCATATAAAGTAATGACACGTTGGTATAATACGCCAGAAAATATTGCTAAATATGTACCGGGTTACTCCCCTCTTTGTCCTAAAGGCTGTGGCGAGGTAGCGTCTTTTCTGCATATGTGGTGGTCATGTCCTTGCGTACAAACCCTTTGGACGCAAGCGAGTTCCTGGATCAGTCAGATTTTGGGCAGGGATATCCCCCTAGACCCATGGCTGTTTTTGTTAAACAAATCACTCCAGAGTTACACAAGGGCGAAGAATAAGCTAATAACCCACATTATCACCGCGGCAAGGTGTGCCCTGGCAGGTCTTTGGAAACCGGACAAACTCCCATCATTACCGCAAATTAGAAATAAGGTTTGGTTCATATGTACAATGGAAAAGCTCACAAGCTTATTGAACGATACATATGATAAGTTTCAAAAGGTATTGCTACCCTTGATACTGTTTATAGGAAACCGAAACGTATCCCAAAGCTCCTTGAGCCTATAGTACCACAAGTCCTTCTCTTTCTCAAATTCAGCTGATAACCCGGCTGTTACCCCCAGCATGCGCTTCAAAGTTATATTGCATTTCAATTTAAGAATCATATATTTCTCATTACCACGGTAGTTTATCTAGAGATGCTCTGTGATAAAGGTTGCCTCAGATATTTTATCTCTATATGCAATGTAGTAAGTGTTGTTATACGGAAATGTACTATGTAACTGTTTCTGCCCCAAGAGGCTGTTCCCCTCCCTACCCCCCCCCCCCCTTTTATTTTTGTACCCTTCCCCTCCCTGTCCCCCCCGATAACCCTCCCTATATTGAAGTTGTATTTCTGTATAATTTTGCTAAATTTAATAAAAATGTCATGTTTAAAAAAAAAAAACTATTTAAAAAAAAAAAGGTGTTGAATGAGCTATTCACAACTAAGTCTAAGGGTCACTTCTCCTAACTAATTCTCCTGGATCTCTCTGCTGCCTTCGACACTGTTGTTAACCCCCTTCTCCAGGACACTCTCCACTCTACTGGCCTCCGTGACGTGGCCTTCTCCTGGTTCACATCCTTCCTATCCACCTGCACCTTCAGTGTTTCCTTCTCTTGTGCCTCCTCATCTTACCTCCCACTCTCTGTTGGGGGTCACACAAGGCTCTGTCCTTCTCACTCTTCACATCTTTTCTTGGCAAACTCCTCCCCTGACCTCCCCCCTCTCTCCTGTCCCATGGTCAAATGCCTCTCTGCAATCTCCTCCGGGATGTCTCACCATTACCTGAGGCTTAACATGTCAACAGAATTAATACTATTTCCCCCTTCCACTGCCCACCCTACACACAAACTCTCCCTCACTGTCAATAACACCACAATTTCATGTGTGTTCATGACTCAACTAACAGAAAAAGACTGAACAAGAATGGTGTTCATGGGAGGATAGCAGGAGGAAACCACTGCTTTATAAAAAGAAAATTTCTGCCCATCTAAAGCGCGCAAAAGAGCACATAGATGATCCACAAGACTTCTGGAACCATGTTCTCTGGACAGAGGAGTCAAAGGTAGAACTTTTTGGCCTCAATGAGAAACGTTATGTTTGGCGAAAACCCAAACTGTGTTCAAACAGAAGAACCTCATCCCAAACATCAAGTATGGGGGAGGGAGTGTGATGGTTTGGGGCTTCTTTGCTGCCTCAGGACCTGGATGACTTGCCATCATTGACACAGCTACGAATTCTGCATTGTATGAGAAGATTCTAGAAGAGACTATCAGGCCATCTGTCTGTGAGCTGAAGCGATAGTCAGTTATACAGCAAGACAATGATCCTAAACATACAAGCAGATCTACAAAAGAATGGCTGCAGAAGATGAAATTCCGCGTTTTAGAATGACCAAGTCAAAGTCCGGACCTAAACCGCATCGAAATGTTGTGGCAGGACCTGAAGCGAGCTGTCCGTGCAAGGAAGCCCTCAAATGTCACTGTTGAAGCAGTTCTTTAAGGAGGAATGGGCCAAAATTCCTCAAAACCGATGTGAGAGACTGACCGGCAGTTACAGGAAACGCTTAGTTGAAGTCATTGCTGCTCCAGGAGGTGCCACTCTGTATTCAGGGTTACATCACAAAAGGGTATTAATAGAGCTATAGAAGCTTCTATGTTCAGGTTCCTAGGATGATGAGGAGGGGGGGGGGGGTTCTCATTGTATACAGTCTAGTTTAAATGTTTAACTACTTGAGTCAGAATGAAGGGTCACCTCATTTATTTTTCAGTTAGCTAAAGTGTCCCTTATTCCCTCGGCCGGCTGCTCCTGCGCATGCACGATTGGAGCTTGCCGGTCGCGCATGCGCATGAGTTACCGGCCAACGGCGATCACACAGCGCAAGAGCAGCCGGCAAGTGCTGATTGCGCATGCGCAGTCGGTGAGTAGATCGTCAGATTTGTGCAGTCGGGGACAACTATGCGATAGAGCGGCCCCCCCCAAGCTTTTCCCAGGCTATAGCTACGCACCACTGTTCTCCCTTTTCGGCAAACCCAGCAATCCCTAGGCATCTAACGTCCCTGTCTCATCCGACGTTCCTTGGCTTGTAGAGGCATTCTCTCTATGAAAAAGGACTCTCGATATCTCTCATATTTTGATTTTGCATATCACCCTCAGAAGAATCAATATCTGAAATATTGACACCTGATGATACATATTGAGTAGAATTGATTGATCTCGCTGATCTTTTATTGTTTTTTGTTTTTTTTAAATCGTATTCCACTTATAAACAACTCCAGAATGGGAAGTCCACTAGATCTCTCCTAAATGAATATTTTTCTTAAAAGAAACCATGTCCTGCTCAGATGTCACCAAATCAAATTCTAGTTGTGTAACAGCGACTGGTTCCAATCCAGTTTAAATCGTTTCTATGTTCCCATTAAAATCTGACAGGGTAGGCTCATCGTGTTGAATGAATACCTTCATGAGTTCAGACAAACATGTGTTAAGAATTGCCTTCCCCCCTTCGACCTGATCAATCTCAAGAAATTCAGAGGAGGGAAATACTTGAACTCTACGCCCTCGTGGGATCAAATCGTCATGCAGCTATTTATCATGTTCTGCTCCACCATGTGTGTGCGCATTCCTGCGACAGAAATCTACTCTGCTTTACTTGATCTACTCCCTTATCGATTGCAGGTGACGATACAGGAGGTAAACTTATTACCTTACTGGCCTCATAGGACTTGGGTAGCTGCGTTTTCTGGAAGATTTCACCATGATTTAACTCATCGTTTTTTTGAGCTTCAAAAGGAACCCAACGTGGCATCTTTCGAGCACAAGACAGCGTGTTTCTTTGTTGTATACCTTTTTGCTTGTAAGCAGCTCAAGAGTGGAGTGTTAATCTACATATTATATATATATATACATACATTTATATTTTTTTATTGCATGGTGCCGAGTCACCGTGGAAGATTGTCGTTATTGCAACATGGATTCCTCTTTGGACACAGAATAATTTAATAGCATGTTCTTGTATAGCAGTACTAGTTTTACGTAGCGCTTTACAGAGACATTTTGCAGGCACAAGTTCCTGTCCCATAGAGCTTACAATCTATGTTTTTGGTTTCTGAAGCAAAGGTAGATAAAGTGACTTGCCCAAGGTCACAAGGAGCTGACACCGGGAATTGAACCAGGTTCCCCTGCTTCAAACTCAGTGCCTGTCAGTGTCTTTACTCACTGAGCCACCCCTTCTCCCTTTGAATCACACTTTGCATTTAACTGTTTCAATACCTCCGTGAGAAACAAGAGGGCGGATTCAGTATTTGATGAAGACAAAGAACTGCGTGGTGAGGATTCACAGGATTTCAAAATGCATTTCTTCCGCCTAGAAAAAAAATTGATATCACAGGATCTACGTAGTTGGCGGGACATCACTTGAGAACTATACCAAAAGCCACCGCATACCGAGAAGTCCAAGCCTGACAAAAGCATCTACCTTGGGTTTCGAAGACCGTGAGTTTGAACGCCAGTGGAGAGTCATTTTGGATAATTGGTCATTTAAATGAATAGATCTGATCACCCAACACAAAAAGAAAGAGAAATTAGTGGCAGAGAAAGAAGTTAAAGAATTACAAGAGAAACTACTGTTCCATGGCTGGTACACATCGATAACTGGATTCTAAATTGGCACAACATGTGAACAACCTAGAGAAGAACATCGTGATCACCAAACAAAATAAATAGGAAAAGGATAGAGTGGACTATGAACGCCAATAAATATATGTATGGCAGAAGCCAGCATTTACCAAATCATCCCAAAACAAAAGACACAGTGACCAGCGATATCCATTCCGAACAAAACCCCAGAGGGATAACTACAACATAGATTCTGATTGATCTGACCATGAATCTTTTGATCCTTCTATGGGAGTGAACACAATTGTCTCCTCTAATGATGAGAATCACCACCCCTAGACGTACCTATTGGAATAGAGGCATGGAATATACCACCAGGCGACGGGCAAAAAACGATTCAGAGCGAGACGCGGTAGGAAGAGGAGACCGACGCGGTAGGAAGAGGAGACCGACGCGGTAGGAAGAAGAGACCGACGCGGTAGGAAGAGGAGACCGACGCGGTAGGAAGAGGAGACCGACGCGGTAGGAAGAGGAGACCGCTGGTCGGTACCAGCCAAGGGGAAGAAGATACTGAGAATAGAGGACTATAATGTTATGAACATCTCAAACTATTCTATTACATCGAGTCTTGCAAAAAGCAGTGCTAATGGTGCTCAGTACTGGATCCCATAGTTGTATTATTTATGTTACTATTCAAAAAGTGGACACACAGGAAATACAGGGGATATAACCTTCACAATTTATATTTATGATTTGCAGTGAGGAGTCTCCAAGGATTAGACAAGGGACAATATTTCCCTGAAGACGGTGAGCGTGTGGAAAAATCCACTCCTGATAGCCTGATTGGGATAGTCCCTAGACAATAGTAATGATATGACCCAATACTCACTTTTTTTCTCCCTGATCTGTGTCTCCCAAAGAGGTCGTGGGGCCGTTTGTGAAATCCAGAGGTATCCAAAAATGGATGTACAGCGCACAGCAACACCGGGCAAGGGTCAGTGTGATGAAAAAATTTATTTATTAGTACAAACATAATAAAAAACGGAGGTCTTTGTGAGACCTCCGTTTTTTTTTATTATGTTTGTTCTAATAAATTATTTCATCACACTGACCCTCGCTCTCTGTTGCCGTGCACTCAACATCCATTTTTGGATATTCTATCACAGTGTAATCTCCAAGATCTTTCAGATTTGTTTAATGAACAAGTACTTTTCCCCGTGATTCTCCTGGTCCATTCTTAGGCAAAGAAGATTCAGGTTTGGAAAATAAATCCAAAATCTACCTGTAACAGGGACTTATCACTGTTTGAGAGAAACTGCCTCTAAATCCAGCAGTGTGCCGGTTTATTGCACAGAGACAATACAACCAGACTCCACCTGGCTGATTAGAACTCTTAGAAAAGCCTAATGTGAGAAACAGGAGGGGGATTCCTGAGTTCACAATTGGGCTGACAAAAGGAGAGCAGAGAAGTCTGCATAAAGACACTGTCTTGAGCTCAAAGGCTGTGCTGAGATCAAGACATCTAGACACCCAGAGACCTATATTTCCTGGTCACAGTGGACCCAAGAACCTGCCAGAGACTGACATGGAGGGCCACCTGCTTAAGGTTCCACCAAAGACTTTGGGGTGATAGGCTGGTAATGGGAATATCCCTCCAGTCCTGCAGATAGGGTCTGGAAAAGTTAGCCCGGCGGTGTGCAAACCGGGGAGCGCACCCCCAGGGTTGGGCAGGAGATTTTGCTGGAGAGGCACAGGCGGTTACAGGGGCCCCACACTTTTCCCCACGGCCTTTAAATTAAAAGCCGGGGGAGGCGTGAGGCCTCTGTAACTTACCTGCTGCCAGGCAGATCTTTGGCGACGCGTCGCCATGGCAACATCACTTGGCCCCCGCACACCGGAAAGGTAGGGGGGGGGGCGCGAGCACCGGGGGGAGTAGGCAGGGTGGGCGCAGCACGAATAGTTTGCGCACCCCTGAGTTAGCCCTTTCCAAGGGATAGGGGTTTGTTATTTTGTTGTTTTTGTATGTTTTGCCGGGATAAAGGAACAGGCTCAATAAAGCCAAGATATAATTTTCACCCAAATCGGTCTCCATTATATGAACCTCTACACACATCCCTTACACTACCCCACATACATGAGGGGAAATTATATGGAGACTTTTCAGACGTCAGTTGTAGAGGATCTCCTTCATTTGTCCAGAGGTTTGCATCATCAATTAAATGATTAACAGAAAAATGTAACTACAGAGGAACAAAGAGCCACTTTGCACTGAGTGGAAAAAGAAGTGCAGAAGGACAGTTTCAAGAGCTGAAAACTGAAATAGCTGGTTTTGAACGCTCTTTAAGTGATACCACGAAACGGCACGAGTCTAGGATAGTAGAAACAAATTGTGGACATCAGACAGAATTCAAAGCAAGCTGGCAGGAGCTTTGCAAGACCTGAGCAAGGGTTACAAGGAACGGACATTTAGTGCTAAATTGGAGTCCGAACAGATGAAGTTGGAAATAGAGATTCCAAAGCTAAAAGAGATACGTCGGTCACAGAAGGAGACCATGGAAAGTGCCCTCGCTGATGACAAAGAGAAAGGAGAAACAGTTGATTTTGATAGTGCTGTTATTCCAGAAGCAGATAGGTGCCCTCCTGGGACTACTGAGAACGAACTCCTTGATCTGGGATTTAAAAATCCAGATCCTCCATTTCATTTGTTGTGTTCAGATGATTATCAAACTAGTGAAGACACCCAGGCCACCACAGAAGATGTTTTAGCCAAGTGGGTGACAGATCCTGCAAATACAGAGTGGATGGAAAATCCTGATGAAGTTATCAAAGTTGACTGCGTGCATACAGAAGCAATTATGTCTCCAAAACCATAAGGCCTGGAAATTGCCCCGAAGGGAAGATTTCAACTGGAAGACAAGGAAAAGACGGAAAGAGAGGACGTCTCTGACACTGGTGCACGGTAATTGTGCACAGGTATCTCCCCCTAGTAGGAATGAGCTGGGGGGGGGGGAGGATATGTGATGGAGTCACTGGCTCTGTATTCTGGAGTGTAGTGAAGTATGTGTGTTCTCCAACATGCAAGATGTCAACATCCATGGAGAGGCTAGTAGCAGATGCATAACAGGCATCACTCCTTAATGAACAGTGGGTTTAAAAGGCAGGAAGTTACCAGAAACAATTAGATAGTTTTCCCCGGGAGGATAGAAAGGCTTCTGCCAACCAGGAGGGACCCTGGTTGTTCTGGACACTAGGACTACGGGAAGCAAGACTGCAGGGTCCAACTGGGACTCCCACCGAGGATAAAGATTACTACGGACTGGACACAGCCTGCTCCCTGGAACCAGCATTCCCAGCTTGTTGAAGGAGTGACACAGAGACCCAGCAAGGGAATCCCCTGCAACGCCAGATAAGAACCTTATATATCTTTCTTTTACATAAGAACTGTATAATTCTTGTTGGACTGGTGTATTGCAGCATAGGTTTTTGGTCTGATAACCAGCTTAGCTGGCGGCCCCGTTAGAAAGGGCTGCAGTAATGTTTAGTTAGTTTCCTTAAAGGGCATAGGTGTTTATTTTATGGTTTATTTTTCCTTAAAGGGACGGTGTACCCATTCTCTAGTGATATTTGTAGATTAATAAAATCCCTATAATTAAGACTAACACCGTGTTTGATGTCTTACTGACCCTGCCGCAAGGGCGTCCTGCCACAATATATATGTATGGGGACATAGTATATGGCACGGCACCTGGAACTCACCTTAGCAAACTTGATACCCTCTACAATTCAATATGCCGTTTTGTCCTCCAATTCAACTACAACACACATCACTGCGAAATGCTCAAAGAACTAGATTGGTCATCACTTCAGTCTAGGCGCAAAGTTCATCTTTCCTTTTTTGCCTTCAATTACTTTCTGGGCAAGCTACCCGTCTATCTGAACAAGCTCCTCACCCCCAGCACATGCAGTACCTATCACCTGAGATCAGACTCCAAAAGACTGTTCATGGTCCCAAGGTTCAGCAAAGTATCCGGACGTTCCTCCTTCTCTTACCATGCACCCCAAAACTGGAACAATCTACCGGAGACTCTCACAGCCACCACCAGTCTACATTCTATCAAAACTAAAGCTGTCTCATTTTAATCTGGTCTATAACTGTTTCATACGCCTATAACATATATTATCTCTCATGCAATGTAGTTATATTTAATGTATAACCCTGCTCACTTAATGTAACCATGTATTTGTCATTATAACTCTGTGCCCAGGACATACTTGAAAACGTGAGGTAACGCTCAATGTATTACTTCCTGGAAAACATTTTATAAATAAATTAAAATTATAAATAAATATGTATAACTATATGTGTGTGTGTGTCATATAAATATAATATATATATATATATATATATATATATATATATATATATATATATAATATATATATATAATATATATATATATATATATATATATATACAATGAGGGTCTGCGCTTGTGTGTGGAAAACCAGAAATATAGGATATATAAAATTGAATTAACTGATTAAAAATCATAAATATATAAACAAATTATTAATAAATCAATATAATGAATACTACTATAATAAATCCTGAATAGTGAAATCAATTCATATACCAAAAGTGCACTGTGAATGTCTGATATAAAAAAAGCTAAAACATACAATTATACAAAAAAATATGTGTGGTGCTGTGAACTTTGCCTTAATCTGCTAATTGCAGATAGTCCTCTAGAGTCCAACAAATAGATCCAATAATTGGGGAGTGACAGAAGCACTATTAGGATCAACCGGCAGCTTCTTAAAAGGGCACAACGACCTCCCTCTCCACCTGCATAGAAAAATATAAGAAAAAAAAGCGCCAAATCCTAGTGCATTACTGTGCAAAAATCGATATATTTAATTCCCAAAAATCTCAATAAAAATGAACTCACAAACATAAAACAATTAAAAGCATTGTATGAGTAATACTCATGCTCCTAGGACCAGGAAACGCTGCTTTGCTGTTGAAGTCACTCCGTGGCTCCACTGGAACAGATTGCTGCCTCCGTTGTTCACTGCCTGCAGGAACTGACGAATCAGGCACTCCACGATGGTCTCTCCCCCGGTGCACACCAACCAGTTGCTTTTTAGTTCCCACCGGGGACGGTTGAAGTCGCGGACCAGCGGATGACGTCACGGGAACCGTTCTTAATACCGGATCGGTAAAGATACTCAGCAGTTCAATTGCAAGCGTTGAAAAGTCCACTGCACACCTTCCCTACGCGTTTCATCTGATTAACAGACTTCTTCAGGGGACCCTGAAGAAGTCTGTTAATCAGATGAAACGCGTAGGGAAGGTGTGCAGTGGACTTTTCAACGCTTGCAATTGAACTGCTGAGTATCTTTACCGATCCGGTATTAAGAACGGTTCCCGTGACGTCATCCGCTGGTCCGCGACTTCAACCGTCCCCGGTGGGAACTAAAAAGCAACTGGTTGGTGTGCACCGGGGGAGAGACCATCGTGGAGTGCCTGATTCGTCAGTTCCTGCAGGCAGTGAACAACGGAGGCAGCAATCTGTTCCAGTGGAGCCACGGAGTGACTTCAACAGCAAAGCAGCGTTTCCTGGTCCTAGGAGCATGAGTATTACTCATACAATGCTTTTAATTGTTTTATGTTTGTGAGTTCATTTTTATTGAGATTTTTGGGAATTAAATATATCGATTTTTGCACAGTAATGCACTAGGATTTGGCGCTTTTTTTTCTTATATTTTTATATATATATATATATATATATATATAAGCAATACGATACCGTTTGGAAACGAAATCAGCAGGCAGCACTCCAGAATTGAACAAACAAGTGTATTGAAAAAATAAACACAAAACCAACGTTTCGGTCCACGAATGGGACCTTTGTCAAGGTGGTGCAGTTACAGCACAGAAGTGAACACATATATATATATACCCCTAGAATACTCACAAATGACAGGTGCTGCAAATCAAGTTGATTGCACAGCCGTGATGTCAGATGCAGTGCTGACCTGGGGTGACCTCAATGTGAGCACTCAGTACAAGGTGTACTTAGTAGATCAATAGGAAATATAGTGGAAGCCACTGCAGGGGGATTAAAGTTCACACAGTGGCTCCCAAGCCAAACGTGGTGTGTGTAGGCTCCACATGTATGTGTGTGGCAGAAGCCATAGAGCTGAACTGTGGTCCCTATTCACATTGCTGCAGTGTCACTTGTGTGGCAAACAGAAAAATAGCGCCAACCACAAATTACATATGAGGCCAAGGTCAGACATGCACTGTCATGCAAAAATCAACACTCCAACGTGCTAAGGGCAAAAATATAAATGTTAAAATGACGATGTGGAAGGCTATTGGTCACTCGTGGACCTAGTATCAAATCCGTGGCTGTTTCCGTGGACCCGGCACGTGGCCAATATAAACTGCCCTGGCATAAAGCAGTGGCAGAAGCGTCACAAGACCATTGCAATGGATACGTAATATGTAGCCTGGGTATGGCATCTAATGACATTACGGATAAATGGGGCATTGACCACCTAAAAGGCAAAACATGATAATCGTTAATGCAAAACCTGCTCAATGTCCGTGTGTGTGTGTATATATATATACACACACACACACACACACACACACACACACACACACACAGATTTGTGCTATTAACAAATCAGAAGTCTCCGTTCTGTGAGGCTCTCAGGCCCCTCCCCTTCAGAACTCTCAGGCTTCAGGCCCTCTGATTTGCAGCTGCGGTTGTCATGGAGATGCTGACCCTGTCCCCTCCCCAACTGACACAGCAGCTGGTGTGTGGATAACTGTCACCTGCAGGGAGGAACCATGGAGTCGTCATGTGAAGTACCAGGCCCCGCCCCCGAGGAGCGGTCAGATGAGGAGAAGCTCCGCCCCCTGCTGGATACACTGAGATATCTGCTGAGGAAGGGGGAGGAGCTACAGAGCTACCTGCTGTACAGGTGAGAGACCGCCAGAGACAGAGAGCTACAGCGCTACCTGCTGTACAGGTGAGAGACCGCCAGAGACAGAGAGCTACAGCGCTACCTGCTGTACAGGTGAGAGACCGCCAGAGACAGAGAGATCTACAGAGCTACCTGCTGTACAGGTGAGAGACCGCCAGAGACAGAGAGCTACAGCACTACCTGCTGTACAGGTGAGAGACCGCCAGAGACAGAGAGATCTACAGAGCTACCTGCTGTACAGGTGAGAGACCGCCAGAGACAGAGAGATCTACAGAGCTACAGTACCTGCTGTACAGGTGAGAGACCGCCAGAGACAGAGCAAGGGGGAGAGCTACAGAGCTACCTGCTGTACAGGTGAGAGACCACCAGAGACAGAGAGCTACAGAGCTACCTGCTGTACAGGTGAGAGACCGCCAGAGACAGAGAGCTACAGCGCTACCTGCTGTACAGGTGAGAGACCGCCAGAGACAGAGAGATCTACAGAGCTACCTGCTGTACAGGTGAGAGACCGCCAGAGACAGAGAGCTACAGAGCTACCTGCTGTACAGGTGAGAGACCGCCAGAGACAGAGAGGGTAAGGAGCTACAGAGCTACCTGCTGAACTAATAATAGACAGACAGGGGGACGGCCAGAGAATCTAGATAGCATGAGACCGCTAGACAGCATCATGAGACAGCTAGAGACAGCCAGTGACAACATGACACAGAGATAGCATGAGATTGTCAGAGACAGACAGCTATAATAAATCTGTGGTAGACAGATTGATACAGACATCCTCAGT
The DNA here is from genome assembly GCF_040206685.1 of Ascaphus truei. NCBI lineage: Eukaryota > Metazoa > Chordata > Amphibia > Anura > Ascaphidae > Ascaphus > Ascaphus truei. The sequence continues at coordinate 17,984,580 of NC_134502.1, forward strand.
GAGTCATAAATCAAATACAGTCTCTGGGGATCAGCCATAAAAGACAGTCTCAGTGAGACAGCCATACACACACAGTCTCAGGCAGTCCTAGTGAGGCAGTCCCAGTGAGACAGTGACAGTCACTGGCAGTCTCAGTGAGGCACCCTGCGGTCTCTCCCCAGCCGGGACTCCATCCGCCGGGACCAGTTCTCCCTCGCCCTCCCTGCTCTCCTGCGCATCGCTCAGCCATTCCTGCTCTACCTGGAGTCTGCGGCACGAGGCACCCTCCACGAGAACGGCACCCTGCCCGAGACCATCCAGAGACAGGTAAGGAGCGGGCGAGACACCCCCCGCCCTCCCACTCCCCCCCAGGACTAAAGACAAAAAAAGAGCCAAATGCTACATCCGATGTGACAAATTATGAAGTTAATTACTATCTGTTATTCCGCTCATTAGTAAGGGTCATTTAGTTGATCCTTTGGCCAAAGCGCTATAAGGAGCAGCTAATTAGTGGCGTGGGCTTAAAACCAAGGAGGACGGGCCACAGACATCCCAACCAGGGTTGCCACCTTCTATTTACGGCTAACCCGGAGATAAATGTAAAAAAATGATCTTGACATTTATTTCTCTTACCGGCACCCCCCCTGCAAATCCCATCAACATGGCTGTGCGATGTATGTATATGTACTGTATTGTATGTCTTTATTTATATAGCGCCATTAGTGTACGTAGCACTACACATTAGTAATACAGGTGACAATCATATAAATAACAAACAATACAAATAACGGGTCATGGGAATAAGTGCTTCAGAGATAAAAGTAACATTTCGGAAGAGGAGTCCCTGCTCCGAGGAGCTTACAATCTAATTGGTGGGGAGAACGCACAGAGACAGTAGGAGGGCGTTCAGTTAAGTGCGTCTGCAGGGGGCCAAATGGTGCCACCTTGCCACGGCAACGGGACGCCTTATTATTGGCGCTGGGGCCACATTGTCATGTCAGAGCATCTCATTGCCACGGCAACGGGCGCTTCCGGTCCGGCCATTTGACGTCGCGCAGCCACGATGATGGGATTTGCAAAGGGGGGCGGGGGGGGGGAGAGGATGCCGGGAAGATGTCACCGACCCGGAGATTTCCCAGGTAAACCCGTAGCCTGGACATATACGCGGCCGAAACCCGTGGTCTCCGGGTCAAACCCCGGAGTGGTGGCAACCCTGCTCCCAACCTACATTTAAAACACACAGCCCTGATACATACGTGTGAAGGACCTGTCTATTGGGAGACTTCTTCCTCCAGTAGAGAGGTAAAGAGAACGTGCAGGACCTGCAGTAAGGGTTAACCAGTGACGTGGCAGCAGGTTTAGAATCCTTTGGCCGAAGGATTAAACTAAATGTCCGTCACCTACTGTATGAGAAGAATGACAGATGGTATTTAACTTAATTTGTTATGTTGGATGTAGCAGTTGTTTTTTTTTTCTTTTGTTGTATATACAGTATTATATGTATGTCTTTATTTGTATAGCGCCATTAGTGTACATAGCACTTCACAGCAGTAATACACGTGACAATCATATAAATAACCAATAATACAAATAACAGATCATGGGAATAAGCGCTTCAGACATAAATTTAACATTAAGGAAGAGGAGTCCCTGCTCCGAAGAGCTTACAATCTATTGGTAGGTGGGGAGAACGTACAGAGACAGTAGGAGGGTGTTCAGGTAAGTGCGTCTGCAGGGGGCCAAGCTTTATGTATGGTGTCTAGTAGTATCTACGGTGCTATTCATATGCTTCGTTAAGGAGGCGGGATTTAAGATGGGTCTTAAAGGTGGATAGAGAGGGCGCTAGTCGGGTATTGAGGGGAAGGGCATTCCTGAGGTGTGGGGCAGTCAGTGAAAAAGGTTTAAGGCGGGAGAGGGCTTTAGATACAAGGTGGGTAGAGAGAAGACATCCTTGAGTATAATGCAAGATTCGGGATGGTGCATAGCAAGAAATTAGGGCTGAGATGTAAGGAGGGGCAGAAGAGTGTAAAGCTTTAAAAGTGAGGAGAAGAATGGAGTGTGAGATGCGGGAGTTGATAGGAAGCCCGGAGAGGGATTTCAGCAGGGGAGACGCTGAGACAGATTTGGTATTAGGTCTCTATCCCAGAAGCACTCTTATTGATACAAATACATACACTATAGTGGAGTGGGTTTGGGGTTTGAGCTTGTAGGGACTGTGTGTGTGTTTCTAAATGTGTGGGGTGCCAATAGTGCTCTCTGATGTTCTCCCTCTCAGCTCCTGGATGTCTCGCAGCAGCTGGTGAGCCGCCTGGAGCAGCTGTCTCTAATGTACGGGTCATTTGGGTTCATCTCTCTCGATGAAACAGACCCAGGAGGGTGAGTGTCAGTCTTATGACAGTCCCTTTACTGTCTAAGTATGGTAATCGCTCTGTCTCATATCTGTCTTAATGTCTGTCTCCTAGCATGGTGTAGACACCTTTTGTGGGAAATTCTCTCATATCTGTCGTGGCTGTCTCTCTGCATGGCAATCCCCCTCTGTGTGAAGTACTGTCTTGTATCTCTATTTTGACTGTCTCACAGCATGGCGTATACGCTCTGTGGGAGGGTCTGTCTCATGCAGAGTTCCCGGGGCCAGGACTAGAGTTTCGACAGCTCCCCCCTCTTGTCGGCGGTCAAGCGAGCCCTCCCTCTTTCCATGTATGTCTTTCCCCCCGCCCCGTCTCACTCTTACCCCCCTATCCCACACCCCACCTCTCTTCCTCACTCCCTCTCTTACACCCAACCCCCTCTCCATCAAGTACTCCTCTCTCACACCCTTAATCCCCCCTCCCCCTCATTACCTCCCCCATGCCATACACAAACACACAATCTCCCCCACAATAATTACCACACACACACTTTCCTCCCAAAATACATACTACGCCCGCCCCCTCCCCCCCCCCCCACAAACACCCCCACACCCCAAATACATAGAAAACATACACTTACCTTGGGGGGATACAAGGTAATAGAACAAAGTTCTGGTAGATAGTGCTCTAATGACTGTGGTAACTAGTCTGAATAAGACAAATAATACACGTAATCTTGATTGAAGAACTTCCTCAAACAGGAATGTGCGAATGTAGTGAGTGCTGGGGTACACAGGTAAGCGCTATAAAAACACATATATAATGGTAGGTGCTGTAGATGAAGGTATAATAGCTCCACTAAATCACTTCCAAGTAGGACTGCATCTCAAGCGCTGACATTACCTCCCCCAAGCCACACACAAACACACAATCCCCACCAAAATAATTACCACACACACACCTTCCTCCCAAAATACATACAACCCCCCCCCCCAAACACCCCCACACCCAAAATACACAGAAAACACACACTTACCTTGGGGGGATGCTCTGGACCCGGCTCTCCCATGCTGTGCGGGCCTCCCTCCTTCACTGTCCCACGTCGGGCCTCTCCCCCATGCCGGTGTGTGCGCCGACGTCAGAGAGTCCCTGCGTGGGACAGTCAGGGACGCCGGCAGCGGGAGAAAGCCGGAGTCTTGTGGCAACGGGAAGCCCTGCGTGGGACAGTGAGGGAGGCCCACAGCTGGAGCGAGCTGGAGCCCGGTGGCAACGGGAGGCCCTGCGTGGGACAGTCAGGGAGGCCCGCAGCTGGAGAAAGCCAGGGCCTAGTTGCCAGACAAAACAGTTGGGCCCAACCTCTTGCCGGGCCCAACTTCTCTGCCCGGCTGCCGGACCTCTCGTTGCTGGCTCTCTCCAGCTGCGGGCCTCCCTCACTGTTCCGCGCCGGGCCTCTCTCATGCTGGCGTGCACCGACATCAGAGGGAGGCCCACAGCTGGGGAGAGCCAGGGTCCGGCAGCAACGAGAGGACCGGCAGCCGGGCAAAGAAATTGGGCCCGACCTTTGGCTCGGCCCAACTTCCAGCACCGGCCTGGCCCCGCGCAGCCACTTGGTTCAAGACACTTGTCCTGGCTCTCCCCCTGTCGGCGTCCCTGGTCCCATGTCCATCTCGTGGCTGTCTCTCAGCGTGGCAATTGCTCTCTTTGGGAAGTTCTGTCTCACGGCTGTCTGCATATCTCGTCTCTCTCTTGGCTGTCTCTCAGCTTGGCATATGCTCTCTCGGGAGGTCATCCCTCAGACCTGCCTGTCTCATGTCTATATCATGTCTGTCTCATGGCTGTCTCTGAGCATGGTGTGCACCGTCTGTGGGACGTTCTCCCTCATAACTGTCTCGTGGCTGTCTGCATGTCTCGTGTCTCTGTTGGCTATCTCTCAGTTTGGTATATGCTCTTTGTGGTAGGTATTCTCAGACTTGCCTCATGTCTGTCTCTCAGGATGACATGCACTCTCGTGTGTGAGATTCTCTGACACTCCTCTGTCTCATGGTTGTCTCTCAGGATGGCATGCACTCTCTGTGGGAGGTTTTCTCTTGGACCCGCCTGCCTCGTCTCTATTTTCCGATATTTCATGCCAGCCCCATATTGTCGCACGCACCAAGCACTCTACAAGAGACTGCGCTGGAATGTGGAGGTCTCAGAAGATACTGATTTTGGAAGAGAGACGCACACCAAATAGTATGTATCTCCCTATCCCTTTCTCCCCACACTCTGTCACACACACTCTCACACACACACTCTCTCTCTCTCTCTCTGTCTCCCCAGTTACTTCCTGTGTTACAGAGATACAGGTCTGGATGTCTCTCGGGGGATGTCTCTCCCTCCCCCGGGACCCTCTGAGAAGCACAGGCTCTGGTCTATAGGTCTCTGGATCCCTCTGGAACCTGCGAGTGACACCGACGTGCTGTCCTGGTGAGAGACGCTCTCTCTCCCCCTCATATCTCTGTCTCCTCCCCACCCCCTCACTCTGCCTGCACTCTCTACCCCCTCATCTCTCTCCTCCCCACCATCTCACCTCCCCTCTCTCTGTCTGCACTCTCTCTACCCCTTCATTTATCTTTCCCCACACCCCTCACCTCACCTCTAGTCTGCACTCTCTCTACCCCCTCATATCTCTCTCCTCCCCACCCCTCACCTCCCCTCTCTGTCTGCACTCTCTCTACCCCTTCATTTCTCTTTCCCCCACACCCCCTCACCTCACCTGTCTGCACACTCTCTACAACCTCATTTCTCCCTCTCCCCCCCACCTCACCTCCCCTCTGTCTGCACTCTCTCGACCCAGTCATAATTCTCTCTCCTCGCCACCTCCTCACCTCCCCTCTGTCTACACTCTACCCCCTCATCTCTATCCACCCCACCCCCTCCCTGCACTCTCTACCCCTCACCTCCCCTCTGTCTGCACTCTATCCCCTCACCTCCCCTCTGTCTGCACTCTACCTCCTCATCTCTCTCCTCCCCACCCCCTCTGTCTGCACGCTCTACAACCTCATCTCTCTCCTCCCCACCCCCTCACCTCCCCTCTGTCTGCACTCTACCCCCTCATCTCTCTCCTCCCCACCCCCTCTGTCTGCACTCTCTACAACCTCATCTCTCTCCTCCCCACCCCCTCACCTCCCCTCTGTCTGCACTCTCTCTACCCCTCATATCTCTCTCCTCCCCACCCCTTCACCTCCCCTCTCTTGCTCTGCACTCTACCTCCTCATATATCTCTCTCCTCACCTCTCTGTCTTAATTATCTCTACCCCCTCACCTCTCTCTATGCTCTCCCCACCTCTCTGCATTCTCTACCCCCTTCCCTCTCTCTGCACTCTCTCTATGCCCTCCCTCCTCTCTCTGCACTCTGTACCCCCTCACCTTTCTCCCTCCTCTCTGCTCTCTCTACCCCCTCACCTCTCTCTCTATGCACTCTCTATGCACTCTCTACCCCCTCCACTGTCTACCCCCTAACCTCCCGCCTCCACCCCTCACCTTCCCTATCTCTGCACGCTCGTCCCCTCACCTCATCCCTCTGCTTTTTCTACTTTCTCCTCCTCTCTGCACTCTGTATCCCTCACCTCTCTGCCCTCTGTACCTCCTCACATTCTCTCTCTGCACGCACTCTACCCCCTCCTCTTTCTCTGCGCTTTCCCCCTCTCCTCACCTCCCCCCCTCTCTCTGCACCTTCCCACATCCTCTCTCTGCACTCTTTAACCCCTTCTCCCCTTTTCTACCTCCCCACACCACCTCTCTCTGCTTTCTCTACACCCTCATCTCCCCTTTCTCTCTGCCCTCTATACAGTAACCCCTCACCTTCTCTCTCTCTCCCCCTTTACCCATTCTTTCACACCCTCTACTTATTCTTTTCTCAGACTCCCTGCCTGATTCACTCCTCTTCCTCCTTCTCCTACTCTCCCTTCTCTCTCCCTCACTCTCTCTTCCAGGGTCCTCTGCCCTCAGCCCTCCGGATGGTACCACCAGCTCCTGACAGTGGGCTTCCACGAGCCCTCGCACACTGCAGCCACCGACTTCTTGGTCCAAATCCTGATGAATCTCGGAGCGGATGTGGTCGCCGAGACCCATGTCCCTCTGGATAACAAAGCCCCCTCCCCCCCCCCCCGGCTCCCCTCCCCCGGCTCCCCTCCCCCTCCAACCGTGACCTGAACTGCGTCAACTGAATACTCCGATGGGGTGGGATCAGCGTATCCGTGGCAATGGGGGCCAATCACGAGGCCAGAGCATAAGTAAGCTGCCATGCACAATAAGAGGGAAACACTGATGTATTTCACAGTATAAAACAGAGATATAACATTGTGTGAGGTCATGTGTCGAGTCAGTGGTAGAGCCAGTGGCACAAGGCGTTGAAGGGCGTTCAAGGTCTCTCTCCCTCTTGTGGGGAGGGGGGGTCTCTCTTTGTGCGAGAGTCTCTGATGCAACGATGCCGAGGTCCCTCGTGTGGGAATGTCTCTAATACGAGGGTCAGCCATCCTGCAAGGACATGCGCAAGTGTCTCTCCTTGTGGGAAGGTCTCTCTTTGTGTGAGAGTCTCTGGTGCAACGATGCCGAGGTCCCTCGTGTGGGAATGTCTCTAATACGAGGGTCAGCCATCCTGCAAGGACATGTGCAAGTGTCTCTCCTTGTGGGAAGGTCTCTCTTTCTGTGAGAGTCTCTAGTGCAACGATGCCGAGGTCCCTCGTGTGGGAATGTCTCTAATACGAGGGTCAGCCATCCTGCAAGGACATGTGCAAGTGTCTCTCCTTGTGGGAAGGTCTCTGTTTGTGTGAGAGTCTCTGGTGCAACGATGCCGAGGTCCCTCATGTGGGAATGTCTCTAATACGAGGGTCCCCCATCCTGCAAGGACATGTGCAAGTGTCTCTCCTTGTGGGAGGGTCTCTCTTTGTGTCAGAGTCTCTGGTGCAAAGATGCACATGTCCCTCATTTGGGAATATCTCCAATACGAGGGTCAACCATCCTACAAGTGTCTCTCCTTCTTTCAGCGTCACTGTGAATGAGTGCCTGTCCAAGTGTGCGGGCCCGGAGTGTGACAGGACCTGCTGGTGCAAACGTCCTTGTGCAAGCCTCTACCCTTCAGCATCGCTCTTGATGTGATTGGCTCTCCCATGGTGACAGTCTCTTTGGTAGTAAGGTCTCATGGGCTCCACCTCATGTAAGGTTCTTTTCTATCTTTTGGCAGCTGTTCTCCTCGTGCAAACATGTCTCTCTCTCTCCTCGTGCCACGCTCCTCCTCTCTCTCTTTGTCATGCAACGGTCCGTCTCTCTTCTTGTGAGTCTCTTCTCACGTGTCAGGGTCTTTCCTTGTGCATGGGTTTCTCTCTACCCTTCTGCAAGGTTCTCTCTCTCCCCTTGTAAGCAGGTCTCTCTCTCTCTCTCTTCATGCAAAAGTGTCTCTTCTTGTACAAGAGCGTCTCTCTTATGTAAGGGTTTCTCTTTCCTTGTTTCAGTGTTTCTTTCTGCATGGGCCTCTCCACTGGTATAAGGGTCTCTCTCTCCAATGGTGCGAGGGTCTCTCTCTCCACTGGTGCGAGGGTCTCTCTCTCCACTGGTGCGAGGGTCTCTCTCTCCACTGGTGCGAGGGTCTCTCTCTCCACTGGTGCGAGGGTCTCTCTCTCCACTGGTGCGAGGGTCTCTCTCTCCACTGGTGCGAGGGTCTCTCTCTCCACTGGTGCGAGGGTCTCTCTCTCCACTGGTGCGAGGGTCTCTCTCCACTGGTGCGAGGGTCTCTCTCTCCACTGGTGCGAGGGTCTCTCTCTCCACTGGTGCGAGGGTCTCTCTCTCCACTGGTGCGAGGGTCTCTCTCTCCACTGGTGCGAGGGTCTCTCTCTCCACTGGTGCGAGGGTCTCTCTCTCCACTGGTGCGAGGGTCTCTCTCTCCACTGGTGCGAGGGTCTCTCTCTCCACTGGTGCGAGGGTCTCTCTCCACTGGTGCGAGGGTCTCTCTCTCCACTGGTGCAAGGGTCTCTCTCTCCACTGGTGCAAGGGTCTCTCTCTCCACTGGTGCGAGGGTCTCTCTCTCCACTGGTGCGAGGGTCTCTCTCTCCACTGGTGCGAGGGTCTCTTTCTCTCCACTGGTGCGAGGGTCTTGCTTGGGTGCAATAGCTTCTCTTTTTCGTGCAAGGGTGTCTCCTTGTGCCAATGTCCTTCTTCATTCGAGGGTCTCTCTCTCCCCTCCCCCCTCGTGCGAGGGTCTTCTTTAGCGCAAGAGTCTCTCCCCTCGTGCGTGTCTCTCCTTGTGCCAGGGCTTCAGTCTTCTGGTGCGTGGCCCCTATAAGCGGCTGACTTCGCTGTGGTTGGAGCTCTGGAAGTCCTCAGGTTCCCAGCGGCTCAGTTTCCCCCCACGCATGCGCGCCACTCGCATGAGGAGAGCGCAGAGACGTCGGAGCATGGAGCGTCGCAGGAGGATGTAAACCCACGGGTCAAGGATCTGGTTACATGAGGCCAGGCGCACACTGAGGAGCAGCCAATCTTTGCGGGGGACAGGCACACCAGTGTGTGACATCATCACCAAGACCTGCACATGAGAAGAGAGCGTAAGAGAGGGAGGGAGTGGGTGAGCGAAAGGGATAAAGGGAGAAAGAGAGGGAGAGGGGGAAGGAGGGAGAGAGAAAGACCTGTGCACGAGAGAGAGGAAAAAGGAGGAAGGTAGAGGGAGATGGTAGGGAGCAAGAGGGGATGGGGGAGAGAGAGAGGCATGGTGGTGTGTGACATCATTACTGAGACCTGCATTAAAGTAAGAGAGGGAGAGAAAGGGGAGAGAGACGTACTTGCGTGCACGCAAAAGATAGGTGTAGGGGGAGGGAATGGAGGGAGAGAGGGGAGAAATAGTGATAGAAAGATGGAGGGGAAGCAAAAAAGTGATAGGGAGATTGAAAGAGAGAGAGGGGAGTGAGAGTGAGTGAGTGAGTGAGTGATGAGGTGAGGGAGGGAGGGAGGGTAGGAAGGAGAGAGATAAATGCAGACACATTCTGTATGAGAGGTGGCGAGAGTTCAGCAGAGGTCAAGGGAAAGAGCCTAGGGAGATAAACCAAACAGTCTGGAAGTGAGAATCAAAACAAAGTCAGTGGAAACAGAGAGAGAGGGTCAGAGAGGGTCAGAGAGAGGGGACAGAGAGAGGGACAGAGAGAGGGACAGAGAGAGGGACAGAGAGAGGGACAGAGAGAGGAAAGCGTGAGAGCAAGAGAGAGGGACAGAGAGAAAACAGAGAGGGTCAGAGAGAAAACAGAGAGAGGGTCAGAGAGAAAACAGAGAGAGGGTCAGAGAGAAAACAGAGAGAGGGTCAGAGAGAAAACAGAGAGAGCGTCAGAGAGAGGGACAGAGGGAGGAAAGCGTGAGAGCAAGAGAGAGGGTCAGAGAGAAAACAGAGAGAGGGTCAGAGAGAAAACAGAGAGGGCGTCAGAGAGAAAACAGAGAGAGGGTCAGAGAGAAAACAGAGAGAGGGTCAGAGAGAGGGTCAGAGAGAGGGTCAGAGAGAGGGTCAGAGAGAGGGTCAGAGAGAGGGACAGAGAGAGGGACAGAGAGAGGGACAGAGAGAAAACAGAGAGAGGGTCAGAGAAAACAGAGAGCATCAGAGAGAAAACAGAGAGAGGGTCAGAGAGAAAACAGAGAGAGGGTCAGAGAGAGGGTCAGAGAGAGGGTCAGAGAGAGGGACAGAGAGAAAACAGAGAGAGGGTCAGAGAGAAAACAGAGAGAGCGTCAGAGAGAAAACAGAGAGGGTCAGAGAGAAAACAGAGAGAGGGTCAGAGAGAAAACAGAGAGAGCATCAGAGAGAAAACAGAGAGAGCGTAAGAGAGAAAACAGAGAGAGCGTAAGACAGAAAACAGAGAGAGGGTCAGAGAGAGGGACAGAGAGAGCGTCAGAGAGAGGGACAGAGAGGGTCAGAGAAAGGAAAGTGTGAGCAACAGAGAGAGGGTCAGAGAGAGGGTCAGAGAGAGGGTCAGAGAGAGGGACAGAGAGAGGGTCACAGAGAGGGACAGAGAGAGGGACAGAGAGAGGGTCACAGAGAGGGTCACAGAGAGGGACAGAGAGAGGGACAGAGAGAGGGACAGAGAGAGGGACAGAGAGAGGGACAGAGAGAGGGACAGAGAGAAGGACAGAGAGAAGGACAGAGAGAGGGACAGAGAGAGGGACAGAGAGAGGGACAGAGAGGGACAGAGAGGGACAGAGAGGGACAGAGAGAGGGAAGTGTAAGCAACAGAGAGAGCGTCAGAGAGAAAACAGAGAGAGGGTCAGAGAGAAAACAGAGAGAGGGTCAGAGAGAAAACAGAGAGAGGGTCAGAGAGAAAACAGAGAGAGGGTCAGAGAGAAAACAGAGAGAGCGTCAGAGAGAAAACAGAGAAAGGGTCAGAGAGAAAACAGAGAGAGGGTCAGAGAGAAAACAGAGAGAGGGTCAGAGAGAAAACAGAGAGAGCGTCAGAGAGAAAACAGAGAGAGCGTCAGAGAGAAAACAGAGAGAGGGTCAGAGAGAGGGTCAGAGAGAGGGTCAGAGAGAGGGTCAGAGAGAGGGTCAGAGAGAGGGTCAGAGAGAGGGTCAGAGAGAGGGCCAGAGAGAGGGTCAGAGAGAGGGTCAGAGAGAGCGTCAGAGAGAGCGACAGAGAGAGGGACAGAGAGAGGAAAGCGTGAGAGCAAGAGAGAGGGACAGAGAGAAACAGAGAGGGTCAGAGAGAAAACAGAGAGAGCGTCAGAGAGAAAACAGAGAGAGGGACAGAGAGAAAACAGAGAGAGGGTCAGAGAGAAAACAGAGAGAGGGTCAGAGAGAAAACAGAGAGGGCGTCAGAGAGAAAACAGAGAGAGGGTCAGAGAGAAAACAGAGAGAGGGTCAGAGAGAGGGTCAGAGAGAGGGTCAGAGAGAGGGTCAGAGAGAGGGACAGAGAGAGGGACAGAGAGAGGGACAGAGAGAGGGACAGAGAGAAAACAGAGGGTCAGAGAGAAAACAGAGAGAGGGTCAGAGAAAACAGAGAGCATCAGAGAGAAAACAGAGAGAGGGTCAGAGAGAAAACAGAGAGAGGGGTCAGAGAGAGGGACAGAGAGAAAACAGAGAGAGGGTCAGAGAGAAAACAGAGAGAGCGTCAGAGAGAAAACAGAGAGGGTCAGAGAGAAAACAGAGAGAGGGTCAGAGAGAAAACAGAGAGTGCATCAGAGAGAAAACAGAGAGAGTGTAAGAGAGAAAACAGAGAGAGCGTAAGAGAGAAAACAGAGAGAGGGTCAGAGAGAGGGACAGAGAGAGCGTCAGAGAGAGGGACAGAGAGGGTCAGAGAAAGGAAAGTGTGAGCAACAGAGAGAGGGTCAGAGAGAGGGTCAGAGAGAGGGTCAGAGAGAGGGTCAGAGAGAGGGACAGAAAGAGGGTCACAGAGAGGGTCACAGAGAGGGTCACAGAGAGGGACAGAGAGAGGGACAGAGAGAGGGACAGAGAGAGGGACAGAGAGAGGGACAGAGAGGGACAGAGAGAGGGAAGTGTAAGCAACAGAGAGAGCGTCAGAGAGAAAACAGAGAGAGCGTCAGAGAGAAAACAGAGAGAGGGTCAGAGAGAAAACAGAGAGAGGGTCAGAGAGAAAACAGAGAGAGGGTCAGAGAGAAAACAGAGAGAGCGTCAGAGAGAAAACAGAGAAAGGGTCAGAGAGAAAACAGAGAGAGGGTCAGAGAGAAAACAGAGAGAGCGTCAGAGAGAAAACAGAGAGAAAACAGAGAGAGCGTCAGAGAGAGTCAGAGAGAGGGTCAGAGAGAGGGTCAGAGAGAGCGTCAGAGAGAGCGTCAGAGAGAGCGTCAGAGAGAGCGTCAGAGAGAGCGTCAGAGAGAGCGTCAGAGAGAAAACAGAGAGAGGTTCAGAGAGAAAAACAGAGAGAGGGTCAGAGAGAGGGTCAGAGAGAGGGTCAGAGAGAGGATCAGAGAGAGGATCAGAGAGAGCGTCAGAGAGAGCGTCAGAGAGAGCGTCAGAGAGAGCGTCAGAGAGAGCGTCAGAGAGCGCGTCAGAGAGAGCGTCAGAGAGAGCGTCAGAGAGAAAACAGAGAGAGGGTAAGAGAGAAAACAGAGAGAGCGTAAGACAGAAAACAGAGAGAGGGTCAGAGAGAGGGACAGAGAGAGGGACAGAGAGAGGGACAGAGAGGGTCAGAGAAAGGAAAGTGTGAGCAACAGAGAGAGGGTCAGAGAGAGGGTCAGAGAGAGGGTCAGAGAGAGGGACAAAGAGAAAACAGAGAGAGGGTCAGAGAGAAAACAGAGAGAGCGTCAGAGAGAAAACAGAGAGGGTCAGAGAGAAAACAGAGAGAGGGTCAGAGAGAAAACAGAGAGAGCATCAGAGAGAAAACAGAGAGAGCGTAAGAGAGAAAACAGAGAGAGCGTAAGACAGAAAACAGAGAAGGGTCAGAGAGAGGGACAGAGAGAGGGACAGAGAGAGCGTCAGAGAAAGGAAAGTGTGAGCAACAGAGAGAGGGTCAGAGAGAGGGTCAGAGAGAGGGTCAGAGAGAGGGACAGAGAGAGGGACAGAGAGAGGGTCACAGAGAGTGACAGAGAGAGGGACAGAGAGAGGGACAGAGAGAGGGACAGAGAGAGGGACAGAGAGAGGGACAGAGAGAGGGAAGTGTAAGCAACAGAGAGAGCGTCAGAGAGAAAACAGAGAGAGCGTCAGAGAGAAAACAGAGAGAGGGTCAGAGAGAAAACAGAGAGAGGGTCAGAGAGAAAACAGAGAGAGGGTCAGAGAGAAAACAGAGAGAGCGTCAGAGAGAAAACAGAGAAAGGGTCAGAGAGAAAACAGAGAGAGCGTCAGAGAGAAAACAGAGAAAGGGTCAGAGAGAAAACAGAGAGAGGGTCAGAGAGAAAACAGAGAGAGGGTCAGAGAGAAAACAGAGAGAGCGTCAGAGAGAAAACAGAGAGAGCGTCAGAGAGAAAACAGAGAGAGCGTCAGAGAGAAAACAGAGAGAGCGTCAGAGAGAAAACAGAGAGAGCGTCAGAGAGAGCGTCAGAGAGAGTCAGAGAGAGGTTCAGAGAGAGGGTCAGAGAGAGGGTCAGAGAGAGGGTCAGAGAGAGGGTCAGAGAGAGGGTCAGAGAGAGGGACAGAGAGAGGGACAGAGAGAGGGTCACAGAGAGGGACAGAGAGAGGGACAGAGAGAGGGACAGAGAGAGGGACAGAGAGAGGGACAGAGAGAGGGACAGAGAGGGACAGAGAGAGGGAAGTGTAAGCAACAGAGAGAGCGTCAGAGAGAAAACAGAGAGAGCGTCAGAGAGAAAACAGAGAGAGGGTCAGAGAGAAAACAGAGAGAGGGTCAGAGAGAAAACAGAGAGAGGGTCAGAGAGAAAACAGAGAGAGCGTCAGAGAGAAAACAGAGAAAGGGTCAGAGAGAAAACAGAGAGAGCGTCAGAGAGAAAACAGAGAAAGGGTCAGAGAGAAAACAGAGAGAGGGTCAGAGAGAAAACAGAGAGAGGGTCAGAGAGAAAACAGAGAGAGCGTCAGAGAGAAAACAGAGAGAGCGTCAGAGAGAAAACAGAGAGAGCGTCAGAGAGAAAACAGAGAGAGCGTCAGAGAGAGCGTCAGAGAGAGGTTCAGAGATAGGGTCAGAGAGAGGGTCAGAGAGAGGGTCAGAGAGAGGGTCAGAGAGAGGGTCAGAGAGAGGGTCAGAGAGAGCGTCAGAGAGAGCGTCAGAGAGAGCGTCAGAGAGAAAACAGAGAGAGGGTCAGAGAAAAAACAGAGAGAGTGTCAAAGAGAAAACAGAGAGAGGGTCAGAGAAAAAACAGAGAGAGCGTCAGAGTGAAAACAGAGAAAACAGAGAGAGAGCAGAGAGAACACAGAGAGCGGGTTAGAGAGAACACAGAGAGAGGGTCAGAGAGAACACAGAGAGAACACAGAGAGAGGGTCAGAGAGAAAACAGAGGGTGAGAGAGAAAACAGAGAGAGGGTCAGAGAGAAAACAGAGAGAGGGTCAGAGAGAAAACAGAGAGAGGGTCAGAGAGAAAACAGAGAGAGGGTCAGAGAGAAAACAGAGAGAGGGTCAGAGAGAAAACAGAGAGAGGGTCAGAGAGAAAACAGAGAGGGTGAGAGAGAAAACAGAGAGAGGGTCAGAGAGAAAACAGAGAGAGGGTCAGAGAGAAAACAGAGAGAGGGTCAGAGGGAGAAAACAGAGAGAGGGTCAGAGAGAGGGTCAGAGGGAAAACAGAGAGAGGGTCAGAGGGAGACAACAGAGAGAGGGTCAGAGAGAAAACAGAGAGAAGGTCAGAGAGAAAACAGAGAGGGTCAGAGAGAAAACAGAGAGAGGGTCAGAGAGAAAACAGAGAGAGGGTCAGAGAGAGGGTCAGAGAGAGCGTCAGAGAGAGCGTCAGAGAGAAAACAGAGAGAGGGTCAGAGAAAAAACAGAGAGAGTGTCAAAGAGAAAACAGAGAGAGGGTCAGAGAAAAAACAGAGAGAGCGTCAGAGTGAAAACAGAGAAAACAGAGAGAGAGCAGAGAGAACACAGAGAGCGGGTTAGAGAGAACACAGAGAGAGGGTCAGAGAGAACACAGAGAGAACACAGAGAGAGGGTCAGAGAGAAAACAGAGAGAGGGTCAGAGAGAAAACAGAGAGAGGGTCAGAGAGAAAACAGAGAGAGGGTCAGAGAGAAAACAGAGAGAGGGTCAGAGAGAAAACAGAGAGAGGGTCAGAGAGAAAACAGAGAGAGGGTCAGAGAGAAAACAGAGAGGGTGAGAGAGAAAACAGAGAGAGGGTCAGAGAGAAAACAGAGAGAGGGTCAGAGAGAAAACAGAGAGAGGGTCAGAGGGAGAAAACAGAGAGAGGGTCAGAGAGAAAACAGAGAGAAGGTCAGAGAGAAAACAGAGGGTGAGAGAGAAAACAGAGAGAGGGTCAGAGAGAAAACAGAGAGAGGGTCAGAGAGAAAACAGAGGGTGAGAGAGAAAACAGAGAGAGGGTCAGAGAGAAAACAGAGAGAGGGTCAGAGAGAAAACAGAGAGAGGGTCAGAGAGAAAACAGAGAGAGGGTCAGAGAGAAAACAGAGAGAGGGTCAGAGAGAAAACAGAGAGAAGGTCAGAGAGAAAACAGAGGGTGAGAGAGAAAACAGAGAGAGGGTCAGAGAGAAAACAGAGAGAGGGTCAGAGAGAAAACAGAGAGGGTGAGAGAGAAAACAGAGAGAGGGTCAGAGAGAAAACAGAGAGAGGGTCAGAGGGAGAAAACAGAGAGAGGGTCAGAGAGAAAACAGAGAGAAAACAGAGAGAGGGTCAGAGAGAAAACAGAGAGGGTCAGAGAGAAAACAGAGAGAGGGTCAGAGAGAAAACAGAGAGAGGGTCAGAGAGAAAACAGAGAGGGTCAGAGAGAAAACAGAGAGAGGGTCAGAGAGAAAACAGAGAGGGTCAGAGAGAAAACAGAGAGAGGGACAGAGAGAAAACAGAGAGAGGGTCAGAGAGAAAACAGAGAGAGGGTCAGTGAGAAAACAGAGAGAAAAACAGAGAGAGAGCGCCCCCGAGTATCTTCTTCACATAATTACCCCTCCACCCCTTCTCCTCACCAGCAGGGGCTCCAGCACACGCATGACACCAGCGTGACAGCCAACAGCTGCACCACCATCTCCAGGTCACGCGAACGGGCTCCCCGCCGCCGCCTCCTCCCCATCCTCTCCCCCCCCGGGACTCCCAAGAGCCGAGCCCTCAGCAGGGCCCCCCCACCCAGCACGTTACACACCAGTGCGGCCCCCAGGGAGCTCAGGCCCAGCCGGAGAAGAGCAGGTCAAAACCCGGCGGCCCGGCCAGGAA
>NC_134502.1:18000875-18003375 GCF_040206685.1 Ascaphus truei
CCTATGCTCCCTCTGACTCCCACCCCCTTCACACACTCTTACCATCTCCTCCACGGTGGGGGGGCCCCTTGGCTCTGAGACGCAGTGTTCCCCTACCGGACTGTGACACCCCGGAGCCGAGACCTGCTGACCCCGAGCGCTGACCTATCATGTCTAGGAGGGGATGAGAGAGGCAGTATAACTATACAAGTGTGGACACACTAGTGCGCACACTAAGTGTGGACACACATACATACATACACACACACACACACACATATACACACAAACAGACAGCTAAGCAATGATATATATGTGCCGATCAGAGGCAATATATGTATATAAGTGTGTACACACACACCACACACACACACACAGATATATAGAGATATAAACAAGAGAACCCCTGAGGAAGCAGGAACCCCCTTGTGAAACGCGTAGGGAGACGGAGGACCGGAATCCGGACACTAAAATCCCGGAATTGACGTCAGACGATGTCGAGGACGGTTCACAACCACACGAGGAAGGGATTATCTCTTCCACTGGTTCCAGAGTCACCTAAACAAAGCTTACAAGACCTGGCAATTGGAGAGCGCTGCGGGTTTATCCCCGTTTTAAAGTTTTATAAACGCCTTTTCACATTTGCACTAAGAGGCTGCTGTTTTTTCACCCCCACATAAACACTGCATGGAGAGGCCACCGATGCAAGAACGGATAAACTAACGATACCTCGAAGTGCGCGGCGTCTGGGCATGGAAGCGCGCGGCGTCTGGGCATGGAAGCGCGCGGCGTCTGGGCATGGAGAGCGCGCGGCGTCTGGCACGAAGTGCGCGGCGTCTGGGCACGGAAGTGCGCGGCGTCTGGGCATGGAACGCGGCGGCGTCTGGGCACGGAAGTGCGCGGGGTCTGGCACGGAAGTGCGTGGGGTCTGGGCATGGAAGTGCGTGGGGTCTGGGCATGGAAGTGCGCGGGGTCTGGGCATGGAAGTGTGCGGGGTCTGGGCACGGAAGTGCGTGGGGTCTGGGCATGGAAGTGCGTGGGGTCTGGGCACGGAAGTGCGTGGGGTCTGGGCACGGAAGTGCGCGGGGTCTGGGCATGGAAGTGCGCGGGGTCTGGGCATGGAAGTGCGTGGGGTCTGGCATGGAAGTGCGTAGGGTCCTGGGCACGGAAGTGCGCGGGGTCTGGGCATGGACGTGCGCGGGGTCTGGGCATGGAAGTGCGTGGGGTCTGGGCATGGAAGTGCGTGGGGTCTGGGCATGGAAGTGCGTGGGGTCTGGGCACGGAAGTGCGCGGGGTCTGGGCATGGACGTGCGCGGGGTCTGGGCACGGAAGTGCGTGGGGTCTGGGCACGGAAGTGCGCGGGGTCTGGGCATGGACGTGCGCGGGGTCTGGGCATGGAAGTGCGCGGGGTCTGGGCACGGAAGTGCGTGGGTCTGGGCATGGAAGTGCGTGGGGTCTGGGCATGGAAGTGCGCGGGGTCTGGGCATGGAAGTGTGCGGGGTCTGGGCATGGAAGTGCCCGGGGTCTGGGCATGGAAGTGCGCGGGGTCTGGGCATGGAAGTGCGCGGGGTCTGGGCACGGAAGTGCGTGGGGTCTGGGCATGGAAGAGCGCGGGGTCTGGGCATGGAAGTGCGTGGGGGTCTGGGCATGGAAGTGCCCGGGGTCTGGGCATGGAAGTGTGTGGGGTCTGGGCATGGAAGCGCGTGGGTCTGGGCATGGAAGTGCGTGGGGTCAGGGCATGGAAGTGTGCGGGGGTCTGGGCATGGAAGTGCGTGGGGTCTGGGCATGGAAGTGCGCGGGGTCTGGGCATGGAAGTGCGTGGGGTCTGGGCATGGAAGTGCGCGGGGTCTGGGCATGGAAGTGCCCGGGGTTCTGGGCATGGAAGTGCGCGGGGTCCTGGGCATGGAAGTGCCCGGGGTCTGGGCATGGAAGTGCGTGGGGTCTGGGCATGGAAGTGCGCGGGGTCTGGGCATGGAAGTGCGTGGGGTCTGGGCATGGAAGTGCCCGGGGTCTGGCATGGAAGTGCGTGGGGTCTGGGCATGGAAGTGCGCGGGGTCTGGGCATGGAAGTGTGCGGGGGTTGGGGATGGAAGTGTGCGGGGTCCTGGGCATGGAAGTGCGTGGGGTCTGGGCATGGAAGTGTGCGGGGTCTGGGCACGGAAGTGCGTGGGGTCTGGGGATGGAAGTGCGTGGGGTCTGGGCATGGAAGTGCGTGGGGTCTGGGCATGGAAGTGTGCGGGGTCTGGGCATGGAAGTGCCCGGGGGTCTGGGCATGGAAGTGCGCGGGGTCTGGGCATGGAAGTGCGCGGGGTCTGGGCATGGAAGTGCGCGGGGTCTGGGCATGGAAGTGTGCGGGGTCTGGGGATGGAAGTGTGCGGGGGTCTGGGCATGGAAGTGCCCGGGGTCCTGGGCATGGAAGTGCGTGGGGTCTGGGCATGGAAGTGCGCGGGGTCTGGGCATGGAAGTGCGTGGGGTCTGGGCATGGAAGTGTGCGGGGTCTGGGCATGGAAGTGCCCGGGGTC
>NC_134502.1:18013375-18102797 GCF_040206685.1 Ascaphus truei
CAATAGGAGCTCGCCCCGATGTTAAATCCACTCGCCCGGGGCGTGCAAATGTATAGGTTTGTCAAACACTGTATGTATGTATATATATATATATACAGTGGTTGACAAATCACCAAAAAATCTACTCGCCACCTAGTATCAAACGTGTGCTGCTTGGGCCAATATTTACTCGCCCGGGGGTTTAAATCCACTCGCCCGGGGCGAGCAAATGTATAGGTTTGTCGAACACTGTATATATATATATATATATATATATATATATATATACACACATATATATATATATATATATATATATACACACATATATATATATATATACACATACACACACAGTATATACATACCGAACGCCTTCCTGGGCTCGCACAGTTTCAGGGTGAAGGGTTTGTAAGTGCAGATATAGAGACACACACACACACACACTGTACACATACCGAACGCCTTCCTGGGCTCGCACAGTTTCAGGGTGAGGGGTTTGTAAGTGCAGATATAGAGACACACACACACACACACACACACACACACACACACACACACACACACACACACACTGTACACATACCGAACGCCTTCCTGGGCTCGCACAGTTTCAGGGTGAGGGGTTTGTAAGTGCAGATATAGAGACACACACACACACACACACACACACACACACACACACTGTACACATACCGAACGCCTTCCTGGGCTCGCACAGTTTCAGGGTGAAGGGTCGCCCACGGGGCAGCTCTTTCAGGGCCCTGGCGACCTCGAAGTGCCGGCTGCCAATCAGATTTCTCCCGTTGATGGATTCAATCATGTCCCCGATGCTGATGATCTGCGTGCGATCGATAACACTGCCTTCCTTAATGCGCTGGGGGGAGGGGGAGAGGGTCAGAGGTCACAGGAGACCCGAGTGCCGGCACGCACAGGGGGTGAGGGGTGAGGGGTCACAGTACCTTGATAAAGGCGTAGCCCGCCCCGTTATCAGTGATGGTGAGTCCCAGGGAGTCCTCGGATTTGTAGACCTCCAGCTCCTTCCTCTGACCCCGCA
Organism: Ascaphus truei; assembly: GCF_040206685.1. Taxonomy (NCBI): domain Eukaryota; kingdom Metazoa; phylum Chordata; class Amphibia; order Anura; family Ascaphidae; genus Ascaphus; species Ascaphus truei. The sequence goes on from NC_134502.1 coordinate 18,014,412, forward strand.
CGTGAGCGAAGATAAAATCCTCCAGACCAATCTGACCGCCCAGCAGCTTTTCCATGTCCAGCCTGTGAGTGTTCAGAGTGCAGAACATCACCTGGAAGAGCAGGGGAGGGGGGCAGAGAGAGAGCAGGGGAGGGGGGCAGAGAGAGCAGGGGAGGGGGACAGAGAGATGGGGGAGGGGCAGAGAGAGCGAGCAGGGGAGGGGGGCAGAGAGAGAGCAGGGGAGGGGGGCAGAGAGAGAGCAGGGGAGGGGGACAGAGAGATGGGGGAGGGACAGAGAGAGAGCAGGGGAGGGGGGGAGGGACAGAGAGAGAGCAGGGGAGGGGGGGAGGGACAGAGAGAGAGCAGGGGAGGGGGGGGAGGGACAGAGAGAGAGCAGGGGAGGGGGGGAGGGACAGAGAGAGAGCAGGGGAGGGGGGGAGGGACAGAGAGAGAGCAGGGGGAGGGGCAGAGAGAGCAGGGGGAGGGGCAGAGAGAGAGCAGGGGAGGGGGACAGAGAGAGAGCAGGGGAGGGGGACAGAGAGATGGGGGAGGGGCAGAGAGAGAGCAGGGGACAAGCAGAGAGAGAGCAGGGGACGTGGAAGAGGCACAGAGAGAGGAGGGGACGGGGCAGAGAGAGGAGGGGACGGGGCAGAGAGAGGAGGGGACAGGGGCAGAGAGAGAGAGAGCAGGGGCAGAGAGAGCAGGGGAGGGACAGAGATATAAGGAGAGAGAGAGAGAGAGAGAGAGAGAGAGAGAGAGAGAAGGGGGCGGGGGGAGCGAGAGAGGGGGGAGAAGAAGAACAGAGAAGGGAAGGTGACAGGGGGTATAAGGTCTCATATCTTAACGTAAAGCAGCTCCTCATGTTGTCCTCTCTCTCCTGCTCCTCCCCTCCCACGCAGGCATACTGAACCCCTTCCGACTCTCACCCTCCCCATGCTTCTCCTGCAGGAACATTGCAAACCTCCCCCTCCCGCCTCTCCTCACCTGCCCCACGGGGAACACTCCCCTCCCTCGCCCCCCAGGTGTAATGAGCACTCCCCCTCTTCTCCTCACCTCCGCTGCAGGTATACTGAAGGACTCCCCGATCTTTCCGTAGAGCTCCTTCACATTGCTGAACCCCTCAATCCTGCCCGTGGGGCTCCCGTGCGCGAGCTGAGCATGGAAAACCAGCCGGGGGCGCAGGCCGGGGGCGGGAGGAGGTAACCCAGGCTGGAGGGGGGAGAGAGTACCCCCAGGCACCAGCCCCCCCTGGGACACCCCCAGACCGCTGCGCTCCCCCCCTTCCTCCTCCATCAGGGGGGAGGCCTTCTTCCTGCGTCCAAGACCCAGCGGCATCACGTTCTGGGCAGGGGACACCCCGAAGTGACGGTTGCTGGGTGGCACCCCGAAATCACGTCCGCGGGACACACCCTGAAATCGCGTCCACTGAGAAGGGGGGGACAGACACCCCAAAATCAGGTCCGCCGCAGGGTGGACACCCCAAAATCACATCCGCTGGGGGCGAGGAACACCTCGTAATCACGTGTGACACCCCAAAACAACGTCTTGTGGGGGGTAGGAACAGCCCAAAAGCATACGCTGGGAGGGGGGCACCTTGAAATCACACCCTACAGAGAGAAGAAATGGGAGTTACTCCCTGAAATCACAGACTGCAGGAGGAAAAATACCCAAATAATAACACGGAGGGAGTGGGGCGATACAAGGGTAGACAGATGTGGGTGTTATATACCGTATTTCCTCGATTCTAAGACGCACCATTAATTTAATAAAAAAATTGGGGGGGGGGGGGAATAAACAATACATTCAATTTTTCTGGGGGCTCAGGGGTTCCCAAAAAGAGCTTGCTGGGGTTTTGTGTGTTTTGTTAAACTACATTAAATGTGCATAAAAAAATATATATACATATACGCACGCGCGCGCACACAAACACATTCTATGAAGTGTTGTGCATATAAAAATACAGATACCAGTATGTGTGTGTGTTACATATCTGCGACTCTCTCGCACTCTGTGATTCCTGCTCTTACCAGCACAGTGAGGTGGGGGCCCGGACGTTCTCATAGGCCCCCTCGTGGTTGTGCTGGGTGCTGTGCCAATGCCGGTCACAAGCCCGGATGAAAAATGGGGGGGGGGGGGGGGGGGGGGTGTTGGTTCCCGTGGCGACGGAACTGGAAAATTAGCCAAGAACCCCATGGCAGGACAACAATTCTGAAGCGTGTAAACACTAGAGGACGTACGGAACATCCCGCCGCTGGCCTCTACAACGCATCGCTCCCTACCTTGTAGAAGATGAAGCGACGTCGTTTAAGGAGAATACCCAATTCCTCGGTCCTGTGCATTCTCTCTATGAGGCCGGACCACCGGGATCCTCTCCCATGCTGGGCCCGAGGTGCACACACGGACTATCCGCTGGGGGGTTGGGAGGAGAACGCGACACCGCACGGGCCCGAACCGTCGGCCACCGTGAAGAAAGCGGTCAGGGGATTGGACGGGACAGCGGGTTGAGAGGCGGGAGCTTGGCGGTTCAGCCAATGAGAATGCGAGACGGGGAAGCGCGTCCAACCAAAGCGCGGGTAACAGAACGCGGAAGCAGCGCAGCCAACCAGGATCCGCTACAGGAACCAGTTACAAATAGCATTATTTCTAAGACATCGATTCTAAGACGCATCCCGATTTCAGACATGTTAAAATGTGAAAAAAGGTGCGTCTTAGAATCGAGGAAATACGGTATATATCATTTTTTTGTGGAACGTTTGCTTTTCATTCGGACATTTCTTAAGGCAGGGGTGCGCACACTGGGGGGGGTGCGCAAACTGGGGGGCGGTGCGCAAACTGGGGGGGGGGGGGGGCGCAAACTGGGGGGCGGTGCGCAAACTGGGGCGGTGCAACATTTTCGGGGGGTGGGGGGGCACGGCAGTTATAGAGGTCAAACACTCTCCCCCGTCATTTAAATTAAATGCCAGGGGACCGTGTGAGGCCTCCATAACACACTTACCTACCAGCGACGCGTCCTCATGGTAACCCGGCGTACTGGGTCGCATGACCCCGCGGTGTCATTTGACGCCAGGGCCGAGCCGCAGAGAAGAGCAGGCAGGGGTGTGCATGGGGAAAAGTTTGCGCACCCCTGTCTTAAGGTATCGGAACCAGATTTTGTGTAATGGCTCCAGAGATCAAGGAGCAGGTTTTTGTCTTATGTTTGGATCCAATTCACAAATGACATCAGCGATGACATGATATCATCACACAACCCCTCAAGCTGCCACTTAATCTTGGTCACACTGAAAATCCAATTAGCAAAAAAATACCAGAGCAGCCAAAGTTCTGCAAGACCACGATCAGTATTTGGGACGGGAGTACAGTGACACACACACACACACACACACACACACACACACACACACACACACACACACACACACACACACACAATCTCTTCCAAGGCAATGAAACTATTATGGGTGGAGGAGTTGTTGTTTTAGACAGGGATTTCACATTAAAGAACTAAAACATGTAATTATCCACTTATAAATCTCAGTATTTTTTTTCTTTCTTAGAATTCCCGAATGAGTGTGCGCATGTATATATATATATATATATATATATATATATATAATATTATACATATGTATAAAAATATAAATGTGCTTCTATACACATATAATCATTCAAAAAGATGGCCTCTGCTCAGTCTATGTGATACTCTATGTGTGAGGGGTGCAAATTCTATACATATATACCCTGGGAAATAAACACACACACACAACTAATATAAAAGTTACAAAATATAGTAAGTATACATATGACTATACATATTATCATACAATCGTTTATATATAGTTTTAAATAACTATACATATGTCTAAATATATAAAAGTATACATGTACTTTTATACACATATACCCTGCAAAATAAATATTATATATATACACGCACGCCCAATTATATTTATAAATTAAAAGATATAGTAAATATACATATGAATATAATGTGTAAATATGATTATAACAATACAGTGCGTGTGTGTATATGTGTGTGTGTGTATATATATATATATATATATATATATATATATATATATATATATGTGTATGTGTTTTAAAGTTTCTGAATGAATACAGATGTATTACAGTAATATAATGCAGTGTGGTTCCCAAATATATAAATATATTACATGTACTGTATATAGAACTATAAACAAACGCTATATACATACACCTATATCCGGGGTCACGTGAGCTGCGGCTCCCTCCCCGGCTCTCTCTCCCAGCACTGTCTCCCCGCTTCCGGTTTCTGCCGCTCTCCCCGCTTCCTGCCAGTGGGGACCTGTGCGGCGAGGGGTGAAGAATGGGGCGGGGCCAGGGTCTAGCCAATCACAGTGGGGGCGCTACCCGAAGGGGCGGGGCGGGAGGCTGCGGAGATTGGACGTTTCCTTGTTAATAAAGCTTTGTTTAAAAAAAATTTTTAAAAAGTTGGTGTTTGTTACCATAGTGACAAAAATAAATGAAATACAAGCCCAGGAAATGTGCCTGTGGATATATAGAAATGTTGTGACTAGAGAAATCCATACATAGATGAAATTAAAGCCCAGGAATATATAACTATTTACATTAGAGACAGAAAAAATAAATTATATATATATATATATATATATATATATATATATATATATATATATATATATATATATATATATATATATATATATATATATATATATATATATATATATATATATATATATATATATATATATATATATATATATATATATATATATATATAATACAAACAAGACTGCGCCTATAAGTGGATATAGATCCTTAGCCAAATGTTACACATATGTCTAATAAATATAAAAATATATAGAAATTGCCCCAAAAATACGGGCTATTGGAATGATGATATAATTACTAGATGATGATAGAGCAAACTAGATAATAAATGATGTATAAATTAAAAATATGTGTGTATGTCTATATGTCACTATTATATATACAATGCTAAATCAAAATGTATATGGCCAAATAAATAGATAGGACAATATATATATATATTGTAAAGGTGTTTACCCCCACCCGATCGCAGATAGGGGCCATTACAGGGTGTATGGACCGGTGCATATACCTGCTGGCAACAGGAGGGCTGAGTCGTCCGTCGATGGTAGTGTGGACCTAGGAACAGGCTTCTGAGGTTCATACCCCACATATCTCCTTAGCAGTGCAGCGCCACCATCTGCCGTAGGCTCCAGGAACTGAAGTTGATCTCCCACGGTAGAACTTATTACCTCTCCCCCCAGGCAGGAGGTATATTGCAAAACAGGAACGGGTTTATTACTACACTCTGCAGTAACAGGAACAAGACAGGATCTGCCCAATACAGTCTCTCAGGATTCACCGGATGACGGTCCCTGGACCGCCACTAAAGGCCAAGGGCACCCGCAGCCATCTTAGCTCTTCCCCACCTCCCTAGTGGAGGTAGAGGTATGGTCCACACTCACTCTCCCCCGGAGGGAAGAGGACTAGAGAAGGTCCAATCTCAGCCTTTCCACTGTGTGACCTGCCTTCCTCAGGTGGGGAAAGGCACTGCTAACTTTAGGGCGGTCCTGCCTTTAAGTACTGCCAGGAGGTGGGCACCAGGTCCGGCTCATGATTGGTCATGCCAGGGCCTGATGTCACCGCCACCCACTGTCACTCAAATGCAGTTCCTCGGAGGGGGGAAAACACCATGATGACTACTAGCAACCTGATAGTACCAGGGTTTACTGCCAGCCGTAGGGCAGAATATTAGCCATACCCAGCCATGGCTACAATAAAATCATCCTGCCTGCCTCTCTGCCAATGTTCTTATCCACACCATCCCCCCCCTCTCATCCCCCCCTCCCCAGCATCCCCTTCCCCCTCCATGCTGTTCCTTGTCACCGTTTATTACCCTTCCAATGTCTTCAGACATCCCTTTCTCACCCTACCTTATCTACATCTCTGGGGTTTTTTCTGCTTTAAATCCCAGCGTGGTCCCGCAAAAGGAACCGCACCAGAAATGTTTATGGTGTGAAAAGCTGAACCACACCATAGACTGTTCCTTCAGACTGGATGAGGAAGAGAGAGAATGTGTGCTCAGTGCTGCACACAATTTACCCCAGTAAAGAAAAAGAAGAAAAAGAAAAAGGCTGCTAGGTTGCTTACACAGGAAACTATAGGAAATATTAAAGATGGCCCTGTGTAATGTCAGAAGGGAACCCCACTGAAACTCCTCTGCAACCTTCCAGACCTAAGTTGGATTTTGTCCATAAACAATTAAATAAAGAGCTCGAAGTCTCCCCGAAAGAGATACACCTCCTCAGCACAGAGCTGCAACTCTCACGCCATGAGGTCTACGCTCTCAGCCCAGAGGTCTCTGAATTGAAGGATGCTGAGGAAGAGACCCTGATTTGTTTAGAGACGGTAAAAAGAGACAGAAAAATGCAGAACTGACTGACCAGGTCAGTGAAGGTGATAAGAAGCTTCACCAAGCAGAAAAAGTGCAGAAGCAATTGATCCAGGAAAAGTTAAAAGTGCAGGAAGCACTGCAGAGTGCAGAGATAGGGCTGCAAGAAGAACGTGTCTCCCTGGAGCAGCACACACAAGCAGCGCACCTATTACAGAACCAGTTGCAAGAGCTGCGTTCAAGTCTGCAAGCGGCCAAGGAGAAGCAGTGAGTGCTACAGGAAGCAAGTGTCCAGGCTGCTAACCAAGTACAAGTGCTACAGGAACGGCTGAGTACTCAGTATGTCCCCACAGAGGCCACACTGAGCGGCACCAGAGCATCGCTGGAGGCAGAGCTTAGATGCCAGATGACTCTGTGTGACAGGGAGCGGGGGAAGGTCCAGAAACTAGAGCAAGAGCTGGAGAAGCACAGAGGCAGCTCCATCCCCATGAGTCAGCACGCCAAGGAGAAAGAGGCCTGGAAAACAGAAGCAGCGGCGATTATAGCACCAAAAACTGCAGAGCTCCAAAATATGAAGGAGGCGTTGATGCAAACCCAGAGCAAGCGCCGGGAAGAGGGGAAGGCCTTAAGAAGGGACTTGCAGGATCAAACTGAAGAACTGCAGACACAGATTGCTGAGCGCAAGATACAGCTCGCCGAGAGGGAGGAGGTGTCCGTCCGTCAGGTGGCCTGCCTGACATTACGCTATGAAACCAAGATTGCCGATACCCGCAAGCTGCTGGACCACACGGCCGATGAGGGGGCCCGGCTGGAGCTGGACAAGGTCCGGGAGGAGTACCGACAGCGGCAGGCCAGCAATGGAAAAAGGGAAACCGCTTTAATCAGCTGACAGATGTGGAATCGCGACTCAATACCAAAGAAGCTGAACTGGCAGCTGCACTGAGTGGAAAAAGAAATGCTGAAGGACCGCTTCAAGACCTGAGGAAGGACCTGGAGTCTGAGCGTGCTGACCGCAACATGGCAGAGAAACAAAAGCGTGACCTGGGCGAGGCACTCGAGACCCTAAAGACTGAGCGTGACACTACGTTGGACTCTACTGCTGCCCAGTAGGAGGTTTCTCAGCTGAAGTTGGAGAAAAAGGTATTGGCCCGGCCCAAGCGTCTGTATCCCACAGAAACTAATGCCCATGTAGACAAGGATACAGTGAGAGCTGGGGATACTGCACAATTGAAAATCAAGATTACAAAGTTTGAACCGCCTGAGCAAGTGCGGCGCTCCAGGAAGCGTGACTGCAATACCTTTGCAGTACTACAGTCTACTTTCCACAGGGCACGGAATGGGAAGACCAAGTTGCGATGGAGTAGCACAGTAAGAATCCAGTCATACTGCAGTGCCCATAGGACCCAAAGTGGATTCCATGCCATAAGGGCAGCCACTGTGAAGAGACAGTCGCAATTGGGATGGAGATGTGTCCGTGATCGTAAGATGAGAAAGACCTCACAGCTTGTCCAGCGACACTCCCAACGGAGTAAGTTAAGGAGTCAAGACAGAAAGGCCCAAGCCTACGAGTCTGCCGACTGTAATAGAGAGGCATCAATGGGTGCACTTGGGGTTAATAAGAATCCCGCCCAAGTTGAAGTACTGAAGATTAATGGTGTGGAACCCAACACTGAAGGTACGGTGATGGAGAAAGGTCCAAAAGCCATCACCGTTAAAGCGGAGTTGCTGTAGAAGGCCAAATAGTCACTGGAGAGTGAACGCAATGAGCTGACCAAGGTCAAGGCTCTTCTACAGGGTAATGGAGACTCTGAGCACAAGAGGAAGAAGACAGAGATGCATCTTCAGGATCTGCAGATCAAGGTCACAGAGCGGCATAGAGTCCTGGCAGAGAGAGCTAACAGACAGCAGGATTCTCAGGAACCTTGCAAGGAGGGACACAAGAAAAGCGGAGCGTCAACCTTAAACTCAAACTGGCACAAGACAAAGAGGTAGCAAGGTACCAGTCTGCAGGCCCAGAAGGCCTAGTACTTGTCCCAAAGAAAAAAGTCGTCAACTGGAAGGCAAGGAAAAAGAAGAGATGGATGTCAGACATCTCTGACAAAGAGGCTGGTGCACGGGAATAGTGCACGGGCCGCAGACAGGACAATGTTTCGCTGGGGGGAGGGATATGTGATATCATCACTGTCCTCTAGGGGCTGGAATAGGGCAGCTATAGGACTTTTTCAACACACAGAGCTAATCTTCCCTAGAGAAAAGTAGCAGCTGAAGCTAATCAGCCTGGTTTGAATGGACAAGGAAGTGTTTTAAAAGACAGACTGAAAGCTGCCATGCAGAGAGTGACTATTTTCCCCAGAGAAGGGGGGGATAGAAAGTGCTCCCCAGCTAAAGAAGAGGCTGGCACAGTTCCTTAGACCCGCTAGACGGTGGTCGCAGAGTCTGCTGGGACTACCTGGGTTTGAATCCCAGAGGGAAGAAGAAGGACGACAGACCGTGCTGAAGCGGGGATGTCCGCTCCTTGGCATTTACAGAGGAGAGTTTCTCTGAGCTCAAGTGGGGCCGAGTTCCCCTAGGAAGAAAGGCCGCAAGGCTGAAGCTGGGAAGTCTGCTCAAAGCCTGGACTTACAGATAAGCAAACCCCTTTATTGCTGTGTACAGAGACTGTGTATGTTAAATATAATACTACCTATTTTGGGGTGGGAACCAGCTTAGCTGGCCATCCAGTTAGTGAGGACTAAAGCTACAGTGTAGTTAGTTTTCCCTAAAGGGAATAGGTGTTATTTTTATGTGTTGTTTTGATTTAAAGGGACGGTGGGCCTGTTGGTGTATGATTTAATCCCTGTAAATAAACCCCATATAGAGAAATACAGTGTTTCCTGCCTTACATTGGGACTAAAAGAGACTGCAACGTGGTGTGAGCATCACAGTATGTATATCTTTATTTATATAACGCCATTCATGTACATAGCGGTTCACAGCAGTAATACACGTGACAATCGTATAAATAAGAAATAATACAAATAACACATAATGGGAAGAAACGCTTTCAGACAAAAAAAGTAATATTTAGGAAAAGGAGTCCCTTTTCCGAAGAACCCACAATCTAATTTAAGTGCAGTAACTTCCTTCGTCATTTAACGCTGCGTTGTCATAGAGACGTGTGACTGGAGCCAGGTAAGTAAGTTTACTGAGGCCTCGTGCTCTCAGGGCGGGGCTTCTGTAAACGCCGCCCCCCCCCCCGAAAAGTCTTGTGCCCCCCTTGGGGGGCGCGCCCGCCAGTTTGCTCACCGCTGAGGTAACAGATAGTGTACAGTAAATAAAAATACCACTTGTGAGCCCATTCACACGCGTCAGACAGGTCTGCACCCCCTGCCTTTCTGCCTTTATCTCTTAGCATACAGTGCTGCTACTGCAGCCAGGGATTCTGGGAAATGCCATGCAAATGAGCACACAGACTAAACCGCTTTATGTGAGCAGGGTTACCTACTATGCACGTCTTTAACCCAGGCTGTGCGGCAGGCATCTTCTTTTTAGAAATTCATGTTAAAATGGATAAGAAGCAAAAGGTGAACACTGTGTACTCATTTGCATGTCATCTCCCAGATTCCCTGGCTGTAGTGAAAGCATTGTATGCTAAGACAGGGACGCGCAAACTTTTTTTGCTGCAAGCCTGCTCTCCTGCCTTCTGCGCCCCCCCCCCTTGCTTACCTCGTGCGGCGTCAAATGGCACCGTAGGGTCATGTAACGTCACGTGACGTGACCCGCAGCGTCATTTGACGCTTGTCACGTCACATGACCCCGCTGCGTCATTTGACGCCGCGTTGCCATGGACACGAGTGAGTGAGGTAAGTTTTAGTGTGGCAGAGGCCTCACGCGATCCCCCCCCCCCCGGCATTTCATTTAAATGTCTTGGGGAAGAGCGCGGGAACTCTGCATCCGCCCCACGCCCCCCCCCCCCCAAGAGAAATCCAGTGCCCCCCACTTTGCGCACCGCTGAGCTAAGCCATAATGCGGGAAAAGCATCTGTCTGAGACGTGAATGTGCTCACAAGTGATATTTTGAAATACTGTACACCCCCCCCCCCCCCTCCCCGGTGGAGGGTTTTTGTCAAATTAATCAACTCCATACTGTAGCTAGGGAGGGGTTATCAACAAGCAACTTCAGCACATCATGTTAAATACTGATGTCCTAGCCCATGACAGACAGAGATAAAAACATAAAAATAACATCCTTCATTCCAATTGATGTAATATCACATGTGGCTATAGAGAAACCCCAGATGATGCAACCATGGACAGTCCTATTGATCTTACGGATAACATTAGCTATAGATTCCATCACAGGACACACTTAAAGCTGCAGTTCAAGCAATATCCTGCATGTGCGTTTTATTTAATAAATCAGCACTGTAGTAAGAAAAAATACTTTTAGCATTTTCTGTTTTTAAAAAAACAACTTTGAAAGACCAATTTTCTTGTATTCTATTTTAACAAGCATGCTTGTTCCTATAGCAACGATTTACATTCCCCATATTTAAAGATGTCGCCAAACTTTGCCGATCAATAGACGGAGAACAAATTGACCGGCAGCTATGCAGTTTTTTTTAGGTAAGTAGAGATTGCCCACATGAAACTATTGAAGTTAAAAAAAAAAACTTAAAAAAAACGGGAGCCTAAACTGCAGCTTTAACGGTCACTACTTTTCAACAGATCAGCCACAACTAATGTTGACATTAACATTTACGTTAAGCGATTGCAATATTTTAAATATTTAAACAATTCTCGACGATTCTCTGAAAATAATTTCATGATAAACTTATTAGAAAAAAAAAACGGATTTCAAAACTGATTTTTGGAAAGCAAATTTATCGATGATATCATCAAATCACAAGTTACGAAGCTTGTCGCTTTAGGCACAAAAGTGCAGAAAGCTTTTCTTTGTCGAATGGTCATCCTCGTCTATTTTTTTCAATCCTTTTTAGCCCCGGAAAAGACCTTTCTCATGAGCAGTTGGTTATCGTCAAACTTAAAGGTGCAGTTCAAGCTGTCGTTTAAAAAAAATAAAATAAAAATGTCATTCAATATGTGCATCAACACAATCTGCACACTGACAAGTGATTAGCTAAGTTGCCGATTGATCCGTTCTCCTTTGATCGATCGCTGAAATTCTGGGGGTTCACTAAAGGCATCTTGAGTCCTCTTCTGTTGCCAAAGTTCTGTGAGGAAGACCATGTGACCAGGCAGGCACTAGATTCAATTGGTTCACTGCTAGAGGGAGGGCAGGGCTCAAAAAGGTGATGCTGTTTCGGAAGGGGGAGGGGGTGTGACTTTGTAAATGGTTGCTACAGGAACAAAAAGGCCTGTTACATTAGAATGCATTAAACATTTCTTTAAAATAGTTTTTTTTTTTAAATGCTACAAGTATTTTCCCATAGTACAGAACTGATTTTATTATTATTTTTTTTAAACACGTGTGATATTGCTTGAACTGCAGCTTTTAAAGAAAAAAATAGATGCATTATAAAAAATAAAGGGGAAAAAATATATAGGGGCCTATGCAGAGAGCAGCGCTATTTCGAAATTCGCCATTTTTTGGAGAAAATCGCGCAGAAAGCAGCAGAAAATGGCGAGTTCCGAAAAACGCGCCAATTTTTCTTTTCTATTTGTAAAACTCGCCTCGCGGCTGGCGAGAACCTCAATCTCGCCAGTTTTAAAAATATCCGTATGCAGAGAGGCGCGAACGGCATCTAGCGGCTGTTCGCGCCAATAAAATGGCGCGATTGTCTCCTTTTTGCCTCGCCAGAAAAAACTGGCAAGAAGCTGCCGCTCGCGGCCATTGCAAAGGGAAAAAAAAGGCGCGAATTTGTTTTTACACGTTTCTGAAGCGCGCATCTCGCCAATTTAAACTCGCCACACGCATCCATGTTAAACATAGCAGAATTCGCACTTTTCTGCATATGGAGAATAAAACTCTCCAAAAAAGCTACTTTTTAATAAATTCGCCAATTTTAAAATTCGCTGCTCTCTGCATAGGCCCCATAATCTATTTGACAGATTTGATCTCAAATTCATGTTTACAAATAAATAACATCCTTGAGGAAATATGATAGTACAGGACTGATAGGGGAGATGGTGAATTGTCACAGGAGACCAGTATTTGAACACTTTTACCTTCTGGGATCAATTCACTAGGCAGAACCAGGTAGAGGAATAAAATGAGGTTTATTCTGGTGATACCAGCAGACACACAATAATACACAACATACAGTAGAATACACACTTAACTGGGGGTCTGAGGAGAGTCTCTAGCCTCACTAGGTGCAGGGCGCTGGCTTCGGAAGGCTGACCCTGTCCGCTCCACGTCCAGGAACTCCACGGTACCTTCCTCTGGGCAGATACCTGGTGTAATAGGGGACTTATCCCTGTTCAGGTAATGTGCCTCTAATCCAGCAGTGTGGTGGTTAACTGCTGGTAGTCAATTAACAAAACACCACCTGCCTGATTAGATGGCTTAGAAAGCCTGTCTTTTGAAACAGGAAGTGAGAACTCTTGAGCTGTGACTGAGAGCTGAACTTGGGAGAGAGAGCAGAGATTGTCTTTGACTCTCACAACAGTCTTGAGCCCTGCCAGAAGAAACAGCAGAGCTGCTTACAAGACACAGGGAAAACTTCTAAACCTGTATGCTGACCAACCCTGGAGACAAGGGAGCTGAAGCAGGGACAGTGAAGATTTCCCCTCCAAACCACAAGGAACAGATAAGACTTTCATTCTTAAAATTGGTCAATAATCACGCTACTCACAGCTCAGAACAGAGAGTACAAGAAAGTTAATAATAAATGGTAATGATGTAGGACTGCTGAGGTAAGCAGCGAGGGAATTGTAGAACGTGAGTGTAACAGGAGGGTTAAAGTAGATAGAGAAAATGCTGTGGGCTGCGTATGAAAGAAAGAGGAGTTCCAATGGAAACCGCTACCTGAGATCCTTTGGGTGTAGAGAATCCATGTCAGTGCCTCTACGGATCCCTCTTGTAGCACTCCTCGTACGCAGCCCTATCTGCAGAACGGACGATGCTGTCCTGAATGTAGACTGCAGGGTCTCTCATCTGTGGCGTGGAGTTCCCGAGTGCCGGAAGTGCGTCATAGCACGTCCGGTCCGTCCGGTAAATCTTCCTCTCCCAGTAGACACGTGAAAACACGGGGGAGAATGTAGTTAGCGCCAACACCCATGTACCCTCGGATCCTCAGCGTGGTACTCCAATCGAACAGCAGCAACGTGGAAGGTGGAAGGTAGAGATTGGAAAGTAGATTCACTGAAGTCCCAAAAAGCGCACCAACAGCTCACCAAGTGGAGGGCTAAAAAACTTTTATTGAAGACTACATAAAATGAAAATCAGGAAACAAACAAAAACTAGTACATGACAACCCTACGCGTTTCAGGCACCTTAGTACCCTTTGTCAAGGGGGATAAAGACTGCTTATATCTGCTTATTGCATGCTATGTGTTTGGGGTTGGGAGAATTGCTTAACTAACGGAGATGTGAATTAATTGCATAGGAGTTCACTAGAAATACTCCCAAGCGGATAGAAGCTTTGTCCCCCCCCCCTGTGTTTGGATACTTTCCTGATGAAAAGGAAAAGGCACAATAAAGCCTATTATAATTTCACCTTATAAAGCCTCCCATTGTGTACCTCTGTGAACGTCCGTCTACACCTGGCTATACCTGGTAACCGCGAGCAAGGCAAAAGCTGGAACTTGGCTGCAAACTCAGAACTTGGTCTCAGCTAGGCCAGGCTCCTCCGGCAACTCCGTACTGAGTGCTTTGCTATTCGCAGCAAAGCACTTTTGAAAAGCCCGCCAGCGCCTCACCGACCCAAGCTCTAAGAAGTCTGGTTCTCTGATCATCCAGTCCCCTTACATAGACCTCGCTGTTCTATGTTCAACATGGAAGAGGGACTGGCGACCAATCAGAGCACGGATCGTAGCTGTACCAGCCAATTAGAGCTGGGGGGCTCGTTTGGCTGTACGCGTCAGAGGAGGAGGTGGGTCAGGACGCCGGCAAGCGGGAAATTTGAACTGGCCAATGGGAATCGTGCCTACCAGCAACGGATTCCCAATGCCAGCCCCATACCGCCCGTTGGGTAGGCTCCACCAAGTCTGGGCGAACAAAGTGTCTCCTCCGTGGGGAGTCCTTGTTCCCAGACCCGGTACTCTGCCCTTCCCTGCTCACCAAACGTTCTGACACCTCTCGACTTCCCTTCTCCTCTTTGATCCCCGGTCTCTATGCAGACGTCCTGGCTACCTCGCGGATTACAAGGACTGTCTGTATCGAGATGAATAACACAATGTAGAAGGTAACATTTTTACTCTAACCTGGGCTTGGGACTGCAACTGTTATAATAAGCATTGCGGGCTGAAAATACAATATTCTAAAGCAGGCCTGCACAACATACGAGGATATAGGTGACTGGTGCATCAAGAATTGATTATGTCCCATAAGTATATGCTACACCGCTTTTTAGGACCACTTCACTGTATCTTGAGTATTAGTACAGCATCCCTTGCAGGGATTCTGCCTTTCTCCTGCACAACATACGGCCCTCCCGGACTCACTGTGCGGCCCGCAGGGTTCGGCGGCGGCGGTGTGGTGCGGCGTTTCCCGCCTTCTCCCCTGAACATTCTACTGTTTCCGCTGCAGGTCCTGAAAAAAATGGTCATGCGACGTCACATGGCGCCGCGTTGCCATGAAAACGGGACTGTGTGACATCATGCGGTGCCACGTTGCGTGACGCCGTGATGTCACGGAGTCCCGTTGCCATGGCAACGTGGCACGCCGCACGGCCATTTTTTTTTTCAGGACCTGCAGGGGAAACAGTAGAATTTTCAGGGGAGAAGACGGAGAACGCCGCGGACCCCCCCACCCCCCCGCACAGGTAAGAGTTTTGAGGGGGGTAGGTAAGAGTTGGGAGTTGGGAGGAGGGAGGGGGGGCGTAATTTTAATTAAAGTGTGGACCAAATCTGCGTTCCTTTGAGCAGTTTGGCTCGTTTCACTTTATAAGTTGTGCAGGCCTGGTCTAAAGGGCAGATATAAGGGGGACAATACGCAGACGCGTTCCCGCAGACCAGACGTAGTCTGCTGGTAAAATGGGGGGACAACCGGTAACTTTGCCCCCCCCCCCATACCATGTACATATGTTTTAATCACATTTACACCCAAATATCCACCCTCAAACTCCTTCTCCCGAAATCCCAGGTTTATTACACGACAGGAAAGTTTATAACACAACAGGGCAGGTTATAATATACACCGAGTCCCCGGCTTATGGTGCTTCTCAGCTACCGGAGGACCCACGTTTTTCAAGGGTCACCAGCCGGGCTTCCCCTTTATTATAAGACCGGCTACCCCCTTACCGTCACAGGAACCTTATGCCTGATGCCACTAGGAGGCGGTGTGGCGACAGCTGTGATGTTAATCTTTGAAAATGCTATTATCTGGGGTTTTTTCCTTTTTATTATTACTTGTGTTATTATGTGGAATTCTGAAATTATAAGTATGGTTAGCAATACCAAAAATAAGTTTGTGTAAAAGTATGTTTTTTTTTCTGTATTGGGTCAAAGGGAATAAGTTCATGTTTTTGCTCTCCGATCAGGAATGGGGGGGCGGGTCACGAGTCGCGGGGGGACGACACACGAGTCACGGGGGGGGGGGGGCACGAATCGCGAGGGGAGGGCACGAGTCGCGGGGGGCTCTCAACATAGCATGGGGCAGTTTGGCACCGGTTCAGGTTATAGTTTGGGGGTTTATTAACAGTATGTTGTTAGTAATAAACAAGCGGTGGCCATTTTCCTCCAGCACTTTGTCTTGTTGTTATTGGGTTAGGAATGTCAGGGGGAGGGGGGGGGTTGGTGGTGGGGGAGGGTTCCACATCGGGGGCATCCTTAGGCAGGGCCGCTTTATACATTAGGCCGACTTGGCCTGGGGCCTACGAACCTTTTAGGGCCTACAATATTTCACTTGAAAAAATGCCTAAACAAAAAAAAAAATCACAAAATAAGAGAAAACCGCCAATTTTAATTTAAAATGCCTTCGAAGTATCGATACCTTTAAATATCGAAACAAAAGCATCGATGCCAAATATCGCTAGTATCGAAAGAAACAAGCAAACAATGAGATTAGCATAAAAATGAGTAAACATATCGGGCACACAGGCCTCTAGAAATAAAAGTGCCTAGGGCCTAAGGTCTTAAAACGGCCCTGTCTTTAGGTCAGGTTTATTATAATACTGTAACTCAGTCTTGGATTTTATAAAAAGTGATGTGCACCCCCTGGTGCCAAAAGTGGGGTATTACAATGGACAATAATAACATTAATTTGGCACTTACGGGTTTATTCTAAGGGTCAGATCAGGGCCGGATTGCTGGCGGTTCCATTGGTGGCTCTGCACCGAGCCCCCCGCGGTTACAGAAACAGATTGCTGGGGGAGAGCGTGCGCGGGGGGGGGGGGCAGTAACTGTCTCCTACCTTGTCCGGCAGCGTCTCGTTGTCATGGCGCGTGGCGCCTCATTGCCATGACAATATGGCGCCACGCCGTCACACTGCGTCGTTTGGAAGAGGAGATATCAGGGCACCCGGACAGGACAAAGCAGTTCAATGAAGAGTTATTTATTCTAGCCGGAGCCAGCAAGCACAACGCAAAGACACAGATCAGAGCAATGCTCTCTAAAACAGGGGCATACCGGGGGAATCCTGGCTGCTTAGGTGCTGGGAGCCACAATGCAGGCTTAGCCAGGACTCGCTTCCACACTCCATAGAGATAGGGACCGTCCAGAAGGAGCGTGGGAACAAATCAACAGAAAACAAGGGGGGGGAAATCTATGGGCAGTTATCTTTCAGCAAAAATTGGATTGTGCAAAGCCCTGGCTCATATGAAGTGTAGTAGAACAGGGGCGCACAAACTTATTTTGCTGCGCTCCCCCCCCCCCTCTGCCTAGCTCCCTCCAATGCTGCGTCCCCCCATACCTTGCGCCAAATTGAAGCCGCTGGGTCGTGTGACGTCACGCCGCGTTACAAAGGCAACGTGACGTCACATGACCACCCCAAAAAAAATCTCTCGCCCCCCACTCCCCAGCGTGCGCACCGCTGTATGTAGAAGATATAAACGCAACTCCAAAACTGTGACGAAAACTTGCTTGTGCGGAAGGTTCCGGAGGAATGTACCTCGATGTAGGGGAAAGCACAGTCCATAGCGCAGATCGGTCATCCGAGATTCGTGTACCGTATTATAAAGAGATATAGAATTAATCGTACTTACAACATGTACGATAATAAAAGCATTATCGCAATACATCTGACGTCGTGAGTGGTAAGCAGCTCACTGCCTCCGTCTCCTCCGTTGCAACTATTTTGGGACCATTGTAGACAGTCCCTACCAGAGGGTTTGAGCAGGGAGTTGCAACCAAGAGAGAGGCTTCGGCCTCTACTCCCCCTGCCCCCAGCTTTGGTGAGAGCAAGGTTCCCCCCCCCCTTAAGTAAGACACAACGGGGCGCAGAGGGGTCGAGGTCACTGGGTATACCGGGGGCGCGGGCAGGGTTGCCGCCTTCAACTGAAGGCCAATCTGGAGAAGAAAAAATAATCCCTTAGTTGGCGGCGTGATACTGCGGCGGCGTCTCCCGGCATCCTGCTGCAACTCCCCCTCTAACTGCAGTGAACATGGCTGCGCAGCATCAAATGATGCCGCTTAGCGTTCCATTGCCATGGCAACGCGGCATCATTTGACGCCGTGCAGCCATGTTCTCTCCAGTTGGAGGGGGAATTGCAGAAGAATACCGGCAAAATGCCGGAGTCTCTGAGACGTCGCCGCGACACGCCGCACCCAGCCGCCCCCCGGATATTGACGGGCTAAACCCCTAGCCCATAGGTAAGTGCCCGAAACCCGGAGTCTCAGGGTCAAACCCGGAGAGGTGGCAACCCTGGGCGCGGGGCGGTAATCCTCTGAGGGGGACAGGCCAAGGGGTGTCTGAGGTGCCCTCACAGAAGGGAGTAGGACAGCAGCAGGCAGGCACTGCAGGAAAGGACACCAGCCAGCAAAAGAGAGAGCTGCTGCAGAGTGGGCCTGCGGGTGCTGCTGGGGCAGCGGATGTGGCTGCCATTGTTAGAGGGGTGCTGGGAGCCTGAGGAGTGCTGGGGAGGGCCCTTGCAGCAGGGATGTCAGTGACCCCTGTGGCAGCAGTGAGGGCTACACTGCCAGGGATGGCAGCGGCTTGGGAAGGGGTGACCCCCTCAGGCAGAGAGGTCAGCAACCCGATTCCTTCGGGGTTGGTAAGTGGGGAGTTGGCCTTAGCCTCCTCAGTGGTGGCAGTGGGGGGGTTACTTCACCGTCAGCGGCGGTAGGTGTGGTGGAGGCGGTGAAGGTATCTGATATTTGTTTTAAAGATGCTTCCGCACGCCTCACGGAGCCCATTAGGTTTTCACGTGTCGATAGAGATAAAAGGAAAGACATGGGCAGAGGTGGAGAAATTATCACTACTACGCGGGTATAGGGAAGCGCTGGCGAGGTCAAGCAAAACGGGCGAGGCCAAGAAGGAAGACATAGAGAAGCGGTTATTCCCACGAACATTCTCTAATTAGGTCACAGGCCTTCTTTATCCTGGCCAGTGTGATTGGGGGGAAATCGCCTCCTCTATGCTCGCCATTATTTAAATATCAGGATATGATCGGGTTCGGGTGCAGAAACCATAGTGGGATGGGTTGATGGCTACATGACGAACTATTTTGCCATAAGATTTTTATTTATTTATTTATAAAAACGTGTTACCAGGAAGTAATACATTGAGAGTTACCTCTCGTTCTCAGGCATGTCCTGGGCACGGAGTTATGACAATACATGGTTACATTAAATGAACAGTCAATTCACAGACGTTTCACGGGCAGATAGAGTTGGAAAATTGGGTGCTGGGGATAAAAGGGCTGGTGAGTTTCAGATTGAAATAGAGAAGCTTTAACATCACCAAACATCAGCAAACGGCTCGCACCCTTTGGCTGCCCTTCGGTAGCGCCAAAGGCTGTCCGCCGTTGGGGCAACGCAGATGTACACTAGATGGCCGTACGGAAGTAACGATCCTGGGATACGAAAGACATGGACCTACGGTTAGTGTTTTTTTTTACCACTGATAAGCCTGCTTCTTTTCATGGGGGCACCGGCAGCAGGGGATCCTCCACTAGTGGGAGAGGAGTGTGCTGGTCCCTTAATGAGGGACAATGTAAGTTTAGTGACTGCTCAGCCTGCGAGGAGGGCTCATTCCCTGGCCATCAGGAATTATGTTATTCATTGGGCAGAGAAGCGTGCGGTCGTCCAGGCCATACGGGAGGAATTTGGGCGTGAGCGGGAAGCAGAGAAACGTGTTCTGGTGGGGCGGGCGAGGTTTGACATGGAATCAGCTGGTACCAGAATTGCTGGTCCTAGCAAGGGATAGAAGGCCCCCTAAAAATGCTGATTTTTTAAGGGTGGGGGTGGCAACAATGTGGGGGCGGTAACGTCAGTAGACTTAGTTAGGACGATGAGGAATGACATAGTTACATAGTAGATGAGGTTGAAAAAAGACATACGTCCATCAAGTTCAACCTATGCTAAATTTAGATGACATTTACTTTATCCTACATCCGTACTTACAGTGTATTGATCCAGATGAAGGCAAACCAAAAACCCAGTGAAATATCATCCAATGATATCTCATAAGGGGAAAAATAAGTTCCTTCCTGACTCAAAGAATTGGCAATCGGATTAATCCCTGGATCAACATCCTTCTCATGTTTACTTATTTGGTATATCCCTGTATAGCTTTCCTTTCTAAAAAGATGCCCAACCTTTTTTGGAACAAATCTATTGTATCTGCCATCACAGTCTCCATGGGTAATGAATTCCACATTTTAACTGCCCTTACTGTAAGAACCCTTTCCTTTGTTGCTGGTGAAATCTCCTTTCCTCCAACCTTAAGGGATGGCCCCGAGTCCTTTGTACTGCCCGTGGGATGAATAGTTCTTTTGAAAGCTCCTTGTATTGTCCCTGAATATATTTGTATATAGTTATCATATCCCCTCTTAGACGCCTCTTTTCTAATGTAAACAAATCTAATTTAGCTAGCCTCTCCTCATAAGTTAGAATGTCCATCCCCTTTATTAATTTGGTGGCTCTTCTCTGCACTCTCTCCAGTTCCATAATGTCTTTTCTAAGGAGTGGTGCCCAAAATTGTACTCCATATTCAAGGATTTATCTCGGATTCAGATGTGTTGGGGGAAGGTCCAGGTAGTGTGGTCAGACATTGTCCACAGGAAGGCGTTGAGGGGTCTCAGCAAGCAGGGGAGATGGAGCGAAGCAGAAAGAAAATGAATAAGGCCGTTGGGGAAATGTATGTTGCGGGTAGGAGGCTGGGTGATAAGTCACTCTGAGTTCGATTCAGCGAATAGCGGATTATTTCGCCCAGACATTTATCTGAAATAGGGTTAGATCTGTTTAATATGACACTTCAGGAAGGGCTTAAAAGGGTCCTTGTGGGTCTGGGGATACGGGGCTAGTTTAAGGAGATTAAATAGCCCTGTGGTTGGCGACTATTGGTGGTGGGGGGGTAGGGGGAGTTCACGTTAACCTTGCCAGTGGAGGCTCTATGGTGCAGAAAAGCCCTGTGGTAGGTAGGGGGGGGGGGGGCGAGTGGGCAGGGGTAATGTATGCGGGATTCCTAGCACGGATTCTATACAGGAGGCTGGGAAAAGTAATGAATATATGATCAGTCTCTACCAGTTTCTGTGGCATCTCAGGTAGGAACATGCCTGCTGCTTTGGCAGGAGTGCAAGAAGTCATGTCAGTGAGCGATGAGTGTTGATTTTATAGCAGTTTACAGCACCTAATCTTGGGGACAGACCTGATCCACCCTCCCACCTCTGGGGAACCCCTGTTCTCGAGATTATTATCAATTTTTCTTGTGCGGGTTTCAACAATAAATGCCACAGATATGTCTACGGGGGTCACACATACAATGTCCTTTGTCCTCTTGGCTCATTAACATTCCAGTGGGTGGGGTTGATGTTCCACAAAGTACAAGCAACATGTTAACCCTTAGCACGCTGGTCCTGTGCCGAGGGGAGCAGCTCTTGGGGAGCCCCATCAGGCGTCCGACTTTGGGGCGACGCAGATGTACACTAAATGGATAATTACATGTTTTAGTTCCTTAATGTGATATCCCCGACAAAAACAACAACAACAACAACAACAACAACTCCACCCATAATAGTTTCATTGCCTCTGAGGTCCTGATGTGTCCGATCGAGATCCTCTGATGCCGCGTGTGTGTGTGGGTGTGTGTGATGCTGCGTGTGTGTGTGTGATGCTGCGTGTGTGTGTGTGTGTGATGCTGCGTGTGTGTGATGCTGCGTGTGTGTGTGTGTGTGGTGTGTGTGTGTGTGTGTGATGCTGCGTGTGTGTGTGTGATGCTGCGTGTGTGTGTGTGTGTGTGTGTGTGTGTGTGTGTGTGTGTGTGTGATGCTGCGTGTGTGTGTGTGTGTGTGTGTGTGTGTGTGTGTGTGTGTGTGTGTGTGTGTGTGTGTGTGTGTGTGTGTGATGCTGCGTGTGTGTGTGTGATGCTGCGTGTGTGTGTGTGTGTGTGTGTGTGTGTGTGTGTGTGTGTGTGTGTGTGTGTGTGTGTGTGTGTGTGTGTGTGTGTGTGTGTGTGTGTGTGTGTGTGTGTGTGTGTGATGCTGCGTGTGTGTGTGTGTGTGTGTGTGTGATGCTGCGTGTGTGTGTGTGTCATTGCCCTCTCGACCCAAACACTGGTCTCGCCCTCGTGGTCTTGCAGAACTTTGGCTGCTCCGGTATTTTGTGCTAATGTTGCAAATTGGATTTTCAGAGTGACCAAGATAAAGTGGCAGCTTGAGGGGTCGTGTGATGGGATCATGTCATTTGTGATGTCATCAGTGATGTCATATTATTTGTGAATTGTATCCAAACACAAGACAAAAACCTGCACCTTGATCTCAGGAACCATCAGGCAAAACTTGGTTACGGTAGCTTAAGAGGTTTCCAAATGCATAGCGAGCAGACAGACAATTTTCTTAAAATATATGGCAGATTTTCCCCCAACAAAGACCATGATTGCGTCACTATATCGCCTTAATGCAGTCACTGAGCGCTCTCTTTGTGTTCTAGACAAAAGTCACTGAGCGCTCTCTTTGCATGCAAGACAAAACAGTCACTGAGCCCTCTCTTTGAGTTCTAAAACAGTCACTGAGCGCTCTCTTTTCGTTCTAGACAAAACAGTCACTGAGCGCTCTCTTTGTGTTCTAGACAAAACAGTCATTGAGTGCTCTCTTTGCATGCAAGACAAAAGTCACTGAGCGATCTCTTTGCGTGCAAAACAAAACAGTCACTGAGCGCTCTCTTTGCATGCAAAACAAAAGAGTCACTGAGCGCTCTCTTTGCATGCAAGACAAAACAGTCACTGAGCGATATACTTGCGCTCTAGACTAAACAGTCACTGAACGCTCTCTTTGCGTGCAAGACAAAACAGTCACTGAGCGCTCTCTTTTTATGCAAGATAAAACAGTCACTGAGCGCTCTCTTTGCGTTCTAAACAAAACAGTCACTGAGTGCTCTCTTTGCGTTCTAGACAAAACAGTCACTGAGTGCTCCCTTCCCCTCCCCCTGTAACTTCTTATCTGCTGTAACTGTCTCTCCTTCCTTCCCTCCTGTATGTGGGGTGAGTATCTTTATTCTGTGCTGGCATTTTGTTTCAGGCTCGTCACGCACTCAGCATTCTGACCTTGGGCACGGACGTGTCACAGATAACCGCTCTGTGAGCTGTGGCTCGGCGCCCGAATCCGCTCCGGATTAGTGTCGTTTTGGGTCAGACTAGCTTCTTGCATCCTTGGGAGCGTTAACCGTCCCAGGCCGGCTCACGCTGGCCCAGTCTTAAAAACAGTCTCTCTCCTTACCCAGAATCCTCTTCGGGTAAAGTCCGGGGCTCTCTGGGTACAACCGTTCCTAAGAGTAACACGTGGGCCCAGTAACAGAAGGGGGACTAAGGATTTTCATGTTACAAATCTTTTAAAAGATCCTGATCACACCCGAGAGGAAGGTGGTCTCGCCCTAGAGTTAGACTGTGGTAGGAGGGAGCTGAATTTAAACCCACCCCGCGCTGCTTTATATTACCAGACTACGTCCTCAGAGCTTTACAATGAAGCAAAGCAATAGAATGTATAGGTGGGAATGAGTTAGGGGACATGTCCTGGAGGAATTTACCCTCCACCCAAGTTTTAGAAGGGTGCTCTCCTCAGAAGCCAAACTGCACGTATACAGGCCCGTATTTACGTACAGGCCTACTGGGCTCGGCAAAATCAGGCCAGGGGATGGCAAATTTTTGGGGGGGTCGGTGATGCGGTTACAGAGGCCCTGCTCTTCACCACAACAATTAGGCTGATTACTGGGGGAGATTGTGGGGCTTCTGTAAAGGAATCTTACCTCCTCCTGTAGCGCCGCCCTCCTCTTCCTGCAGGGCTGCGGCCTCAGCCGCAACGTCACATGGCCACGCGCTGCCATGACGTCAAATGGCGTCCCTTTGTCACGGAGCCGCGTGATGTCGGGACGCTGCAAGAGGAGAAGGCCAGGACGGCAAAAAAGGTTAAGTGCCTATGGGCGGCACAATTCCAAAACCGGCCCTGAGTATGTAACACACCCCTCCCCGCCCCCTCCCGAGTGCTTGCCGTTCCATAGTAAAATATGCTAGAATGTATATTATCGCATCCGAGCGACTAAGGCTGCGGTCCCAGTGCGTTCTACAGCGCACACCGTAGCGTGCACTGTGTGCACAAGCACCGCCCCCCAATCTGTCCGGGCCCAGTACATGCGTCGGCGCGCATTTAGCAGCCGCGCTGTACTGCAAGTTTTCACACATACAAAAAAATTGTATGTGCAACTTGCGACGGAGGCGTGGCCACGCCCCCGCCGGCGGTTCAGCCAATGAGGGCGAACCAGCCGCGTGAGGTCATGGCCAAGCCCCCTTTCATCGCAAACTCTCCCTCTCTCCCAGGACCGCGATCTGTGTGCACGCGCCGCCCTCCCGCCGGGCGCGCGTCCTACAGAACGCACTGGGACCGCAACTTAAGGCTGCGGCCACGCTGCCGCTGAGAGCACTCATGCTTGAGTGATAATGTCACCAACTCTCCAAGCATGAGCGCAGGGTGTTTCGGCAACTTTTTCTGTAAGCGGGAGGGGGGGCAGGGGGGCGTGGCCTAACAGTGACTGGCGCTGATTGGCTGAGGTCAGATGAGCCTTCAGCGCGCCTCAAACTCAATTTTATCTGTCTCTGCAAGCGCCTGCGAGCTTGGCCGGACAGATAAAAATTGATTGTGCTGACCGCGCTACGCGCCAAGCGTGGTCAGTGGCAGCGTGGACGCAGCCTAAAGGTGCCACAGAACAACCTGTAGCGGGATTGCGGGGTCCAAGGAACACCAAGGAACACCCTAGTACAGTGGTGGTCAACGGCAGTCCTCGAGAGCTGCCAACAGGTCAGGTTTTCAGGATATGTCTGCTTCAGCACAGGTGGCCCAGTCGAAGACAGCTCCACCTGAGCTGAAGCAGGGATATCCTGAAAACCTGACCTGTTGGAAGCTCTCGGGGCCTGGAGTTAGCCACCCCTGATCTGGTAGAATGTGGCATCACTTCAAGTATAAGGTACTTTGTAGGTTGAGATACCTTTTTAAAGCAGCAATCCAAGCTGCCGTTTTTTTTTATAATTTTTTCCCCTTTAATATGTGCATCAATACAATCCGCACAATGATAAGTAATTAGCGAAGTTGCTGATCGATCCGTTCTCCTGTGATCGATCGGTGAAGATTCGGCTTGGGGGGTTCACTAAATGGCTGTCAGTGCAGCAGAAGAGGACCAAAGATGCAAAGTTCTGTGGGGAAGATCATGTGACCAGGCAGTCACTAGATACAATTGGTGCACTGCTAGAGAGAGGGCAGGGCTCAAAAAGGGGTATGCCAGAGCCTGTTTCAGAAGAGGAAAGGGGTGTGACTTTGTAAATGGTTGCTATAGAAAAAAAAAAGGCTTGTTACATTATAATACATTAAAAATGTCATTCAGGGTTGTTTAAAAAAAAATGCTACAAGTATTTTCTCAAAGTACAGAACTGATTTATTTAAAAAAAACACACGTAGGATATTGCTTGGTCTGCAGCTTTAATGGACATAGCAATCTTGTGCTCAAGTTATGACTGTGCGGGACACAAACTAGCTTCCATTATTGGGAAGAGCTGGGTGAGGGGAGGAAACCTATAGCAAAATGATTTATGGCCTATTTCCAAAGTGCCAGGTGTCCCGTAATCAGGACACCCTCTGACTGCCTCATGCTTTAGCCGTTAACCATCTCAGGACACCTCACTCTCTGAGCGCTGCCAGACAGACTGACGTATCCGGTGACAAAACAGCTCATCGGTGCTACTAGACGGTAAAGTCTACGTACTGTACGAGGGATGAAGCGGCGGTGGAGGGCGGAGGGAATGTGTTCAGAGTAAAGGAGTACTTCAGTATTAAGAGGTACGTTTTTTTTTTTAATTTGGACTAGGGTTGCCATGGTGACGTTTTTATAATACGGGACGCTGAAATCCAGTATGAAAGTGTGACGTCATCACGGGCGATGAACGATGTGCAAACGCTTCGAGCAGAGTGGTTTCTTATTTATTTATTTAGAAACCGGTTTTACCAGGAAGTATTGCATTGAGAGCAACCTCTCCTATGTCCTGGGCACAGGATTAAAGCTTGAACGCTTTGGTTTTATTCCTCTCCGGGGAAGACGCGCACGGAGTAACGCCTAAAAGGGCGGGTGTCACGGTATTAGGACATGACCAGGCAGCGCCCGAACTTGAATATTTTTATTTTTTTTATTTTTTTTAAATCTGTTTTTTTCTTTATTGGCATCTTACAAGGTACATACATGTGGAAAATAACGATGACATTCACAGCATGAGAAAAAAAACATTTTGGTACATAGGCATATGACAGTGAAGACACACAATAAACCATTTTTTTTCTACTTTTGTAGTGAAAAGATAGGGGGGCGACGAGGGTCGCGTGGATAGTTGGGAACGACATGGGGATGAAAAGGGGGCTGGGAGGGGGGGAAGGGGGGGGATTGTGGAGGGCAGGGCGCTAGGGCCCTCGCGCCCAGGGGTATCAGAGTTGGACCAGGGCTTACAATAGTGTCGGGGCACCTGAGCCTGGCCAAGGTTCCCAGGTTTTATAGAATTGAGGCCTTCTCTGCTTCAGCACGGCTGTCAGTCTCTCCATGTTCATGACCACATCTATTCTTTTAATTACTGTTCTCCATGAGGGGGTCTTTACTTGTTTCCAGGCCGCGGCGATACAGCGTCTGGCGGCCATTAGGATCGCCGAGGTTAATCTGGCTACAGGGGCGGGGGAGGTCTTCAATTGGTTTTCCCAGCACGTACGTCAGGGGGTCCAGGGGGACCCTCCAGTCCCAGGGTTTCAATCAAGAGATTCTGGATCCTAGTCGAGAATCTCTGGATCTCTGGGCATGCCCACCAAATATGGGGCATGTCTCCTCTTTGACCACACCCTCTCCAGCACATATCCGTAGTGCCTGGGAAGATCTGGCTCAGTCTACTCGGGGTTAGGTACCATTGAAATAGGATTTTATATATATTTTCTTTTGTGATTGAACAAATTGATGTTTTGGTGGCAGCTTCCCGATATCCTCCCAGTCTTCCGGATCGATTGGGATGTTCAGATCAGCACTCCATTTTTGCATATATGAATGCGAGGGGGGTGGGGGGGTGGAATGCCTCTAATGTTCTGTAAATTTCGGAGATTAATCCTCTCTGGTATTCCCCCTTTAGACAGAGGGTTTTGAATCTAGTGCACGCTGGGAATTTGAGGTTTGGGGACTGGGCTCTCAGGAAGTGCCTTATCTGAAGGTATTTGAAGATGGGAAGGTCTGGGGCGGAGAGTTTGTTTTTGAGCTCATGGAAGGACAGAACCTCATCGCCTTCCAGCAGATCTGCAACCACTCTGATGTTTAGGTCCTGGAATTGACCAAATTGGGGACGGGAGCACCCGGGTGGGAAGTCTGGATTCCCGAAGATGGGGGTGAGTTGCGAGGGGGATGAAGCTAGGCCATGTTTCCCTTTGGTTTTATTCCACGTAGACCACGTGCACCTCATCGCCCCGAGCTCAAGTCTCAGGGGCCTTCTTTCCTTGTAGGCCGGCGACCATAGTAAGGCCGGGAGGGGGGTGCGGGCCGCGTGGTGGGTTTCTATCGCCAACCAGCAGTTGGAGGTCGGGGGATTATTCCAGACCGCAGCCTGCCTCAGCTGGGCTGCCTGGTAGTACCTGACCACATCCGGGACCCCCAAGCCCCCTCTCATCCTGGAAGCCAGCAGCACCGATTTCGGCACCCTTGGTCTGCGCTGCCTCCATATGAAGCGGAGGATATGAGCCTGCATATTCCGTAGTTCTACTAGCGGAACTGGGACTGGGAGGGTCTGAAAATAGTAGAGTAAGCGGGGGAGGATGTTCATTTTGGCAGACACAATTCGTCCAAACCAGGAGATCTGGTGAGTATGCCAGGACTCCAGTTCCCTTTTGATCTGGCGGAACAGGGGAGGGGGGGGGGGTAATTAGCATGATATAAAGAGCTGTAGGAGCTCGCTATTTTTATCCCTAAGTATTTAATGTGGGAGCTATTCCATTTGTATTTAAAGTTGGTTTGTAGGAGTTTCCATGTAGGGTCTGGGAGAGAAATGTTGAGCGCCTCGGACTTGTCCGTATTTATTTTATAGTCGGACACTAAACTAAATTGGTCCAACAGTTTCTGCAGATTGGGAAGGGAGGTGTGCGGATTGGCTAGGGTCAGAATGACGTCATCAGCAAAGAGGGAGATTTTATACTCCCTATCTGCGATTGGGATGCCCTTTATGCAGGGTTCGGCTCTGATCCGGGCTGCCAATGGTTCTATCGATATGGCAAATAGTAGGGGGGGGATAGTGGGCAACCTTGCCTGGTTCCATTTTTGATTGTTATTGGATTGGAGTGCCCTCCCGGGAGTTTTAGAAGGGCGGTGGGTGTTGTTATATAGGGCTCGCACCCCCTCGAGGAACGGACCCGAGAAGCCAAACCGAAGCATGGTTTGGTCGAGAAAGGACCATTTGATTCGGTCAAAAGCCTTTTCGGCATCAAGGCTTAGGATCATGGCCTGAGACTTGTTGAGGTGGACGTGGTCTATGATGTCGATAATTTTGCGGGTGTTGTCAGAGGCCTGTCTTCCTGACACAAAGCCCACCTGGTCTATATAAATCAATCTGGGGAGAATAGGGTTCAGCCTGTTTGCTAGGATCTTGCTGAAAAGCTTGAGGTCTGTGTTGATAAGGGAGATCGGTCTATAGCTACCGCATTGTAGCGTATCTCTTCCTTCCTTGTGGATGATCGCAAGGTTGGCGGACGAAATTGTACCTGGGATTGGTTCCCCTTCTAAGAAGGAATTAAATATGTCCAACAGATAAGGGGAGAGGGATGCTGCGAATTTTTTATAGTATGCATTAGAGAACCCGTCTGGGCCGGGTGTCTTGGCTATTTTGAGTGAGGTGATGGCTTGGGACAGCTCTTCTTGGGTTTTTTTTTGATTAAGCAAGTCAAGCTCTTCCGCTGAAAGGGTTGGGAGGTTGCATTGGGATAGGTATTCTGCGGCTATTTTGGCACTGTCCTGGTCCTGGCCGGGGGGGTGGAGGTTGTAAAGTTCTTTGTAGAACTTTGTAGAAAATTCCTGCGCTATTTCTTTCTCGTTATATGTTAGCTGTCCATTCCTGGTGCGGATTTTTGTGATCTGGGCTTTGGCCTTTACGCCTCTAAGTTTCGAGGCCAGGAGTTTATCGGCTTTATTGCCCCTGTCGTAGAACTTTTGGTTAGTCCATTTCAGCGCTCTCTCTACCTCGTCAAGCTGCAGTACTTTAAGTTCTGTTCTTGCTTTATCTAGGGTTCTGAACACTTTTTTTGATGGGGTCTGCTTATGCTGGAGTTCTAGGGCCAGG
Source organism: Ascaphus truei (assembly GCF_040206685.1). NCBI lineage: Eukaryota > Metazoa > Chordata > Amphibia > Anura > Ascaphidae > Ascaphus > Ascaphus truei. The sequence goes on from NC_134502.1 coordinate 18,043,900, forward strand.
ATCTTCTCAGTGAGTTCTTTTTGCGCTTTGAGTTTTATTTTCTTCTTATGGGAGGCTAATGAAATAAGGTCTCCACTGATGGTAGCTTTGTGCGCTTCCCAGAACATTGCTGCTGCTGAGACCCAACCGCTATTTATTTGAAAAAAAGTGTTTCGTTTTTGTTTGATTGTTTTGATCAACTGAGGGTCGTTAAGGAGTGAGTCGTTCAGTTTCCACTTGTACGCAGAGCTTTTGACGAAAGGCAGAGAGAGGGTACAGTAAGTTCGACAGGGGCGTGGTCTGACCAGGTAATTGGGCCTATGTTGGAGTGGGAGGATGCCTGGAGAACATTGTTGGTACCCAGAAAGTAGTCAATCCGCGAGTAAGACTGATGAGGAGCTGAGAAGAACATGTAGTCCCTCTGTCCTACGTGCTGGGCCCTCCAGATATCTGACAAGGAGTAGTTTCTCAGAATTTCACGGAACTTTTTGGCCTTTTTCTGTGTCTGGGCAGTGTGTGGTGTCGTGGGCAGAGTGGATTTGTCTTGGTCTGGGCAAAGGACCATGCTGGCGTCTCCAACTAGCAGTAGCGAGGAGAGTACCGATAGGTCGAATGAACCAAGTAGATTCTGAAGGAATTGGATTTGATTGTCATTAGGGGCATATATGTTCAGTATGGAGATGGGGGACCCAGACAGTGTACCTTGGAGTAGCAAATATCGACCTTCAGGGTCTTTGGCTACTTTTGTTGGGGCGAAGGGGATGTTATTCTTGATCAGTATGGCTACACCTCGTTTCTTGTTTGGGGATGATGCTTGGGGGAAAGTGTGTTTGAATGTGTTAGGTGGATCTGGGGTATTGAAGTGGGTTTCCTGGATACAAATTATATCGTCTTTGGGTTTTTTAGCTCTTGGAGAGCCAGTTTGCGTTTTCTAACAGAGTTGAGGCCCTTAACATTTAGAGAGATGATTTTAATTGACGCCATTAGGTAGGGCAATGGTTCCTGGGGACAAACACCGGGCCCCGAGTGATTCCCATGTCGGGGGTGGATGGTTCCTTAGATCAAGGGGACGGGGGGCCCTCGTGCTGTCCCTGGAGGGGCCTCTGGGAGTAGTCAGGGTGAGGGAGGGTGAGAGAGGGGGGAGGTGGACACATGGGGGCGAGAAAGAAAGTGGACTGTCCGGGAGCCCAAAAGAGTTTCCGCTTGACACCGTGGTGACAAGGGAGGGGGCAAAAACCCCTGGAGAACTTTCCGGGTCGCCAAACATGGGGCGAGACCAGGGAACGAGGTCGAACACCCTCGTCGTTTGAGACAGGGGGGGGGGGTTAACGGGAGCGGACGGCTATGCCCGCGGCAGATATAGGGTTATGCAGGGCTCCTTAAGCATTTTCCAAATTAGCCAGCAAGTCTTTTGGTACATATGCGTTTTGGACATTTTAAGTCACGGGAGATAAACTTTGCCTGAGCCGGCATGCGTCAGATAGACCTTTTCCTTCCTTAGGCTCGGTGAGGGGGAGGGAGGCGGGGAAAGAAGGGGAGGAAGGGGGGGGGGATATTATGGTAGAAGACCAAGTCACAGGCATGTACAGTGTCTAGGCAGAGCTTCTAAAACATAATTCAACTGACCAGCAGGTCAAGGGACACATATGTGTTCTGGTAGCTCTTGGCCCTGAGTGGACCTCAACACATGGAATACACAGCTCAGATAAACCTTTTCCTTGGATCAATGGAAGGGGGGACAAGGGGGTGAGGGGAGGAGAGGGGGGGAGTGAGCGGGGGGACAAGGTGGGGAGAGGGGGGTGAGGGAGGAAGGGAGAGGTGGGGAGGGGGGAGGAGGAGGGGGGGAGGGTACCATGGCAGAAGGCAAGGTCAAAGGCATATACAGTGTCCAAACATCGCTCCTAAAGCATATTTCAACTGGCCAGCTGGTCCAGTGTTACATAGGTATTCTGGGTGTTCTAGGTCCGGAGCGGACGGCATTGCATGGATATACATAGACCAGTTAAACCCTTTTTCCATGATTCACTGTGGGAGAGGGGGGGGGGAGAAGGGGGCACGGGACAGAGGGCAGTGTCAGAGGCTTATACAGTGTCTTAATCAGTGCTCCTGAAGCGTGTTCTTACTGCCCCGCAGGTCCAGCGGCCTTCTGGGTGCACTAGACCCTGAGTGGGCAACATTGCCTTTACGGGGGGGGGGGGGTGGTTAAGGGGGAGCAGACAGCAATGACAGCGGCATATGTAGGTTTGACAGAAAGCTCCTATGTCCCAATTCAATTGGTCAGCAGGTCTAGGGACACCCAGGTATACTGAGTCCTTTGGGGCAGGAGAGACCTGCATTGCGTATACTTAGCTGGAACAGGTAAGTCATTTTCTTGGATTGGGGCGAGGGGGGGGGGGGGCTTATGCCAGAATGTGAGAGTATTGGTGCCCGGGGGCATATAGTGAGGGGTTATGGGGGGGGGGTTTGGGGTAGGGGCGACTGGTTGGACTCTGTCAGGGGTGGGGTGGTACCAGTGCAGTTGGTGAGGGCGAGACTGGCACATTTTAGGCATGTTCATCTCTGTCTTGGCAGGGGTGGGGGGATAGTGCGGGGGAAAGGAGGGGTGAGTGGGGAGTGCGTTTGGGGATCGAGACGCAAATATACGAGCTGTTCTCCTCGGGTCAGGAGTGGGGGGGGGGAGAGCCGGGTTGATGTCCTTGGTTGGTGAGACGCTTCGGGCCTGCTTGGAGTTCTGGCGGAGTGACAGCAGTCCCTGGACAGGCCCGGCTCCATCTCTCGGAGGAAACAGGCTGTGAGTAGACAGCTCAGGTCTTGAGGCGGGATCCGCGCCGGGGAGGAGGTCGAAGATGGACGGTTGATGGCCTCGGTCCGGGTGCTTGTCTGCGGGGGACGGAGGGGCCCTCTTCACGTTGCTGGGTCCCTGCGGGTGAGTAGTGAGGCTTCTTGGGAGGGAGAGGGTGGGGGCGGGGGGAGGGGGTGGAGGTGGGGGGGGGGGGGGTGGGGCAGGGGGGAGAGGTGGGGGGAGCGGGGGGGAGGGGGAGAGGGGAGGCAACTGCAGGAGGCAGTTCGCTGTGGTGTTGCTGGGCGTTGTTGGGGAGCCTGGGGACGCGGAACTTCCATGGCGGCCATCTTTGGTGTATCCCAGGGCTTAGTTGATGCGGTCCTTTCTGGCGGATAAGTGGAAGACTGGATGGATGCAGTCGCAGTTCCTGGGGAGTCGACACTGCAGGTAAGTGGAGAGGGGTTGGAGGAAGTCCGTGTAGACTTGGGACCTTGGGGTGCGTGGTTGGTTTTCATCCCACCGGGGATGCGTGGTTCTCAGATGGGGCGGTCAGTTCAGTCATCGCGTTTCTTGCTGGCCAGCCTCTCCGATGCTCGGGGGGTGTCTGTAGGCTCCGACCCTGCCGCTGGACGGGGGGGGGGGGGGGCGGTTGTCGCTGTGTGGTGGGAGGATCCCTAGGGCTTTGAGGAAGTCCCTCGCATCCTCCGGGGCTGAGATTGTGAAGTGGCGCCCGTTGCGGAGCACCACTAGCTTGAAAGGGAACCCCCAGCGATATTTGACTCCTTGGTCGCGGAGGTAATTGGTGAGGGGCTTCATCTCCCGTCTCTTTATCATTGTGGTCCTGGACAGGCCATTAAATAGTTGAATGTCTGTGTTATCCACTTGTATGCTGCGTAGGCCCCTGGCGGCATTCATTATTCGTTCCTTGGTGGAGTACGCATGTAGACTTACCACTACGTCCCTGTGGCGGTTGGGGTCAGTTGGTTATGGGCCCAGGGCACGGTGGGCTCTATCCATAAGGAGCTCGTGCTCGTAGAGGCCTGGCACAAGTTGAAGGAAAACTCTGCGAAGGAAGGCCTGTAAATCCTCGTGGGAGACTGCCTCTGGTATACTTCTGAGGCGGATGTTCTGCCTCCTTTCGCGATTTTCGAGGTCCTCCAGTGCGTTCTGGAGGTCCCTGATTGCGTCGCCGCATCTTGCAACTTCCTCGTGAGTTTCAGACTGGGAGGTGATGGCCCCTTCGATTTTGTCCTCCAGCTCGTCAGTTCTCCCGGAGAGGGCTCCCAGGTCCGCTCTGATATTTTGCAGGGCCTTCGCTGTGTCCTCCTGCACCCCTCTCCTCATTTTGAGGATCAGGGAATCAAAAAACTCTTTATTAAGGACTGGGGGGGGTCCGAGTCAAGTTGATCCTGGAATTCGCCGTGCTCCAGCTCCTCGGCGCCATCTTGGGAGTCCGGATTCAGCTCCAGCTCTGCCCGGCGCGGGGGTAAAGAACTTCGCCACGGTGTTTTGGCTCTTTTTTTGATTTGGTCGCCATCTCGCCCGTGCTGAGTGCGGGTATGGGGACTGAAATCAGGCGATTTGGTGCGGGGGGGGGGGGGGGTGCGTATACTGTTCTTTTCTTCTGAGGGTGTCGGGAGCTCTTCACCTAGTCAGCCATCCGTGGTGACGTCACCGGAAGTCTCCCGAACTTGAATATTTTAATAATTTAGTGCAGCGACATCCATCGGGAAAGGGAACTATTACACACAAGTACAAATCTGTTACGTTTTTAGGAATGATCTCATTACGGTCATGTTGAATTCAGGCATTTCACATCAAGGGGCTAAGATACGGGACTATTATCGGTCCCGACAGACCTTTTCGGGACAACCTAACGAGATGAGGACCAATCCCGTCTATATGGGACGGGACGTCTGGCGACCCTAATTTGGACTAACTATTGATGTTATAAGACAAGCTCGTAAGAGTTCTCCTCTCTTCCTCGGGTCGGCTGTTCTGATTGACACAATATTGCAGGAGTTTAACACAGATGTAAGAACCAAGATGGCAGCTTTATGGCAGATGGGGCAGAGACGTCATGGCCGAGGGGTTCGAAATAAACCGACAGGGCAAGAAATGGACACTGAGAAAAGAGCAGAGCATGAGCAGTGGGTCGCACACCCACCAAATTCCTCCAAGTGCAGGTCTCCTCTAGGACATATACAAAGTACAGCTCTACGCACACGTTCACAATGCAATTCTCCATTTAATGTGACAGCCAAGAACGGAGAAGAAAAACCAGAGGATACGTCCACATGGGATATGAAACGTTCCTCCTCCTCCTCCTCTGTTCTTGGCTGTTACAATAAATGAAGACTTACATTGTGAACGTGAGTAGGGCTTTACTTTGTTCCTCTGTCCTAGAGGAGACCTGCATTTTGAGGAATGTGTTTGTCTATGTTGTGTTGGCTGCACAAGCCAGATTCTCCTCGCCTGAAACGGTTTCCCGGCACTTTAGAACTGTACCATCCATCCATCAGCAATGGGAAGGGGGGGAAGAGAGTGGGAGGAGGGGGAGAGGGGTGAGAGAACGGATTGAGCCTTTTCTATTTTAATCAGATGATTGAAACACTGGGAAATAACTTTTAGTGGTTCCTGTTGAATTTGCGTTCATCACTATGAAGTATTAGTCTCTACAAAATGTAATATTTGAGTAATTATTCATACACGGTTCTATACGAGAACCAAAAATTCAGAGGAATAAAAAAAGAAGAAAAACCTGGTGTGAGAAAGACACGAAAGACAGAAATGTAATATAAATCTTTATTTAAAAAAGGTCCAGTTCAGATTATTCAGGGGCTCCCCTCCACCGAGATATACTATATTTGCAACCACCCCCCCCCCCCCCCCATTTTCACACCTGAAATCGGGACGCGTCTTAGAATCGATGTTAAAAAAGAGGCTGCCAGTGGGTGAGGCTGAAGTACCGGCCGGGCGGGAAGCCGGGGCCACCGCAGCAGCATGGAGGGCTGCTGGGTTACTTGCAGCTGGTTGGAGGTTAATCTTGGACTTGATCAGTATCACAGCTATCCGTTTGCCCCATCATGCTGGCACCAAAGCAGCTGACCACGTGGAGCCCTGACCAGCTCGATGCAGCAGTGACCATGCTTCCTAGTCAGTATCAATTGTCCCATTCAATCCTCCCACCAACACTGACCTCACTCCTTCTCCACCACCCGGGGACGTAGCCATGCCCCCGCCTGCGAGTGGCCCGTTCTGCCTGCCCACCTTGCTTCTGATTGGCAGAGCAGGAGGTTGCCGTTTCCACCCCAAAAAATTATTACCGTATTTCCTTTATTGCAAGTGCTAAATCAATGGCGCATCTTACAAATCAATGGCACCTTACAATCGAGGAACTACGGTATGTGTTCAACTGCCTGTTAAGACCCCCTACCCTTTAGAAGTCCTGCAGAGGTCATCTGGAGGGTGTTGGAAGTTCATAAAAAATACAGTTGTGTTCAATGGCTTTCCAAGCCCAGGCCTCCGCATTTTAACTCCAAATATCACTAGGACTCAACCCTCTGTGCCCCGGCCCTATTACCGAGTGCCACACCTAGCGCCCGTGTTGAAAGTGGCTGCTTATGCCACCACCCTTCCCAGCAGAGGCTTCTGGGAGTTGTAGTAACGAGCCTCTTCCAACAGCACAGTATTTACAGATAGATGAACCAAGTCCCAGAATGCTATCGCCATATATCTAAATTTTCTCAGGGCCAGGACGACACTAACATACAAAAAAAAAAAAAAGTGTATGAGGGGGGGGGAGCCGTTAGGCAGTACCACTGCTGGAACGCACTCTGCAATAGCAACACCCTCTCTACCATTTTAAAACAGTCGTAACTCAAGATAAAGTTTATTAGGTTTCCAATGCAGGCTTCGGAGCCCAACTACGGAACAAACCCAACGTGCCAATGCTCGTTACCTCACGCCACAGGCCCAAAGATGCGCTGAACACGACTGCAAGCAGCAGCCGTCTTTAATAAACAAAAAATATATATATTCTACATTTCCCCCCCCCCCCTGCATGTTACTCCAGTACAGAAAACGGCTGAACGACAATTGGGTTCACAAAAAAAAAAAATTAAAAAAAAACCTGAAGATGAATGCAATTAATGCGTAAAAAATAAATATATTTTAATAGCTACACAGGACACCAGTTATTCCATTTTACACACACAAAAAAAAAATAATATATAAATATATACACATTGTGTGGTTGTGAAACGAGGTGTTCCTTAATATTTTGCTAGAACATTTGAATTTGTTGACGCTCATCTTGCCGCACTGCCCGAAAAAGACTAAAAAAAAAACCCCACCTGTTTTCTACGGGACGAGACAAACCGGATTAGAAAAATCTCGACACTTTTTATACGGAATTCCAGTACATATAGAGATGGCCGCGCGACTGGCATTAAAAATAAAAAACCCTTAATGTGAAGCCCAATTTTAGTCCCGGTGATGTCAGCAGAGGGGACAATGACATCACACGATGCCAGGGAGTGACCTAATGCCGGTCACGTTTAATGGGATAAATGCGCAGTCCCACGCCGCAGAAAAGTGAGCCAGAGTATGTGTCATCTATATATTCAGTAACATTTTCAGGAGAAATGTCATTTTAAAATGCAATTTACCTTTTTAAAACAAGAACTTCCCCTCCCCGGCACTGAAATTGGGGTACAACATGCAATGCTTGTCCTGAAAACTTCAGATTTACCTCTCTACACCCATCAAATACTCAACAGTAAAACAATTTAGGCGTTTGAAAAAAAATATGCAATATAAAAGTTTTAAACAAAAAGGAATGAACACGAAAAAAAAAAAAAAAAAAAAAGGATATATATATTTTTTTTTGGCCCGTATGGCGCGAGTGCCGCCATCTTGCAAACTCTCACCATCACTTGATGCGGATTCCCCCGCACGTGAAAATTTATTTTTTTAATTGGTGAATTATTTCTTCACCCTGCTGCATAAGGTTTCTTGTTTGATGCCTCTGGTATACTCCCTGCACAGCGATTATTTAAAACAAAAAAAATGAACCCATAAACCAAAAATTTAAATGGCCGCTAAACCCCTCTCACTTTGAGAACTATCAGACTTGATAAAAGTTTTATGAGAGGAGCCCCGCTCAGTTTCTGCGATAAGTCTCTCTGAAGTCTGCATGGAAACCAGCGCTGTGCTTCCCGGCCCAGTGGAGTGTAAGGTTGAATAAGCAGCAGAGGTTGCAGTATGGACACTCTGCTCCAGTTCTGGTTTGGTCACCGTCACCGCAGGTGGGAACCCCGGCGCAGTCCTTTAGGCGGGCAGGACTCTCTCCAGCACCTCGCGGGAAGCGGGCGGGAGGCGCTCGGGGAAGCGGATCTCGAACTCCACCATGAGGTCCCCGCGCTGATCGGGGGATTTGGGGAGGGGGAGGCCCTCTCCGGCGATCCGCCGCTTGGTCCCTGGGCGGACGATGTCTTTCAAGGTGAGGGGGAGGGTGCGACCGTCCATGGTGGGGATGTTGACGGAGCAGCCGCAGAGAGCCTGTTGGGAAGAGGATTAGTATGCAGCAGTATATTATTATCACCAAGTGATCCACACAATATCACTCACGACCATCACCACGCAGGTTAGTAGCAAAATAAGTGTATTACAGTCCACATTATCCAACGTTCTCGGTCCCCTCAAAAGTGGCAACGTTGTCCTGATGAAGCTCCTTTGAGGGGACCGAAACGTTGGATAATGTGGACTCCAATATGCCTACTTTTATACCAATTACCTGCGTGGTGCTGTGTTGCTTTGTCCGATCCATACTTGTGACTTCTGTCCTGGGTAATGTATTTGTTAATTAATTCATTTGATAAGTGTGCACGGCAAAAGGAAACCAGTAACTTTATTTTAGGAGCGTCATGTATTCATGTGTACACAACACACACACACACACACACACACACACACACACACACACACACACACACACACACACACACACACACACACACACACACACACACACACACACACACCTCTACATCTCACCTCTCGGAGGCTGATCTTGGCCGGGTATATCACGTCAGACGCCTCCCTCCTGAACACGGGGTGGGGTTTGTCCTTCAGCACGAAGACGATGTCTGCGGGGATGTTGGTGGGCGTCTCGTCGCCCTCTCGGGGGAAGGTGATCTTGGTGCCCTCCTTCCAGCCTTTCTTCACCTGGATGGTGAGGATCTTGTCTTCGCAGCGCACGCTGCGCCCGTCTGGGCACAGCCTCTGGTGGGAGATCTTCATCTTCTTGGTGCAGCCGGTAAGCACTTCCTCCAGCGAGACCGCCAGCTCCCGCACGACCGGGGGGTCCTGCTTCCTGGAACGGGGATCCTGCCGGTGAGGAACAGCCCGGGGGAAGCCACCCATGTTGCCAAAGCCCCCCATGCCGAAGCTTGCGAAGGGGTCTTCTGTGTCCATGTCATCCTCGCCACGGCTGAAGAAGTTGTCAAAGGGGTTGCGCCCCCCAAAGAACTCTGTAAACATGGCGTGGGGATCCCCGTGGAAGCTGTAGCTGAATGACTGGCCATTGGGGCCACCGCCGCCACCTCCGCCTCCTGGGCTGCCCTTCAGACCTGGGGGGGGGGGGGGAAGAGACAGGGAGGGGAGAAGATACATCACTGGTGGGCAATAGGCAGACTGCAGGGACCTTCCCTTGCAGCCCCCAATCGCTTCTCTCAATCTCCAATTGTGCAGTTGGGGGGGGGGGCGGAGGGGAAGGGGGCCCGGTTGGCGTTCCAAAATGCAAGTTAAGTCCCACCTTCCGGTAATCACCACATGGGTGTGTCCCCCAACAGCGCTGTGTAGGGCCAGTAGCCCTGAACGGACCCCGCATTGCAGACAGGCCAGGGGAGGGGGAGAAGAGGCAGGGTAAGAATGGTGTTGGTGAGGAGGCAGAGGAGTTAAAAAAGGAGGAGTGGAGAAGGCGAAGGCTTGTACAGAGGGGAGACAAGTCAGCAGCCCAGGCAGGGAGCGGTACAGGAGTGAGAGAGCAGGAAGAGAGCACAGTGTTGGACGGCAGAGATGAAACATGTCCTGATTTGCAGGAATACCAACAGCTCAGACAGGACAGAGCCTGCAAACCCTGCAGAGCATTGTGTGTGTACCGAGACGCGACTAAACACGACACAGAGCTTCGCTCTAATAAAGGAGAAACCCAGACAGTCGCTCTGTAAGCACAATGCAGAGCGTCGCGTCACTCGGCAGTCTCCCAGCAGAGCATCGCACACAAAAATGGCAAAAACCACGTTGCCAACGGCCAGAGACTTATAGGAGCAATTAAATGAGAACGTCTAGAACCGGTTACACATTGCTGCCACGTCCTCACTGGCGCCTTCAACTCCCCATCGCTGTGGGAGTTGGTGGCACGAAAGGTATTCAAATGAGAACAAACAAAGGCTTTGTCCTCCACCATTAATAAAGAACATTTATTTCATATTGTGCTCTTCTCCCAATGGGACGCAAAGTGCTTCACCATTACAATATAGCGCGCGGGACGCAGCATTGCACACAGGATTCTTACAGGCGCAGTCTCTTCCTACCATTCATTTGCGTGTGTGCATCTCTCTAACAAGCTCTCATATACACGCACCTTCCTCCCCACACTTTGGGGGTGCCTGCCATGACCTGCCCCAGCTGCCCTCTCTTCCCAGGAGCAGAGGGAGTGGGGACATTAGCTGCCACGGATCACGAGTTCTCCCGGTCAGTGGCTCAATGACTGCGCGCTGAAAAAAACTCCGAAGCACAGGGGGTCCCGGGGGGCGAAAATTAACACCGTTCAGCTCCGGAGACCCCCTGCGTCAATCCGGTATCTAGACATGGACAGAGAGACGGTCCTACTCTCGGATGCAACATCCTTGCCCGTGACCCAGGGAGAAAAAGGCAGAAAAAAGGTACAAACCTCTTATATTACTCTCTCCACCCCACATCCTATATATGAGAACTTAAGGGTGTATATCATCTTGCCCACCACTACGTTAAGATCTCTCCGTACTCGGCCACCTAAGGTCTGTACACTCCCTATAAGACTATAAACGTTACACAGTGCTAGAGATAGTGATATATACGTACCCTCTTCTCCGTATTTGTCGAATATCTCCCGCTTCTTGGGGTCGCTCAGAACATCGTAGGCCTCGGCGATCTCTTTGAAGCGGTCCTCCGCTCCGGGGTCCTTGTTCTTGTCGGGGTGATATTTCAGCGCTTGCTTTCGGTACGCCTTCTTAATATCCTCCTCCGCCGCCCCCCGCGCCAGGCCCAAGACCTTGTAGTAATCCTTCCCCATGCTGCTGGGCTGTGCAAGTAAATATGGAGATATGTAAGACACGCGAGATGCCTCGGTCCCCGCACGCCACACCGCAGAGAGACAGTTATGAGTGTGCAAGGATAGAGATAGTTATAGAGAAGGACTGCAGAGGGTACCCGAAACATAGAGTCAATAAGATACTTTTTGGTGTGCATATTTTTATCTTTTTACATACAGTACTTGTGTGGTACTTTGATAGTAGCACCCATTCTGGTACACACACACACACACACACACAATTATTCATATTTACATTGTGCTGTAGATCTGCATATCATTTTTAGCACTGTATGTATTCTGAGATTACATATGATATATCACACAATAAATACAGTGCTAAACAGGTATGCAGATCTACAGCACACTAAATGTAAACACAAACACACTAAATACTTGTTACATCCATACATGCACATATTTACCAATCTGCAGATCTATATGTAAAAAAAGCAGCAAGCACTCCAATATAGATATCCAGAAAGGCCTGGTACTAGTCCCATAAATAATGTAAAGAGCACGTTACCAGCCAGCAGGGCAGCAAAGAGAGACACTGTTTTGCTGACTTACCTCTGAGTGCTGCCTCTCTCTTTGCTGTTTTGCAGGATGGTAACGTACATATATATATATATATATATATATATATATATATATATATATATATATATATATATATATATATATATATATATATATACACACACACATACACACACACACACACACACACACACTTCCTCCCTGTATACACTACACATACATATTTTATACAGATACACATTTACATTCAAACATAATTTTTATATATAAAGGCCAATGTTTTCACTAGCTGCATGCTCCCCACACGGAGCACTGTGAATATATATATATATATATATAGAGACATAATATTATATATATATATACACACATACACAGCTATATACCACATATTATATACTTACCATTAGTGACCCCCTTGGCCTCCTGCTGTATCCGCACTGACTGCAGCCCCGCTGTACGTATCCCTCCTCTGTATACAGCACTGTATCCCTCTGTGTTACCTGTATTCACCTCTCTGTAGCGCCCTGTGCGTACCTCTATATACAGCACTATATACTCCTCTGTATTACCCTCTCTGTAGCGCCCTGTGCGTCCCTGTGTATACAGCACTATATACCACCCCCTGTATTCCTCTCTGTAGCGCCCTGTGCGTACCTCAGTACACGGCGCCTCCCCGGACCCCGCCTCCGGCGCACTTAGAACCTTCCAGATCTTTCTTCCGCCCTCCGGAAACGTGGAGAACCCGCCCCCTTTCCTTCCCAGCCAATCGCAGCTTGGGCACCGCCTCCCAGAGAGGATGTTGACCAATCAGGTGCCAGAGCTGGAGGTAGAGCGACCAATCAAGATTCGGCAACCCGCCGACCAATGGCAGTGCTCGGGAGTGCCCGGGACACGTCTGCAGACCCGCCGGTTGGTTGGCGAGCGGGGGGGAGCCCCGCCCTGCTGTCAGACAGGACCCCGCCCACTAACTGCCAAATGTGCGCTCCTGCCAGAACCAAGCCTCCGTTCCTTTACGTCACGTGCGCATGCGCACATGAAGCAAGGAGCAGGTCTGGCAGAGAAGCAACTAGTCGCCATCTTGGATGTGGGCAAGCATAGCAGAGATATTTGCCACTGAACTGATTTGATGGATATCATCAAAAGCCTCATATATAACCCACACCCCTCATATATAGCCCACACACCTCATATATATAGGCCACACGCCTCATATATAGCCCACACGCCTCATATATAGCCCACACGCCTCATATATATAGCCCACACGCCTCATATATATAGCCCACACGCCTCATATATAGCCCACACGCCTCATATATATAGCCCACACGCCTCATATATATAGCCCACACGCCTCATATATATAGCCCACACGCCTCATATATATAGCCCACACGCCTCATATATATAGCCCACACGCCTCATATATAGCCCACACGCCTCATATATATAGCCCACACGCCTCATATATATAGCCCACACGCCTCATATATATAGCCCACACGCCTCATATATATAGCCCACACGCCTCATATATAACCCACACCTCTCATATATAACCCACGCACCTCATATATAGCCCACACACCTCATATATATAGCCCACATACCTCATATATATATATAGCCCACACACCTCATATATATAGCTCACACACCTCATATATATAGCCCACGCCCCTCATATATAGCCCACACACCTCATATATAGCCCACGCCCCTCCTATATAGCCCACGCGCCTCATATATAACCCACGCGCCTCATATATAACCCACGCACGTCTTGAATAACCCACGCGCCTCATATATAACCACGCGCCTCATATATAACCCACGCGCCTCATATATAACCCACGCGCCTCATATATAACCCACGCGCCTCATATATAACCCACGCGCCTCATATATAACCCACACTCCTCATATATAACCCACACCCCTCACATATAACCCAAGCGCCTCATATATAACCCACACCCCTCATATATAACCCACGCCCCTCATATATAACCCACGCCCCTCATATATAACCCACGCCCCTCAAATATAACCCACGCCCCTCACATATAACCCACGCCCCTCACATATAACCCACGCCCCTCACATATAACCCATGCGCCTCACATATAACCCACACCCCTCATATATAACCCACGCCCCTCATATATAACCCACGCACCTCATATAACCCACACCCCTCATATATAACCCACGCACCTCATATATAGCCCACACCCGCCATATTTAACCAACACACCTCGTATATAACCCACGCACCTCATATATATAACCCATACCACTCATATTTAACCCACGCACCTCATATGTAACCCACGCACCTCATATATAACCCACGCCCCTCATATATACCCCACACCCAGGGCCGCAGACAGATTTACCGGGGCCCAGGATTAGAGTTACGTCCGCCCCCTCGCCCCCGTCTACTTCCCACCCTCTTCCCATGTATTTCTCTCCCCTCCGTCTCACTCCCTTTTCCTCACCCACCCCCCCTCCCACCCCGCATGTATATCACTCCCCTGCGTCTCACTCTCAGGCCGTGCTGAGGATTCCGGCGTCGTGACTTGCGCACGCACGTCAGGGACTCTTCCATTGTAGTCTATGGAAGGTAGCGTGGTGGTCGCGGCACCTGGCGTCGCTGTGCCGCGTCGACGCGGCTGCAGCTTGGGGATACAAGTGATTTTGAGATCAGAGGCTGCAGTCGCGTGACGTCAGCGCCTCGTGAGCTGTTTCAGCCAATGAGGGCGAACCAGCTCCGTGACGCGTCCGCCGCGCCCCCCATGGCCTCCCTAATCTTCTCCTGAAGCTCAGCAGGAGGGATATTCACACATCGCGCGGGAGACGGCCGCGCGCACTCTCCATCGCGACGCCGGCACCCTGAGCGCGGCCTTACTCCCTCTTTTCCTCACTCCCTCCCCCCCTCTCCTCTCACTCGCCCCACCTATCAATTCTCCGCTCTCACTCAATCCCCCCCCCAATAAACAGTAAGAAGGCCCCCAGGGGGGTGACTGCCTGGAAGGGGGCTAGGGGCGGGGGTGACTGCCCGGGAAGGAGGACGGTGACTGCCGAGGGGCCCGGCTGCAAGACGAAGCAGTTGCCGGCAGGCCCCGGCTCTCCCCGCCTGCAGGCCTCTTCCTCTATGGCTCAGGCCATAGAGGGGTCCAGCCGCGCTCCTGCGCGCTGACGCTGAGGTTCGCCTGCTCGGTCAGGAGCGATTCCATGGACTGGCAGGCGAGCCTCAGCGTGCGCGATCGGAAGGCGGGGCAGTGACGTCGCTGGGCCAATAGCCCACGAAGCGCCAACGTCAACGTCGTCGACGTCATGACGCTGCTTCGTGCTGATTGGGTGTTTTCAGCCGACAGCGCGCTGAGCAACAGTTTCGGCTGTCGGCTGAAAATCCCTGCGCCTCAGCACGCCTGCGGACGCTCGCGGGAGCCACCTCTAAAGACATCCTCATTGAGGATGACGGGGCTCAGCGCGGCTCCCCCCTCTATGGACCCAGGCTATCCCTGTCCCACGCTGGACTCTTTGACTTCAGCGTGTGCCTGCCCGCCTACGCATGGCGCCACGCGCTGGAACCTGGGCCGAGCTCACCTACGGCGCACCGACATCAGAGAGGCCCGTCGTGTTCATGACTTAGAGGGCCCGGCGTGGGACAGAGGAAGAGGCCTGCAGGTGGGGAGAGCCAGGGCCCGCAGGCAATTGCTTTGTCCGGCCACTGGGCTCCCCACCGCCACCGGGCCAGAGACACCAGTACCGTCTGTCCCCCCCTCTCGGCGGCCCTGCCCACACCCCTCATATATAACCCACATCCCTCATATATAACCCACATCCCTCATATATAACCCACACCCCTCATATATAACCCACATCCCTCATATATAACCCACACACCTCATATATAACCCACACACCTCATATATAACCCACATCCCTCATATATAACCCACATCCCTCATATATAACCCACACCCCTCATATATAACCCACACCCCTCATATATAACCCAACACCCCTCATATATAACCCACACATCTCATATATAACCCACACCCCTCATATATAACCCACACACCTCATATATAACCCACACATCTCATATATAACCCACACCCCTCATATATAACCCACACACCTCATATACACCCTCATCCCTCATATATAACCCACACATCTCATATATAACCCACACCCCTCATATATAACCCACACACCTCATATATAACCCACATATCTCATATATAACCCACACCCCTCATATATAACCCACACCCCTCATATATAACCCACACCCCTCATATATAACCCACACACCTCATATATAACCCACATCCCTCATATATAACCCACATCCCTCATATATAACCCACACCCCTCATATATAACCCACACCCCTCATATATAACCCAACACCCCTCATATATAACCCACACATCTCATATATAACCCACACCCCTCATATATAACCCACACACCTCATATATAACCCACACATCTCATATATAACCCACACCCCTCATATATAACCCACACACCTCATATACACCCTCATCCCTCATATATAACCCACACCCCTCATATATAACCCACACCCCTCATATATAACCCACACCCCTCATATATAACCCGCACCCCTCATATATAACCCGCACCCCTCATATATAACCTGCACCCCTCATATATAACCCACACCCCTCATATATAACCCACACCCCTCATATATAACCCACACACCTCATATATAACCCACATCCCTCATATATAACCCACACACCTCATATACACCCTCATCCCTCATATATAACCCACACCCCTCATATATAACCCACACATCTCATATATAACCCACACACCTCATATATGACCCACACATCTCATATATAACCCACACCCCTCATATATAACCCACACCCCTCATATATAACCCGCACCCCTCATATATAACCCACACCCCTCATATATAACCCACATCCCTCATTTATAACCCACACACCTCATATATAACCCACATCCCTCCTATATAACCCACACCTCATATACACCCTCATCCCTCATATATAACCCACACCCCTCATATATAACCCACACATCTCATATATAACCCACACCCCTCATATATAACCCACACCCCTCATATATAACCCACACATCTCATATATAACCCACACACCTCATATACACCCTCATCCCTCATAAGACCCACAACACCCCTTATAAGAACCCTGCAACTAGGGTTGCCAGGTGGCTTCTCCGAAAATACTGGACACAATGGTGAAAGGTGCGACGCGCGCGAGAATCGTTGGTGGGGAAGAATGTTATTTATAAATGACCTGACTGTTATGTAAATTTTTCCAAATATCACTCCATGTATTCACCAATTTATATTGTGTTTCGTACAAATCTGGGGAGGAGCCTTGGGAGGGGGCGCCCTTCCGAGGATTTTTTTAAAGAAATAGAATATGGAATAGTGCCAATTGGTGCATCCTTTGAGTGAAATTTAGAACAAATGACGTAATGGTCAGATCATTTATAAATAACTGACCTGCAGTCATACTGTTCATGGCGAACAATACTGATCTTAATGCTACTCCCACAAATTCCAAGATTGTTGCACCTCTCCTCATCCTCTCCCTCCCCTTATCCTCTCACCGTCCCACCCCTTATCCTCTCACCATCCCACCCCCTTGTCCTCTCACCCCCATCCCTTTATTCTCTGTCATCCCGCCTCTGTTCATCCACTCTCATCCCCCTTCATCCTCTCTCACCCCCCCTCCCTTCATCCTCTCTCATCCCCCCTCCCTTCATTCTCTCACCCCCTCTTCCTTCATCCTCTCTCACCCCCCCTCCCTTCATCCTCTCTCACCCCCTCTCCCTTCATCCTCTCTCACCCCCTCTCCCTTCATCCTCTCACCCCCCTCCCTTCATCCTCTCTCGCCCCCTCTCCCTTCATCCTCTCACCCCCTCTCCCTTCATCCTCTCACCTCCTCCCTTCATCCTCTCTCACCCCTCCCTTCATCCTCTCACCCCCCCTTTCAACCTCTCACACCACACCCGTTCATCCTTTCTCAACCCCTCCCTTCATCCTCACTCACCCCCTCCCTTTGTCCTCTCACCCCCTCTCCCTTCATCCTCTCACCCCCTCTCCCTTCATGCTCTCATCCCCCTCCCTTCATCCTCTCTCACCCCCTCCCTTCATCCTCTCTCACCACCCTCCTTTCATCCTCTCTCACCACCCTCCCTTCATCCTTTCTCACCCCTCCCTTCATCCTCTCTCACCACCCTCCCTTCATCCTCTCTCACCCCCCCTCCCCTCATCCTCTCACCCCCCATCCTCTCTCACCCCCCTCATCCTCTGAAAGCAGGGGGCTCTTTATTATTATTATTTTTTTCAACGCAAATTTAATTACATTTTTCAAGAAAAAGGGGTGCAAGAAATAAAATAGGAAAGATTAGCGGGGAGTGGGGGTGGGGAGGGGTACAGAATGCATTTAGACAATATCTTAAGATATATAGTTATAGTTTGTAAACTTAAGTATCTGAGGTCGGCATATCATACTTGCATGTACAATGGACGACAGAGAAGCCCAATGCTACATCCAACATGACAGAAATACACAGTAAAATACTTATATATTCTCTTGAAATAGGGTCATTTAGTTTAACCCTTTGGCCAAAGCGTTGTAAGCTTGCGAGCCACGTCAAGGCAGACACCTGTTCGCAAGGCCTAACACTACCAGATAAAATACTAATATACCTCTATTAGGATTAAAATTCTCATTTACCTCTATTAGGAGGGAGAAAGACCACAGTGGGTCTATATCCAGCAGAATGAAAGGACCTGTAAACTAGGGAAGTGGGGAGGGGCGGGCTTAAAACCTGGGAAGGAGGAGCCACCAACCTCCACCAGCTGGAACAGCTGAGAATGGATTAACAAAACACAGAACCCCAGCAAGCTCTTTTTGGGAACCCCTGAGCCCCCACAAACTATATATATATATATATATATATATATATATATATATATATATGTGTCAAAATGGAGTGCTATTGAGCGTGGCATATGTATACAACAGACAACAGAGAAGCCCAATGCTACATCCAACATGACAGAAATACACAGTAAAATACTTATATATTCTCTTGAAATAGGGTCATTTAGTTTAATTTGTCATGGCTCGCAAGCTTACAACGCTTTGGCCAAAGGGTTAAACTAACTGACCCCATTTCAAGAGAATATATAAGTATTTTACTGTGTATTTCTGTCATGTTGGATGTAGCATTGGGCTTCTCTGTTGTCTGTTGTATACATATGCCACGCTCAATAGCACTCCATTTTGACACTTATATACATATATATATTGTGGGGGCTCAGGGGTTCCCAAAAAGAGCTTGCTGGGGTTCTGTGTGTTGCATGTACAATGGCAATATATATTGGCACGTTGGAATAACTTGATTAATATGTTAATGGTGGAGGGTTCAGCAGAGGGCTCTTTATATCATTCCGGGTGTGGGTTGGTATCCCTGGGATCTCCCTCTGGCAGCACATACTTCTTCAGTGCTAGAGAAATCTGTTTCCTGGGATCTCTCTCTGGCAGCACACACTTCTTCAGTGCTAGAGAAATCTGTTTCCTGGGATCTCCCTCTGGCAGCACACACTTCTTCAGTGCTAGAGAAATCTGTTTCCTGGGATCTCTCTCTGGCAGCACACACTTCTTCAGTGCTAGAGAAATCTGTTTCCTGGGATCTCCCTCTGGCAGCACATACTTCTTCAGTGCTAGAGAAATCTGTTTCCTGGGATCTCTCTCTGGCAGCACACACTTCTTCAGTGCTAGAGAAATCTGTTTCCTGGGATCTCTCTGGCAGCACACACTTCACTGCTAGAGAAATCAGTTTCCTGGGATCTCTCTCTGGCAGCACACACTTCTTCAGTGCTAGAGAAATCTGTTTCCTGGGATCTCTCTCTGGCAGCACACACTTCTTCAGTGCTAGAGAAATCTGTTTCCTGGGATCTCTCTCTGGCAGCACAGCCTCTCTGTGCTAGAGAGATCTGTTTCCTGGGATCTCTCTCTGGCAGCACAGCCTCTCTGTGCTAGAGAAATCTGTTTCCTGGGATCTCTCTCTGGCAGCACACACTTCTTCAGTGCTAGAGAAATCTGTTTCCTGGGATCTCCCTCTGGCAGCACACACTTCTTCAGTGCTAGAGAAATCTGTTTCCTGGGATCTCCCTCTGGCAGCACACACTTCTTCAGTGCTAGAGAAATCTGTTTCCTGGGATCTCCCTCTGGCAGCACACACTTCTTCAGTGCTAGAGAGATCTGTTTCCTGGGATCTCTCTCTAGCAGCACAGCCCCTCTGTGCTAGAGAACCCTTTGCAGTTTGTGCAGCACACTTTTAAACCTGCCTGATGAGCCAGGTGGAGACAAGTTAACATACAGTACTAGAGCTGAAATCAACCAGCTCCCTCCTGGACTCCTCAGCTACACACCGGCTTTGTGTGTGCTGCCTTTTTAACCCGGGGAAAGGCTGTGTCTCACAGTCCCTGTTTCCCAGTCCTCTTTACCTTGCCTGTTATCCTGTTTACCCAGGATTGCTTGTATCTGCCCTAATCAACCCCTGTTTGTTATAATTTTCCTTCCTGAGTTCTATCATCCTTTGAGAGAGAAAGAGACAGAGAGCTGTATTATTACCTGGAGTCCCGAGACACAGCAAGTCTAGTGAGGGGAAGGTTTACCCATTTAACTACTGTACTGCTACACTATTTTGTGCTTGAGTCTCCTGTGTGGATAAACAAAAAATTATTTATTTCTATTCTATTGTGATATATATATATATATATATATATATATATATATATATATATATATATATATATATATATATATATATATATATATATATATATATATATCTCATATATCTCATATATCGCCAAGTTGAAGTCATACATCAGGGACACGCTGCATGTCATCGACGCCATCTCCAATATCATCTGGAAAGACACGTATTGTTGAGCTACATGTGATGTATCCTCGCTATACACATGTATACACCATACTAAGGGGGTAAATGCCATTGATCACATTTTACAACTGGATTCAAATTTACATCCAGCACAGAGAGGATTTATTCTATCATGCATTACATTTATACTTGCACATAATTATTTTTTGTTCAATGACACTTCAATATTCACATTATTCATCCAAATACGGTGACTTTTCTAGATTTAGAATTCTCAATAGATGATAACGATGGTATTCGCACAAGAACACACTTTAAGTCAGTAGCGGCCAATAGCTATCTCCAATATATACTAGCAATCATTATAAGAAATGGCTGGACAATGTGCCCAATAGCTATTTTTTTAGAATCAAGAACAGTTTGAATAAATATTGGCAAGTATTATCTTATTACAAGGGAGAGGGAGTGGCTCAGTGAGTAAAGACACTGAGATTGCAGCAGGGGAGCCTGGTTCAATTCCCGGTGTCGGCTCCTTGTGACCTTGGGCAAGTCACTTTATCTCCCTGTGCCTCAGGCACCAAAAACATAGATTGTAAGCTCCACGGGGCAGGGACCTGTGCCTGCAAAATGTCTCTGTAAAGTGCTGCGTATAACTAGCAGCGCTATACAAAAACATGCTGCTATTATTATTATTATTATGATCCAATTCTGAGGGAAAAAAAATATTTAATCCAAGCCGTGTATGATCTTCAAAAAAGCTAAAAAAAAATAAAATCTTAAGGCCTTTATAACATCTAAACTAAATGAATGACTTATGGGTTCTACCACTTTTTAACCTGTAAACCCATCTGGTTACTTTAGATGCATCCCATGCAAGCATCTTACACATGGGTGTGGGACGTTTCCATCATCCACTGATGGGCAGACGTGTGGAGTCAAGGGATTCATACGTTGTAATACACCATACGATATTTATGTGTTCTCTTGTAATTGTGGATTGAAATATGCTGGGCGTACGACACGCCCACTGAGGCCGCGCTTATAGTCACGGCGACATCGCGTCAACACAAGTGTATTGAATCCGTAGCGTGTGCCTATAGTAGAAGCGACGCGACAGCGCGAAGGAGCGTCGGGTTTGGTCGCAATTGCTGGAAGTCAGTGAAAATTGATTTTTCAGCGACCGCAACTTGAAGTCAGCGTGATGAGGGCGAACCGCTCACGGCCACACAAACCCCGCCCCCTCTCCCCCGGTCGCCGTCTCTTGTCTCTTGTCTCTAACGCTATAAGCAAAAATCGCTGCTACAACGGCGAAGGATGACGTCACGCTGTCGCGTCGCCGTAGCGTATAATGTCCAGATCTCATATGCTAAGGAAGACTGAAGGTTTAAAGGCAAATTAGTATCGTGTCTGGCCGCTAGATGGTGTAGTGTCGGCTGAGCTGGTATCACAGCCGACACGTCGTTATAAGTTGCTGCTACATGATGTACGTTTCCAGATACTTTCAGGCACAATCAAATAATGATATATTTAAGGTAAATATGGTAACAAATTTGTTTGGACTTAATCTAGTAGGTATGAAGTACATTTGCTAGAGCACTAATGTATGCCGGCAGACCCGACGTACGTTTCGTCGTATTATAACTGACGACTTCTTACTGGGTAAATGAAGTCCAAACGAATTTGTTACCATATCTACCTTACATATATCATTATTTGATTGTGCCCTAAAGTATCTGGAAGCGTACAGTACCTCATGTAGCAGCAACTTATAACGTTCCCTAAACGGACTGAAGCTCCGTGAACCCACGGAGGCTACACTCTGCAGAACAGCTGTTTCTGCAGAGTCTGAGGCGGCTGCAGGCAGCGTTACATAATAGACACGCAGACGCGTGTCTTAAGGACAGGAATACTCAATATATACACACGCTGCCTCGGTCCATGAAGTATAAGTAATACATCTCCTACCCGAGGACATACTTTACAATCTTATGATACCAGAGTCAATTGATAATTGATTATTGCCATCACTGGAATTAAGCAACAATTAAGTACCATTTATTTGTACAATTTTTTTGTTTTGAGGCCATCATTATTATATATAAACTAATTTGGTCAGTAGTGCACCACATAAGGGATCTTTCCTCTGTTGATCGTATCTCCTCCACACGATTCATCAGTCTCTCTACCTTATGTGATTATCTCCCTGGTAGCACACATCACCAACATTAGCTTGAGCGAGGTTCTCTCTCCCTTGTATAGAGTACAGATACAATAATAATAAAGAACCTCGCTCATCCTAATCATATAGGTGAATATAATGGTGGGTGCAACCTAGGAGGTACTGTAACCAGTAAAAGTGTACTAGAGCAGTACACTAAAGGAGAAATCCTTTATGTGGTGCACACCACACAATGATACACTGCAAGTAAAATGATCGGATTTAATAATGAACTTTTATGTGATACACATATATTGTACCTTAAAATAGGTTAGGTCTAAAGGTTAGGTCTGATATAGAAAAGTCACTTAACCCACTCGCAGGATGTCAGATACTCACGTGGGCCCCTAGGCACTTACACGTGTTGGCCGCCCCCTACATCTCCTTTTGGAATCCCAGCGTCAAATGACGCCGCAGACGTCATCAACGGGACGGCGCGCGGCGTCGCCACGGTAACGCGAAGTCAACAAGACGCCGGGTGACGTCACGTTGATGACGTCCGCCATGTCATTTGACTCTGAGATTCCAAAGGGGTTGGAGGAGGGAGGCGGCAGGACGCATGCAAGTGCATTCCCATTAGGTCCGATAATGGCAAATGCATATGGGGCGGCAATTTTTGCCGCCCCCAAATTTTGCAGTCCTAGGTCCGGGCCTAGTGGGAAACCCGCCACTGCGCGTGGTAATCCATCTGGTTTCCCATGCAAAACCATAGGAAACCAGGAGTAAAGAAAACGGCTGCCACAGGACAATGTCACCTCAATTCAGATTGATCCGTAGTTTATTAAGCTTGTCCGTGCCGGGACATCAAGTATCAAACACAATGTTTCATGGAGGACACCACACCCACCCTTCGTCAGCTGTAAGGAGAAGCTCATCAGTGACATTTCCTTATATACCTACAAGGCTAACCCTTTCACTGTGACCGTTCAGGATCACATACATTGATATAAACCAAGAGATAGTATGTATACACTTGATATAATTCTATATGTTTTATGCATCAGTGCAACATTTATACAAAATACATTTAAAACCTAGTAATAGGGTAAGTACAATTCATATGAATATATGCAGTGGACAAAGAATTGAATCAAGGAAAAGTGCGGCCATTTTAAATGCCCAATTGTAGAAAAATACATAGAGACAAATGACTTTAAATCCCTATATAATGTATTCAAGTAAGTATAAATACCTTTTCTCATGATAAAATTCCTAATATAAACCCTTGATGAAGGAAATAACATATTAGTAAAAAAAAAAACAACCATACAAATGATCATTTATCTTCAGTAAATGTATCTATCCTTAGTTAACATCCTATTCACATATATAAATAAATGTTATAGAGATGTTTTAAAAAGAGCACTGGGACAAAGGGTACAATTAACTTATTTCAGTTATTAAAGGTATTTCCATGTTTATAATAATGTGGCAGCAGCAAAAAAATGGATTCATGCTATATTCTTTAATGTATTTACCATTTTTTATTTCAGAAAACATTTGCAATTTTCTCCTTTATTTAAACCTTTTGGAGATACTGCATCGAATAGGATTATCCAGTGGAATTCTCTCTGTGGGAAGGTTTTTTCTTTATTACCTCTATCTGGTAAAGATACATGTTCTTGGATCATCCATTGTAGTTGTGCCACGTCTGGCCAAATAAAAATGTTTTCCAATTGGTGACAATTTCTTTTTTCCATTCTCTGCATCAGTGGTTTTCTGGTTAAGGAACCCTATGTGAAATTCTGAGGAACCCCAACCCTCTCTAATAGTGAGTCTGAGATCAGATGCATTGTAAGGAACCCCAACCCTCTCTAATAGTGCGCCTGAGATCAGATGCATTGTAAGGAGCCCCGAACCTCTCTAATAGCGTGTCTGAGATCAGATGCATTGTAGGGAACCCCGACCCTCTCTAATAGTGAGTCTGAGATCAAATGCATTGTAAGGAGCCCCAACCCTCTCTAATAGTGAGTCTGAGATCAGATGCATTGTAAGGAACCCCGACCCTCTCTAATAGTGAGACTGAGATCAAATGCATTGTAAGGAACCCCAACCCTCTCTAATAGCGCGTCTGAGATCAGATGCATTGTAAGGTACCCCGACCCTCTCTAATAGTGAGTCTGAGATCAAATGCATTGTAAGGAACCCCAACCCTCTCTAGTAGCGCATCTGAGATCAGATGCATTCTAAGGAGTCCCAACCCTCTCTAATAGTGCGTCTGAGATCAAATGCATTGTAAGGAACCCCAACCCTCTCTAGTAGCGCATCTGAGATCAAATGCATTGTAAGGAACCCCAACCCTCTCTAGTAGCGCATCTGAGATCAGATGCATTGTAAGGAACCCCAACCCTCTCTAATAGTGAGTCTGAGATCAGATGCATTGTAAGTAACCCCAACCCTCTCTAATAGCGCGTCTGAGATCAGATACATTGTAAGGAACCCCAACCCTCTCTAATAGCGTGTCTGAGATTAGATGGAGCACTTTTTGTGGTTCACACCGATAACAATCCTCTCACCTACAGCCTCTCTTCGGCCAAGTTGTATGCCATGGGACACAGATGGTTAGCTGCTCTTGCTACTTACAATTTTAAAATATACTGGACACCTAACAAGCTCCTATTGAACCCCCGAAATAACCACAACATATATATAAGCATATGAGTGTCACAGAGGAGTGCTACTGAACATGGCAATATATATTTAAAACCAGAGACAGAACATAAAACACAGACAGAGCTCAGTTTTAGCACATCCAGTGATACTCATACACGGTACAGTGCCTAAATATATATGTATAAATCTCTATTAAGTAAAATGGTCTTTTAGTTTAACATTTTTGGCCAAAATTGTTGTAAGCCCCTGAGCCAACTGTACGGCAGACCACAATTCAGGGGTCCCTAACGCTAATATAAATTCTTAATGTGATAACAGGAAGATTGATTTATAGTAAATCTGTCAATATTAGTTGTAAAGTTCTAAGTCTGATTGAAGCCTTTATTAACCTGTACATTACCAGGAAAAGCACTCTGTATTAGAGTTGTCACAACCATCCTGCAAGCAAACAAGTTCCCCTGTGTGGAAGATGCTATGGAGTGAGCCCTTAACCATTTAAATGTGGGAGGGGTGAGCTTCAATTAAGTAGGAGGTTGCCACCCTCCAATCAGCCAAGACTAGCTGAAACACAATTGTGAAATATACTGGACACCTAACAAGCTCCTATTGAACCCCCAAAATAACCACAACATATATATAAGCATATGAGTGTCACAGAGGAGTGCTACTGAGCATGGCAATATATATTTAAAACCAGAGACAGAACATAAAACACAGACAGAGCTCAGTTTTAGCACATCCAGTGATACTCATACATGGTACAGTGCCTAAATATATATGTATAAATATCTATTAAGTAAAATGGTCTTTTTAGAATGATTTATAGTAAATTTAGGCACTGTACCGTGTATGAGTATCACTGGATGTGCTAAAACTGAGCTCTGTTTGTGTTTTATGTTCTGTCTCTGGTTTTATATATATATTGCCATGCTCAGTAGCACTCCTCTGTGACACTCATATGCTTATATATATGTTGTGGTTATTTTGGGGGTTCAATAGGAGCTTGTTAGGTGTCCAGTATATTTCACAATTGTGTTTCAGCTAGTCTTGGCTGATTGGAGGGTGGCAACCTCCTACTTAATTGAAGCTCACCCCCTCCCACATTTAAATGGTTAAGGGCTCACTCCATAGCATCTTCCACACAGGGGAACTTGTTTGCTTGCAGGATGGTTGTGACAACTCTAATACAGAGTGCTTTTCCTGGTAATGTACAGGTTAATAAAGGCTTCAATCAGACTTAGAACTTTGCACCTAATATTGACAGATTTACTATAAATCATTCTTCCTGTTATTACACAGGTTATTAAGAATTTATATTAGCGTTAGGGACCCCTGAATTGTGGTCTGCCGTGCAGTTGGCTCAGGGGCTTACAACAATTTTGGCCAAAAATGTTAAACTAAAAGACCATTTTACTTAATAGAGATTTATACATATATATTTAGGCACTGTACCGTGTATGAGTATCACTGGATGTGCTAAAACTGAGCTCTGTCTGTGTTTTATGTTCTGTCTTGATTTAAATACTTACAATTTTAGTTTGAAATATTGACCTGGGAGGCAGAACATGGATGCTGATACATTGTTCCAGATTCCCCGCGATGCCGGTCAAAATGATGGCAGGTGGGAGGAAATCCGGGCACCAGGAGTGTGGGCTATGTTTCAGAAGATTGAACTCCCTCGTGTGGTGACTTCTGCCAACATTGAAAGGATAGGGGATATGTTGGAGATATCTCCAAATGCTATACCCACAGTATATACAGATGGAGTAGCATTTAGGTGCATTTTGGGCGCAAGGAAACTGCAGATGAACAGGGCCTGACCACGGCCCGATCTCGGCTTCCCCACGTCCAAAAACTCAGTCCACTAATTTCCCATCAGGATTAACGCAGCGGGGGTCCTATGAGGGATCTGACTGAACATTTAGGATGAATGCTGACAGGAAGTGATATCATCTGGTCCGAAGCCACCACAGCCATTTTGCTTCCTGGCAAATCCTGCCCTTACTCCCCTGACAGGAAATCAGCCTCTCTTTGGTTGTCATTGCCAGCAGCTGATTCTGGCCTTTAAAAGGCAGGCAATTGCTACTAGTCTTTGCTTGTGCAAAGTACTGGTTACCTTGTCCTGTCTGAGCTCCCCCTTGCCTTTGTTTTGTCTGCTGCCTGTCTCGACCTCGGAACCGGACCTGACTACCCTTTGCCTGCCGCGACCTCGGAACCGGACCTGTCTACCCTTTGCCTGCCGCCTGCCTCGGAACCGGAACTGACTACCCTTTGCCTGCCTCGACCCCGGAACGTACCTGATTACCCTTGCATCCAAGGCCTTTGATCCCAGGCCAAGGTCGGTGTATTACTCCCTATCTCTGCCCTGCGGGTCCGTATCCTGTTTGCAGTCAGCAACATTACAGGTTCCTGCTTCTGAATGGGACTCCCACTGCGTTAAGTCTGGAAGAGCTGCGTTGGAAGAAGCGATCCCTCTTTCTGCGTCTCCCTGCACAGTTTTCACAGGCGATCACACTGTTTTTATTTTTATTACATATGTAGGATTGAAGCAGGGGGTCTCTAGAGTTGAACCACATTAATTTCAGGTACGGGGACCTCCTGCTTCCCTAAGTACAGGCCGAGGTCCATTTGACTCGATACGCCATGCAACAGTATCTTTATCTGGAGTCCGGTACCCTTAGGGTGTTCTCCCACATCAATATGTGCTCACAGTAGGTAAGGTGTGAGTGTCCCGTGTATGCCACAGATGCCCACAAAAGTATGGGTTAAAATAATATCTTTAATCGATGGCTACATAAAACAAACACAGTGAACCACTCACATTGTGGATAAAAATGATGAATAAGGCTTTTCCGTTTTCTTGCTGCAGGCTGCTCCACTGTCCGCCGCGTCCGGAGTTCAGGGGAAGCAGCAATCGCGAGTCAGGAACTACGGCAGCCGTCAGAGTCCAAAAAGGACAACGCGTTTTGCACTTATTCGTGCTTCGTCAGGTCCATGAGCGTTGTGATGTGCAGGTAGGTTTAAATAGCTGTTTCGGATGACTGATTCTAATCAGGTGTATGCTGAGATTGTTCAATTATGCATCAAAACGGAGTCCGGAGGATTCGTGACCAAAATTCCATCCTTGATACAATATGTTGTGCATACATATAAATCAATATGCATAATAAATAAATAACATGTGTAATACATATAATAAAAATACACAATAAAAATCTTATTGGGGATACATGAGGAGAAAAGACAGTGATATAGCTCAAGAGAGTCCTCTAGTGGGCAAACCGAACCAGCAAAATACTGTGAGTATTCCACAGGTCAATTTATTTATAAAATATTTTACCAGGAAGTAATCTCATTTTCAAGTATGTCCTGGGCACAGAGTTGAGACAAATAGAATACTATACCAACTTACAAGGATAACTTTAAAAAGAACGCCCGAAGTATAATATATATGAAAATATAAAATAAAATAATAAAAAAGATAAATGAAACAAGCAGATGACCATGATGATATGATGTACTCTGAAATTGAAATAAAATACAAAAATGCAAACAGTTAGTACATAATGGTTGCTACTAGAATGTAAATTAAGAGAGGGGGTACGGGTGAACTTAAAATTCATGGCTGAAAATATAAATAAAATGATGGATGATAAGACTCTTAGTGGCTTTCATTTAATACAGTTGGATCACTATGTCGATATCGACATTAAGAACCGCGGGTGACATGGTCTGGAGTGTATAAATCCAGTACGATTCTCGTTGAGCGAGATGTTTCAGTCTGTCACCCCCGCGACAGTTTTGGGGTACTGATTCAATGGCCCTATATACCAAACCAGATGGATCTCTGGAATGGTGCATACAGAAGTGTTTGGACACATTGTGTTTAAGTAGATGTCGTCGAATATTGCCCATGTGTTCCAGTATGCGGACACGCAACGGCCTAGCCGTGCGTTCCACATACTGTAAACCACATGGGCATTCGAGCAGGTACACAACATAGCTGCTCCTGCAATTTATGAAATTAGTGCGAAACGCGTTGTCCTATGAGCATGGACCTTTTTGGACTCTGACGGCTGCCGTAGTTCCTGACTCGCGATTGCTGCTTCCCCTGAACTCCGGACGCGGCGGACAGTGGAGCAGCCTGCAGCAAGAAAACGGAAAAAGCCTTATTCATCGTTTTTATCCACAATGTGAGTGGTTTACCTTGTTTGTTTTATGTAGCCATCGATTAAAGATATTATTTTAACTCATACTTTTCCGGATATCTGTGGCATACACGGGACACTCACACCTGACCTACTACGAGCGCGTGTTGATGTGGGAGAACACCCCAAGGCTACCGGACTCCAGATAAAGATACCGTTGCAGGGTGGTGACTCACACACGGCCGTGTGAGTCAATTATTTATTATTACCATTCCTATCCCCCTGTACCGTCATCACCGCTGCACTGATTGTGAATAGACGTGGAGCACCTTGATTGCATGAAAATCAGTTGTTGGAGTGTCACGGTAGCTTATGACAAGATATAATGAACACCAAATATCTGGGTTGAACTGAACGAGGCTTAGATATAATAAAATATAATTTATTCCTTAAATAAGGTGAACACAGCAATATAGTACAATTAACAGACAAGAAGGTAACACTTACTTAGGGTTGGGGGATGGAGAAGTATCCGCTAGCAATTCTCCAGCAGTCCAGTGACATTCAAGATGGTATCAGTAGCACAACTCCAGCAATCCAGCACAACTAAAAACTGTAGGGTTGACACAGTTTATATACCTGTGCAACCCTATTCTTAACATTGAACACAGCCTATTGGTGAACAATTATCTGTATCCACTCTCTAATGTGGAGACACAGACTAACCCATGCCCTTAGGTAACAATTAGACTGGCAGAGTTTGTTGATTGACTAATACTTAATCCCTAGACATTGGGTAACAATCAAGGCAGTTACTTTTTGATCACCGTGCTTAGGCTACTAAGCCGTCTGCCCTTCATGACCTATTAGCCTAGCAAATGGCGTCTGCATTTTCAGAACAGATCCAAAATAAAATACATATACACTTTAATATCTACACATATTAATAAGTTCCATTCTGGTGGGCTTAGTGGGTCGACCTTTGCCAGTTTTTAATGCCTACAGTGACTCCACATATTGGCCAAATATGAACTCTCTGCGACCTCCAGAATTGGAGATACAGAAATGCACTTTAAAACATTAATATACATGCTTATAATGAAACATGGGAACAGGGGAACATACATTTTCAAGGTATAATAAGGTGCAAACCTCATCCCTGGACCGCAGTCCAGTTAACCCCTTGTCTCTCTGGTGAGGTCAGGGGATGGCCATATGGGGTGCAACCCCTTTAATACCGGGCCACCCCCTTTCTCCCTCTACATGGAGCAGAGAGAGAAAGAAACTGTTTTAAGTGCATTTCTGCATGGCCGTGTAAGTCATTAGTATTTAGCATATATTATATCCCTCTCACTCCACCTCCCAACCACTGAGTTCCCATTCTGCATGCAGCATATTACATCATACTAGCAGCATTTTTTTGACTAGCTATATCTATATAATCGAAAATCTTGTTTGTGAATGTCTGGAGACCATTTGCTTGGTCCGTCTGCCCGCCCACCCTCCCACGGCTCATTGGCCGGTGTGTCTGTCCCCCCCCTGTGTCCCGCCCCCCCACGACTCTCATTGGCCCCCAGAGCATGCTCTCTCCTGCTCTCACCTCCCACAGGCCGCTCCCTTCCCCGGCGCGCTCACCTCCCACAGGCCGCTCCCACTTCCCACAGGCCGCTCCCTTCCCCGGCGCTCTCACCTCCCACAGGCCGCTCCCTTCCCCGGCGCTCTCACCTCCCACAGGCCGCTCCCTTCCCCGGCGCTCTCACCTCCCACAGGCCGCTCCCTTCCCCGGCGCTCTCACCTCCCACGGCGCTCTCACCTCCCACAGGCCGCTCCCTTCCCTGGCGCTCTCACCTCCCACAGGCCACTCCCTTCCCCAGCGCTCTCACCTCCCACAGGCCGCTCCCTTCCCCGGCACTCTCACCTCCCACAGGCCGCTCCCTTCCCCGGCACTCTCACCTCCCACAGGCCACTCACTTCCCCGGTGCTTTGCCCCACCCCCCACCCCTGCCCTTTGCCCCACCGCTGCCCTTTGCCAGTGTCTCACACAGAGGCTGAGAGAAGGCTGTCAGTCTGAGAGTACAGCCAGTGTCTCACACAGAGGCTGAGAGTACAGCCAGTGTCTCACACAGAGGCTGTGAGAAGGCTGTCAGTATGAGAGTACAGCCAGTGTCTCACACAGAGGCTGGGAGAAGGCTGTCAGTCTGAGAGTACAGCCAGTGTCTCACACAGAGGTTGGGAGAAGGCGGTCAGTCTGAGATTACAGCCAGTGTCTCACACAGAGGCTGAGAGAAGGCTGTCAGTCTGAGAGTACAGCCAGTGTCTCACGCAGAGGCTGAGAGAAGGCTGTCAGTCTGAGAGTACAGCCAGTGTCTCACACAGAGGCTGAGAGAAGGCTGTCAGTCTGAGAGTACAGCCAGTGTCTCACACAGAGGCTGAGAGAAGGCTGTCAGTGTGAGAGTACAGCCAGTGTCTCACGCAGAGGCTGAGAGAAGGCGGTCAGTCTGAGATTACAGCCAGTGTCTCACACAGAGGCTGAGAGAAGGCTGTCAGTCTGAGAGTACAGCCAGTGTCTCACGCAGAGGCTGAGAGTACAGCCAGTGTCTCACGCAGAGGCTGAGAGAAGGCTGTCAGTCTGAGAGTACAGCCAGTGTCTCACACAGAGGCTGAGAGAAGGCTGTCAGTCTGAGAGTACAGCCAGTGTCTCACACAGAGGCTGAGAGAAGGCTGTCAGTCTGAGAGTACAGCCAGTGTCTCACACAGAGGCTGAGAGAAGGCCGTCAGCCTGAGAGTACAGCCAGTGTCTCACGCAGAGGCTGAGAGAAGGCTGTCACCCTGAGAGTACAGCCAGTGTCTCACACAGAGGCTGAGAGAAGGCTGTCAGTCTGAGAGTACAGCCAGTGTCTCACACAGAGGCTGAGAGAAGGCTGTCAGTCTGAGAGTACAGCCAGTGTCTCACACAGAGGCTGAGAGAAGGCTGTCAGTCTGAGAGTACAGCCAGTGTCTCACGCAGAGGCTGAGAGAAGGCTGTCAGTCTGAGAGTACAGCCAGTGTCTCACGCAGAGGCTGAGAGAAGGCTGTCAGTCTGAGATTACAGCCAGTGTCTCACACAGAGGTTGGGAGAAGGCGGTCAGTCTGAGATTACAGCCAGTGTCTCACACAGAGGCTGAGAGAAGGCTGTCAGTCTGAGAGTACAGCCAGTGTCTCACGCAGAGGCTGAGAGAAGGCTGTCAGTCTGAGAGTACAGCCAGTGTCTCACGCAGAGGCTGAGAGAAGGCTGCCAGTCTGAGAGTACAGCCAGTGTCTCACGCAGAGGCTGAGAGAAGGCTGTCAGTCTGAGAGTACAGCCAGTGTCTCACGCAGAGGCTGAGAGAAGGCTGTCAGTGTGAGAGTACAGCCAGTGTCTCACGCAGAGGCTGAGAGAAGGCTGTCAGTCTGAGAGTACAGCCAGTGTCTCACACAGAGGCTGAGAGAAGGCTGTCAGTCTGAGAGTACAGCCAGTGTCTCACGCAGAGGTTGGGAGA
Organism: Ascaphus truei; assembly: GCF_040206685.1. Taxonomy (NCBI): domain Eukaryota; kingdom Metazoa; phylum Chordata; class Amphibia; order Anura; family Ascaphidae; genus Ascaphus; species Ascaphus truei. The sequence goes on from NC_134502.1 coordinate 18,077,036, forward strand.
AGGCGGTCAGTCTGAGATTACAGCCAGTGTCTCACGCAGAGGCTGAGAGAAGGCTCAGTCTGAGAGTACAGCGAGTGTCTCACACAGAGGCTGAGAGAAGGCTGTCAGTATGAGAGTACAGCCAGTGTCTCACACAGAGGCTGGGAGAAGGCTGTCAGTCTGAGAGTACAGCCAGTGTCTCACACAGAGGTTGGGAGAAGGCGGTCAGTCTGAGATTACAGCCAGTGTCTCACACAGAGGCTGAGAGAAGGCTGTCAGTCTGAGAGTACAGCCAGTGTCTCACGCAGAGGCTGAGAGAAGGCTGTCAGTCTGAGAGTACAGCCAGTGTCTCACGCAGAGGTTGGGAGAAGGCGGTCAGTCTGAGATTACAGCCAGTGTCTCACACAGAGGCTGAGAGAAGGCGGTCAGTCTGAGATTACAGCCAGTGTCTCACACAGAGGCTGAGAGAAGGCTGTCAGTGTGAGAGTACAGCCAGTGTCTCACACAGAGGCTGAGAGAAGGCTGTCAGTCTGAGAGTACAGCCAGTGTCTCACGCAGAGGCTGAGAGAAGGCTGTCAGTCTGAGAGTACAGCCAGTGTCTCACGCAGAGGCTGAGAGAAGGCTGTCAGTCTGAGAGTACAGCCAGTGTCTCACACAGAGGCTGAGAGAAGGCTGTCAGTCTGAGAGTACAGCCAGTGTCTCACGCAGAGGCTGAGAGAAGGCTGTCAGTGTGAGAGTACAGCCAGTGTCTCACACAGAGGCTGAGAGAAGGCTGTCAGTCTGAGAGTACAGCCAGTGTCTCACGCAGAGGCTGAGAGAAGGCTGTCAGTCTGAGAGTACAGCCAGTGTCACACGCAGAGGCTGAGAGAAGGCTGTCAGCCTGAGAGTACAGCCAGTGTCTCACACAGAGGCTGAGAGTACAGCCAGTGTCTCACACAGAGGCTGAGAGTACAGCCAGTGTCTCACACAGAGGCTGAGAGTACAGCCAGTGTCTCACACAGAGGCTGAGAGAAGGCTGTCAGTCTGAGAGTACAGCCAGTGTCTCACGCAGAGGCTGAGAGAAGGCTGTCAGTCTGAGAGTACAGCCAGTGTCTCACACAGAGGCTGAGAGAAGGCTGTCACCCTGAGAGTACAGCCAGTGTCTCACGCAGAGGTTGGGAGAAGGCGGTCAGTCTGAGATTACAGCCAGTGTCTCACACAGAGGCTGAGAGAAGGCGGTCAGTCTGAGATTACAGCCAGTGTCTCACACAGAGGCTGAGAGAAGGCTGTCAGTCTGAGAGTACAGCCAGTGTCTCACGCAGAGGCTGAGAGAAGGCTGTCAGTCTGAGAGTACAGCCAGTGTCTCACACAGAGGCTGAGAGAAGGCTGTCAGTCTGAGAGTACAGCCAGTGTCTCACGCAGAGGCTGAGAGAAGGCTGTCAGTCTGAGAGTACAGCCAGTGTCTCACGCAGAGGCTGAGAGAAGGCTGTCAGTCTGAGATTACAGCCAGTGTCTCACACAGAGGCTGGGAGAAGGCTGTCACCCTGAGAGTACAGCCAGTGTCTCACACAGAGGCTGAGAGAAGGCTGTCAGTCTGAGAGTACAGCCAGTGTCTCACACAGAGGCTGAGATAAGACTGTCAGTCTGAGAGTACAGCCAGTGTCTCACACAGAGGCTGAGAGAAGGCTGTCACCCTGAGATTACAGCCAGTGTCTCACACAGAGGCTGAGAGTACAGCCAGTGTCTCACACAGAGGCTGAGAGTACAGCCAGTGTCTCACACAGAGGCTGAGATAAGACTGTCAGTCTGAGAGTACAGCCAGTGTCTCACACAGAGGCTGAGAGTACAGCCAGTGTCTCACACAGAGGCTGAGAGTACAGCCAGTGTCTCACACAGAGGTTGGGAGAAGGCTCGGTCTGAGAGTACAGCCAGTGTCTCACACAGAGGCTGAGAGAAGGCGGTCAGTCTGAGATTACAGCCAGTGTCTCACACAGAGGCTGAGAGAAGGCTGTCAGTCTGAGAGTACAGCCAGTGTCTCACACAGAGGCTGAGAGATGGCTGTCAGTCTGAGAGTACAGCCAGTGTCTCACGCAGAGGCTGAGAGAAGGCTGTCAGTCTGAGAGTACAGCGAGTGTCTCACACAGAGGCAGAGAGAAGGCTGTCAGTCTGAGAGTACAGCCAGTGTCTCACACAGAGGCTGAGAGAAGGCTGTCACCCTGAGAGTACAGCCAGTGTCTCACACAGAGGCTGAGAGAAGGCTGTCAGTCTGAGAGTACAGCCAGTGTCTCACACAGAGGCTGAGAGAAGGCTGTCAGTCTGAGAGTACAGCCAGTGTCTCACACAGAGGCTGAGAGAAGGCTGTCACCCTGAGAGTACAGCCAGTGTCTCACACAGAGGCTGAGAGAAGGCTGTCAGTCTGAGAGTACAGCCGGTGTCTCACACAGAGGCTGAGAGAAGGCTGTCAGTCTGAGAGTACAGCCGGTGTCTCACACAGAGGCTGACATAAGGCTGTCAGTCTGAGAGTACAGCCAGTGACCCTGGAAGTCTACCTTGCCAACGGACTATGCTTGTCAGGTCACTAAACCTGAGAGGGTAAGGGTTACCCATTGAACTCTACTACACAATCTAATGTTTAAACTGGGAACCGGCTTAGCTGGCCAGTGAGAGTTAGCACAGTTATTTAGTTTAGTTAGCGTCCCGAGCGGCGTAGGTTTTTGTTTTGTTACTCAAACGGACAGTGTTCCCCACAAAGTGTTACAGTATTTGTTTTACATCTGTGGACAGAAATAAACCACAGTGAATAACACTCCTGCTCTGGACTGATCACCAGTCCTCCTGCTACAAAAAAATATATATATAATCAAGAAATAAATAGATGATACCGTTCTGTGGCTAACGAAATGCTTTTATTTGTGCGAGCTTTCGAGATACACTGATCTCTTCTTCCGGCGATGTTACAATGAATGAAGCAAGCAAAAGGTATACTTAAAAACAGTGTCTCTTGGAATGTTATCTGTGCTTGTCCTTCCCCCGGTGTGGATGAGATTAATGGCTAGAGGTGTTAAATAATAGCTATTAATCTCATCCACACCGGGGGAAGGACCAGCACAGATAACATTCCAAGAGACACTGTTTTTAAGTATACCTTTTGCTTGCTTCATTCATTGTAACATCGCCGGAAGAAGAGATCAGTGTATCTCGAAAGCTCGCACAAATAAAAGCATTTCGTTAGCCACAGAACGGTATCATCTATTTATTTTTTGATTATTGAAGCTCGGCTAACACGGTACTGATACCTCTCTCTCTCTCTCTCTATATATATGTATATATACATATATATATGTAACGGTATTTCTGAACCGGCCTGACCCACCCAATCTCACATTGGCCCCTGTGGTCTAACCGGCCCCCATTACAGTGTGGTAGTGTCTGGTGGTGCACCTGTTGGCCACAGGACTCCTGAGTCTCCCGCATGATGGTGTGTGGGGAGGACCCGTCCAGACAGGCAGCTGAGGTAGTGTGCTGAGTCTCACCTAGTTCCAGTGCAGATCCTCCACCTCATCAGGGTCCCTGCGTCCGCATGGGGATGATCCTGTTGAGGAACTCCTCCGTGGTGCTCCTCTCTGTACATTCACTCCACACATGTACACGAGAGGGTTTGTGAATGAGAACATCTTTATTGATTGATTGATGTGGGCTAGCTGCCCCTCGCAGTAGATTCTTAGCCACTCATGTCCAATCAGTGCCTCCCTTTAAAAGGTATATCTCTCCTTAGATAGGGATTCCCTATCCCCGCAGGGATCACTGCCCTGTGCCAGGTCCCTGGACACAGTCTCCTCTCAGTTACTATAACATAACTAGAACTCTCATTAACTCAGGCTAGTACTAGAACTTGAACTCCTGCCAGAACTGGACGCAGATCTAACTTTAGACTCAGTGCTGTGCCTTATGTACACTCTGGAAGCTGACACACCTCTGACATCACTAACCATGGAGTCAGAGCATGTGACTACTCCCATCCATACACAGGGCACCCCACCAGGGTGTGAGGGCAAACCTCCATAATTACTGCTGGCATGCCCACAACTTACCAGGCCTTACTGTCAGCAGGAGAGATGACTGTAGCCATTTTACATGACCGCTACATATATATATACATACCCCATTTGTATTATGATCTTTGCATATAGTAAATTGCATGCGTAAGAAAGCTTCTAAGGGACGCTCTGACAGCACACACCGATAAGCGGATTGCAGGAGGGTTGTTGATGGCGGTTGCTGAAACTTCTTCAGCGAGGTGAGGGGTCAGAGCAACAGTACTTCCAGTGCACAGTGCACCTATTTGCTGATTGCAGACGGTGCAGGGTCTGACCTTTATCTCGTTGGGGACGGGAACGTCAATATTCAATAAATCTCACTTTGCTCACACGCGTTGAGAGTGCTAGTTCCTGTATGACATCGTATTGATCCGTGCACCTCACTGTGACACCAGCTGGGGAGTGCTGACTCTCTGTTATACATATCCGTTAGGGTTTCCAGGCGGCTTCTCCAACAATACTGGACACAATGGTGAAAGGTGCGAAGCGCTTGAGAAACACACACACACCTCTCTACTCCATGCAGTTTCCTCCTCTCCATGGCCCCAGACTCCTGACACCTCCTCCCGATTGGCTGCTGCTGGGTAATGCAACCAATCAGGGTGGAGGGAGCTGCCTAGCCCCTTAGAAAGAGCCCTGCTCTCTCCCTGCTCAGGGAAAGCCCGCGCCCCCCACCAACCCGGTCAGGTCACTATGTCCAGAGAGGTATTACCGGACACATACATGTCCAGAGAGGTAATACTGGACACATGTCCAGTATTGCCACTAATATTTTACTGGACAGTGTCCAAATACAGGACCGTCCGGATCAATGCTGGACACCTGCCAACCCTATACACAGGTCATTCACAGCAAGACCTGTCATTTAAATGTGGGATGAGTGAGCTTGAGACGAGGGAGGGGGTCCCAAACCTCCTTACAATCGTTTACCAGTTACATAGTTACATATTAGATGAGGTTGAAAAAAGACGTAGGTCCATCAAGTTCAACCTATGCTAAATTTAGACAACAGATACTTTATCCTATATCTATACTTACTTATTGATCCAGAGGAAGGCAAACAAAAAACCCCAGTGTCATATCATCCAATGATATATCCTTCTGCTCTGATTCTACTACCTTACACAATTTAGTATCATCAGCAAAGATGGAGACTTTGCTCTCGATCCCAACCTCAATGTCATTAATAAACAAGTTAAAAAGCAGGGGTCTCAGTACCGATCCTTGAGGTACTCCACACACGACTTTAACCCAACCTGAAAAAGTTCCATTTATGACAACCCTCTGTTGTCTGTCCTTTAACCAGTTTTCATTCCAGGTGCAAATATTATTACTGAGTCCAATTTTCTTTATTTTGTACACCAACCTCTTGTGTGAAACCGTAACAAAAGCCTTTGCAAAATCTAAGTAGACCACATCAACTGCATTACCCTGGTCTAAATTCCTACTTACCTCCTCAAAGAAACAAATAAGGTTAGTTTGGCAAGATCTATCCTTCATAAATCCATGCTGACTATTACTAATAATTTTGTTTTCCATTAGGTATTCCTGAATATTATCCCGTATTAAACCTTCAAGTAGTTTCCTTACTATTGAAGTCAGGCTTACAGGTCTGTAATTCCCCGGTTGTGATCTAGCTCCCTTTTTAAATATAGACACCACATCTGCTTTACGCCAATCTTGTGGTACTGAGCCTGTGGAAATGGAGTCCTTGAATATTAAATATAATGGTTTGGCTATTACTGAGCTTAACTCCTTGAGAACTCTTGGATGTATGTCATCGGGGCAAGGTGCCTTATTTACTTTAATTTTTTCAAGTCGCTTATGAACTTCTTCCTCAGTTAACCAATTGTTCATTAATATGGAGGTTGTGGCTTCAGTTGACATTTAGAAACACACACAGCCCCTGCAAACCCAAGCCCACCCCACCTTATATTTATTGTGTCAAAAGGAGCGCTGCTGGGATTGTGACCTCATGTATATAACCAAAATAATCCGGATAATCTTTTTGTCGTAAAAAAGGCGAAACGACGGATAGCGAGGGCCGTCTGTATTGATACATTATCAGTGAGAAGGAGCGGCTCGGTGAGTAAAAGGCACAGGACTCTGTAAACAATGACGTTTAGTTTGAAGCAGGAAAACCTGGTTCCATTCCCGGTGTCGGCTCCTTGTGACCTTGGGCAAGTCACTTTATCTCCTTGTGTCTCAGGCAGCAACCCTGTTCATTTAATGTAACCACGTATTGTTATAACTCTGTGCCCAGGACATACTTGAGAACGAGAGGTAATGTACTACTCCCTGGTAAAACATTTTATAAATACGTACATATATATATGTATATATATACACCATACACATTTAATGTTATGGTGGGTGAAAAAGGCGATAAGAAACCTCCACCGTATTGCATATAGCACATGAAAAGATCACTTGTGAGCACATTCACATGTCTTAGGCTGCGTCCATAGAAGGACAAGCAGCGCTGAGCCGTGCGGACGCTCCGCGCTGAGCCCCAGCATCCTCAATGAGGATGTCTTGAGAGGGGGCTCACGCGAGCATCCTCCGCAGGCGTGCGGAGGAGTTGGATTTTTCAGCCGACAAAGCTGTTTTTCAGCGCGCTGTCGGCTGAAAACATCCAATCAGCGCAAAGCAGTCAGCGTCACGGTGCCGTTGACACGGGCTATTGGCCCAGCGAAGTCACTGCCCCGCCTCCCGATTGCGCCTGCTGGCTCGCCTGCATGTGCATGAAATCCGACAGGCTTCAGCAGGCGAGCCTCAGCGTCAGCGCGGTTCAGCACTGCTCCCTCCTCTATGGACGCAGCCAGACAGGTCTGCAACCCTGCCTTTCACCATTATCACCCAGCATACAGTGCTCCCACTTCAGCAAGGGATTCTGGGAAATGACATGCAAATTATCACACCGTCACCTTTTGCACATATATATCATATATATACTTAAAGCTTGGCCCCTTGCAGACGCACCAGAATGCCCTCCTATTGTATCTGTACGTTCTTCCTACCAATTAGGCTGCGGTCCCAGTGCGTTCTACAGCGCACAAGCACCGCCCCCCAATCTATCCGGGCCCAGTACATGCGTCGGCGCACGTTTAGCAGCCGCGCTGTACTGCAAGTTTTCACACATACAATTTTTTTGTATGAGGAACTTGCGACGCCTCCGCCGGCGATTCAGTCAATGAGGGCGAACCAGCCGCCTGAGGTTATGGCCACGCCCTGCTATACCCCAACCACGCCCCCATCCTGTCGCAAACTCTCCCTCTCTCCCAGGACCGCGACCTGCGGTGAAGCGCTGTGCAAGCGCCGCCGCCCCCCCCTGCCGGGCGCGCGTGCTACAGAACGCGCAGGGAGCGCGTGCTACAGAACGCGCAGGGAGCGCAACCTTAGATTGTAAGCTCTTCGGAGCAGGGACTCCTCTTCCGAAATGTTACATTTATGTCTGAAAGCGCTTATTCCCACGACCTGTTATTTGTATTATTGATATGATTGTGACGTGTATTACCGCTGTGAAGCGCTGCGTACACTAATGGCGCTATATAGACACACACCAAGATCCTAGTGTCCAGGACTTTCTCTGTCCCCCTTGCGCACAGACTTGAGCCGTGGGCCCTTGGCAGTAACCCTATAGGAGTTGTGTATGTATATACTGTATATATTTATACTCTGCCCCCCCACCCACGTGTCTGTTCCCATCCACATAACATGACAGGTGCTGAGATGCACAAGTCCCGCCCCCTTCCCGCAGGGCGCCGGTTGTATTGGCTGAATGCCTTCACGTTGTCACCGGGTCTCCTGCGGCAATTGGGCGGCCAGGACGTCAATCACTCCTGCAATCCCCTCCCGCCCTTTGCACCTTCTCCTACTGCTGGTGACCCGCCCCGATTAGCGTGATCTGCTTCCTGATTGGCTAGCTGCGCTCCCCTCAACATCGTTTGTGATTGGTTGTGTGGCACCCCGCCCCCCCCATCGCTTGCCCCGCCTCCTGGCTCGAGCTCAGGCAGGTATCCGTGAGGTGTGTGTGTTCTAGCAGCGCGTGGCGAACGGCGGAACCATGAAGCACTATGAGGTAAGGGGGTGTCCGCGGCTTGTGCGCATGCGTCCTGAGTGCAGGTCCCAGCTCCGCGCATTCACGGGCCCCTTTGCGCGGTGGTACCGGCCGATCAGCCTAAGCAGAGCATTAAAAAAAAAAGGGAAAGGGAAGGGGAGGGGGTCTTGACTGTACGGGGTCCGCAAAGGGACAAACCGCGTGAGACAGCGAAGCTACTGAGAGGGGAGGAGCCTGACCCACCTAAAGAGACAGTGACAAAGATAGAGTGTGTCAGTGACACAGAATGTGTGTCACTGACTGTGTGTGTCAACAGAGAGTGCTGGCGAGAGAGTGACAGTGTGTGTCAACAGAGTGCTGGCGAGAGAGTGACAGGGACAGAGTGTCAGTGACAGAGAGAGACAGGGACAGAGTGTCAGTGACAGAGAGAGACAGGGACAGAGTGTCAGTGACAGAGAGAGACAGAGACAGAGTGTCAGTGACAGAGAGTGACAGGGACAGAGTGTCAGTGAGTGTCAGTGACAGAGAGACAGGGACAGAGTGTCAGTGACAGAGAGAGACAGGGACAGAGTGAGACAGGGACAGAGTGTCAGTGACAGAGAGAGACAGGGACAGAGTGTCAGGGACAGGGAAAGAGTGACAGTAACTGACAGGCACAGAGAAAACACTCACAGTGACAGAGACAGACACGCAGGGGGACGAGGAGGACAGAGCACTGTGTGACCTCAGAGACACCCGCTCTCAAGGGTCTGAGACCACCCGGCGGATCGGACAGGTGTCACCACTGAACAGTAGAGTGTCAGCTCTGGGGACAAGTCTCTTGAGAGGTCCCCCGCCCCTCCCCGAGATATGCAGCGTACTGCGCCACACGCGTTATCTGAGTGTCGTACACGCACACGCGTTATCTGAGTGTCGCACTCGCACACACGTTATCTGAGTGTCGCACACGCGTTATCTGAGTGTCGCACACGCGTTATCTGAGTGTCGCACACGCGTTATCGGAGTGTCGCACACGCGTTATCGGAGTGTCGCACACGCGTTATCGGAGTGTCGCACACGCGTTATCGGAGTGTCGCACACGCGTTATCGGAGTGTCGCACACGCGTTATCGGAGTGTCGCACACGCGTTATCGGAGTGTCGCACATGCACATACGTTAGGCTGCGCTTATAGTGCCGGCGACGCGACCGTCGCGTCAAAACAAATGCATTGCCACCGTCGCGTGCGCTTATAGTGCATGTGACGGCGACAAAGCGACGGAGCGACAGCGCTACCAAAAATCTGGTAGTCACTGATATATTGTTTTTTTCGGCGACGGTCTCTCAATGTAGCCAATTGGAGAGCTCCGTCCCTCTACCACCCCCTTTATGGCGCCGCCTAAATTTAAAACGTCACTTTGGTAAACGTCATCGGTCGCGTCGCCGGCACTGTAAGCGCGGCCTTAGGGTTGTTTTTATAGTTGCGCGCGAATGCTCGTGCACGTGAAGCACACTTTTTGTGTGTACAAACTTCAGATCTCAAGTCACAGCGACCATCAATTTTCACTTAAAAAAGAAAATAGTCCCTTTGTATAATACCTAATCAAGTGGTAAATACGGAAAACTAACAGTAACTGGAGACTGAAATGTCAGCATTAAAACAGGCTTTTTAAGTTTAATGACCCAACTTCATAAAAAAAAAATATATATATATATATATATATATATATATATATATATATATATATATATATATATATATGCAAATATAACTGTATGCTCATCTGCATGTCTTAGACAGGTCTGCAACCCCGCCTTTCCCCATTATCACCCAGCATACAGCACTTCCACTGCAGCAAGGGATTCTGGGAAATGACTTGCAAATGAGCTCACAGTGTCACTTTTTGCCTCAATAACCATTAATATATATATATTAAACTGATAGCCACGGAAAGGAGCGAAAATAAATACACATCAAAACGGCTGAGCTCAAAAAATACATTTATTTTATTTAAAAAAAAAAATGAGTTAGGAAGTAGGAAAAAAAACCCCATTGGCTAAACTGTGGACAGTAAAACTGGCAAATTGGCAAAGTAAAACTGTACGGATATCCACCATTGCAAAGCGAGCGGCCTGATTGGGTAATACAGTGTGACGTCGAGCGGCAGCAGCGCAAAAAGACTATTCCGAGTCTTCCCTCCGGCCTGCCGGTTCCACGCTCACTGCCGTTCGTGGCCCTAGTATAGAACGGCTAGCTAACCACAGCCGATTATAAGTGCCGCGCGTACTATATTACGGGCGTTATCGGAGTGTCGCGCATGCACACGCGTTATCGGAGTGTCGCACATGCACACGCGTTATCGGAGTGTCGCGCATGCACACGCGTTATCGGAGTGTCGCACATGCACACGCGTTATCGGAGTGTCGCGCATGCACACGCGTTATCGGAGTGTCGCACATGCACACGCGTTATCGGAGTGTCGCACATGCACACGCGTTATCGGAGTGTCGCGCATGCACACGCGTTATCGGAGTGTCGCGCATGCACACGCGTTATCGGAGTGTCGCACATGCACACGCGTTATCGGAGTGTCGCGCATGCACACGCGTTATCGGAGTGTCGCACATGCACACGAGTTATCGGATTGTCGCACACGCGTTGTCGGAGTGTCGCACATGCGCACGCGTTATCGGAGTTGCACACACGCGTTGTTGGAGTGTTGCACACGCGTTGTCGGAGTGTTTCGCACACACACCCGTTGTCGGAGTGTTGCACACCTGTTGTCGGAGTGTTGCACACCTGTTGTCGGAGTGTTGCGCACGCACACCCTGTGTCATAGTGTTGCGCACGCACACGCGGTGTCGGAGTGATGCACACACACGTGTTATCGGAGTGTCGCACACCCGTTGTCGGAGAGTTGCACACGCACACACGTTGTCGGAGTGTTGTACATGCACACCCGGTGTCGGCGTGTCGCACACGCGTTGTCGGAGTGTCGCACACGCGTTGTCGGAGTGTTGCGCACGCACACCCGTTTTCGGAGTGTTGCACACGCTTTGTCGGAGTGTTGCACACGCGTTGTCGGAGTGTTGCGCACGCACACGCGTTGTCGGAGTGTTGCGCACGCACACACTTTGTCGGAGTGTTGCACACGCCTTGTCGGAGTGTCGCGCACGCACACGCGTTGTCGGAGTGTCGCGCACGCACACGCTTTGTGGGAGTGTTGCACACGCCTTGTCGGAGTGTCGCGCACGCACACGCGTTGTCGGAGTGTCGCGCGCGCACACGCGTTGGTGTGTCGCGCGCGCACACGCGTTGTCGGTGTGTCGCGCGCGCACACGCGTTGTCGGAGTGTCGCACGCGCACACGCGTTGTCAGAGTGTCGCACACGCACACGTGTTGTTGGCGTGTCGCGCACGCGTTGTCGGAGTGTCGCGCACGCGTTGTCGGAGTGTCGCGCACGCGTTGTCGGAGTGTCGCGCACGCGTTGTCGGAGTGTCGCGCATGCGTTGTCGGAGTGTCGCGCATGCGTTGTCGGCGCGTCGCGCACGCGTTGTCGGAGTGTCGCGCACGCGTTGTCGAAGTGTCGCGCACGCGTTATCGGTGTCTTGCACACGCACACACGTCGGAGGGTTGCGCATGCGTTGTCGGAGGGTTGCGCACGTGTCGTCGGCGTGTCGCCCACGCGTTGTCAGCGTGTTGCACACGCACACGCGTTGTCGGAGTGTTGCGCGCGCGTTGTCGGAGTGTTGCGCACGCGTTGTCGGAGTGTTGCGCACGCGTTGTCGGATTGATGCGCACGCGTTGTCGGAGTGTTGCGCAAACACGCGTTGTCGGAGTGTTGCGCACGCGTTGTCGGAGAGTCGCGCACGCGTTGTCGGAGAGTCGGGCACGCATTATCGGCGTGTCGCGCACGCTTTGTCGGCGTGTCGCGCATGCGTTGTCGTCGTGTCGCGCAGGCGTTGTCGGCGTGTCGCACACGGGTTGTCGGCGTGTCGCGCAGGCATTGTCGGCGTGTCGCGCACGCGTTGTCGGCGCGTCGCACACGCGTTGTCGGCGTGTCGCAGACGCACACGCGTTATCGGAGTGTCGCACACGTGTTATCGGCGTGTTACACATGCACACACGTTATCGGAGCGTCGCATACACGTTATCGGCGTGTCGCAGATGCACACGCATTATCGGAGTGTCGCACACGTGTTATCGGCGTGTTGCACATGCACACACGTTATCGGAGCGTCGCACACGCGTTATCAGCGTGTCGCAGACGCACACGCGTTATCCGAGTGTCGCACACGTGTTATCGGCGTGTTGCACATGTACACGCGCTATCGGAGTGTCGCACACGCGTTATCGTAGTGTATAGTTTAAAGATAAGACATGCAGAGTCCATGAATCCGACCCCTGCCCGAGAGTCCGGCAGAGCGTCGCACCCTTAACCCCTCCCAGAAACCTGCCAAGCTTTACTCCATTAACCCTGTCCTTGCCAGAGACCTGCAGTGTCGCTCCATTAACCCGTCCCCTGCCAGAGACCTGCAGAGCATCACTCCATTAACCCCTCCCGGAGACCTGCAGAGCATCACTCCATTAACCCCTCCCGGAGACCTGCAGAACATCACTCCATTAACCCCTCCCCTGCCGGAGACCTGCAGAGCATCACTCTATTAACCCCTCCCATGCCGGAGACCTGCAGAGCATCACTCCATTAACCCCTCCCGGAGACCGGCAGAACATCACTCCATTAACCCCCTGCCGGAGACCTGCAGAGCATCACTCCATTAACCCCTCCCATGCCGGAGACTGCAGAGCATCACTCCATTAACCCCTCCCGTAGACCGGCAGAACATCACTCCATTAACCCCTCCCCTGCCGGAGACCTGCAGAGCATCACTCCATTGACCCCTCCCCTGCCAGAGACCTGCAGAGCGTCGGTCCGTTAACCCCTCCCATGCCAGTTTCTTGTTGTAGCTCCGGCAGCTGCTGCAGGGATGACAGGGTGCGACGCTCTGCAGTAGCGTGTGGACGCGCCGGTTTGCGCGGTGATAATCCCCCCCCAGGGATTTGCTCTGATATTTTATTCCTCTCGGCGAGGCGCTGCCAGATAATGCAGAGAGCAACACTCTGCGGGGGCAGGGGGTTCACGGAGCGACGCTCTGCGGGGGCAGGAGGTTCACGGAGCGACGCTCTGCGGGGGCAGGAGGTTCATGGAGCGACCCTCTGCGGGGGCAGGAGGTTTACTGAGCGATAGTCTGCGGGGGTAGAAGGTTCACGGAGCGACGCTCTGCGGGGGCAGGAAGTTCACGGAGCGACGCTCTGCGGGGGCAGGAGGTTCACGGAGCGACTCTCTGCGGGGGCAGGATGTTCACGGAGCGACGCTCTGCGGGGGCAGGAGGTTCACGGAGCGACGCTCTGCGGGGGCAGGAGGTTCACGGAGCGACACTCTGCGGGGGAAGGAGGTGCACGGAGCGACGCTCTGCGGGGGCAGGGGGGTTCACGGAGCGACGCTCTGCGGGGGAAGGAGGTGCACGGAGCGACGCTCAGCGGGGGAGGGAGGTTCACGGAGCGACGCTCTGCGGGGGAATGGGTTAGTGTGGCGATGGAGGGGTTGATGGAGCGATGCTCTGCAGGTCCCCACACCTGGGTACTCACTGTCTCACTCCAGTCCGAGATCTCCGCATCACTCTGAGACTGTCTCCTCTCCGCGTATCTCTCTCGGGTAATGCAGCGAGCACACTCTCACTCCCGGTCCCTGAGCGCTGTTGCCTCACTTGTATCAGGGGGGGGGGGGAGGTGGGGAGCGGTCTATTTTTAGAGGACTGGGACTGAGCCCAGATATGTGCTGAGATCAATGAATACCAAGAGACAGCCAGGGAGGTGTGGAGAGACATCTTTAAGAAGGAGAGAGAGGTGCAGAGGGACATTTTAGTGGGCGGAGAGGTCTCGCAGACATCCTAAGCAAGAGGGAGTAGAAGAGACAGCCAGGGGGATGTAGAGCGACAGGGAGAGTGAGCGAGAGTCTCAATGTATGGGTATCTTGCAGATGAGGAGGTCTTGCAATGTTTGGGGTCTCAGGACTCTATAGGGGGAGTTTAGGTCTTGTGGGTGGGGGTCTCGGGTCCCTGAGGGTAGGGGTCTCTGAGAGGGGTCTTGCAGTATGGGGTGGTCTCGGTGGGTGTGGGTCCCGGGTCTCTGAGTGGGGTCTTGCAGTATGGGTGGTCTCGGTGGGTGGGGGTCTCGGGTCTCTGAATGGGGTCTTGCAGTACGGGTGGTCTCGGTGGGTTGGGGTCTCGGGTCTCTGAGTGGGGTCTTGCAGTATGGGTGGTCTCGGTGGGTGGGGGTCCCGGGTCTCTGAGTGGGGTCTTGCAGTATGGGTGGTCTCGGTGGGTGGGGGTCTCGGGTCTCTGAATGGGGTCTTGCAGTATGGGGTGGTCTCGGTGGGTGGGGGTCTCGGGTCTTTGAGTGGGGTCTTGCAGTATGGGGTGGTCTCGGTGGGTGGGGGTCTCGGGTCTCTGAGTGGGGTCTTGCAGTATGGGTGGTCTTGGTGGGTGGGTGTCCCAGGCAAAAGTGCTGGAGCTGACAGATGTGAGGGATAAATATAGAGACCTGCTTCATATTACATCTGGAGAGCGAGAGGGGGAAGAGATTTCGGAGAAAGACTTGGAGAGAGAAAGAGACAGACTTGGACAGAGGGAGAGTTTGCGAGACAGAGACTTGAAGATTTGGGGAGGGAGATGGGGTGAGAGCTAGAGGCGGAGAGACAGATTACTCACAAGAGAGAGCGTGAGAGACAGACTGCTTCCCATCAGGCTGGTGAAAGAGACTCACTATAAACAGAGACAGACTGCTTACACAGCGAGACAGGCTGACACTTCATAACTAGTAAGACGATTCCTTTCACAGGGAATAAGAGACAGCCTCTTTACGCAGGGGATTCATGAAGGCACAGACTCCTTATTGCGAAAAAGAGACATCCTGTACAAAGAGAGTGTAAGGGAAGCACATCTCTGGCAGAAACAGACTCCTTACAGAGAGAGCACTGACATAGATAGATGCCTGAAATAGAGGCTGTGAGACAGCGTCCTGATAGACCGTGCGAGACAGAGAATGAGAGAGTGCTGACATAGACACCCTGAAACAGAGACCGTAAGAAGAGCCAGCCACAGGGTGAGAGAGAGTGCTGAACGACTGTGAGAAAAGGTAGAGACGTGTGTGTGTGTGAGAGTGTTGACCAAAACAACGTGAGAGACAGCGTGGTGAGGGGGCGGGGGAGTGAGGCAGACGGCTTGAGAGTGGCTGACGGTCTACGATAAAGAGAGGGCCACAGAGAGACCGCGTGAGGGAGAAGACATCAGGAAGTCGGCGAGACCGCCTAGTTAAGACGTCTCCGCCGCCATGGATATGAACTCTGTGGTCACCGAGATCAGACAGCCCGAGACGGGGGAGGGCCAAGCGGTCAAACGTGCGACCCCCAAAGCTGCCAAAGTGGTGAAAAAGGCTAAACGTGCTGTGGTTTATTTTGAGGTGGAGATCCTGGATGCCAGGACACGGGAGAAGCTCTGCTTCCTGGACAAGGTGAGTGGCCACATGGGACAGAAGGGCCACGGGGTTAGAGGAGGCCCTGGGGGGGAAACCTCAGAAGTGAGGGAGTTAGGGGCCACCGGCAAAGCTGTGGGAAGGGGGACGATGACTACGGGGGAGGGAGGGGGGGGACTGGAGACAGGAGCCATGGGAGAGACCCTGGGAGGAAGGAGCCATGGGGTGAGAGGGCCCAGGGGGAAAACTTGGTATTGAAGGACCACGGGGGGGGGGGAGGTAGGGGCCACCAGGGAAGCTCCAGGGGGTTGACGGGAGGTGCAGAAACTATGGTGGGACTGGAAGACAGGAGCCACGAGGAAGACTCTGGGAAAGAGGCGCCACAAGGGGACACCCGGGGAGGGAGGAGGCATGGGGTAGTAGGACCCTGGCAGAGAGGAGCTATGGGGGAGACCCTGGGAGTGGAGCCATGGAGGAGTAGGACCCTTGGAGAGAGGAGCCACGGAGGAGATCCTTGGAGAGACGAGCTACAGGAGGGACCCATGGGTACCACGGATGGGACCGTGGGAAAGAGGGGCACAATGACGCTATTAGTGAGAGGCTACAGAGGGGCCATTGGGCAGGGGGGGGCCACCACCAGGGAACCATCGGAGAGAGGGGTCAGGAATAAAGTAGCTACACCCGGGGCCTCGGGAGAAAGGCAGTAACTGGGATGTCAGCGGGGGAAGTGGTTCTCTGCCATCATACCTGGGGTGAGCTCCTGCTTTCTTGACAAAGTGAGGGGCGACAGGAGAGAGGGACACTTTTTGGTCCTACGTGGGACTGACCCTCTGAAGTGTCACTGTCATCTATAGACTGAAATAGTTAGAGATAAAGTTATAGGATATCAGTTATAGGGCATTGGATGTAACCTATAAGTCAAGGTTTTGTGGGAATAAGTTATACGGGGCAAGTTATAGGATATAGGGTACCGGCTGTACAGTTGTGTTTATACCCTGTGGACTACATGCTGTATCGTATAAGAGTACAAATGGCATGATGTAGGTTATAGGATTTTGACCGTAGGTATAGGTTATACGCTTTTCACTCTAGGGTATGTGTGGTATAGGATATAAGGTTTTGGCTAGGGTAGCGGGTGTAGGCTATAGGGTTTTGAATGGGGTATAGATTTTAGTATAGATGGTATAGTGCATAGGTTCTAGGGTTGGGATATATGTTATAGGCAAGTAATTATCTAAACTCAGATTAAAAGGTGTAGGAGCTCGGTCCCGCAAGAACTGCCATTTACTTCATGGTCGTTAACGCAGGATCGAACGCCAATGCCCCTTACACCCCAATACTCCTTATCGGAACTTATTAAATCCCCCCCATAGGGTATAAGTTAGAGGATTTTGACTGTAGCCTTTATGTTATAGGTTATAGGACTTTGGCTGTAGCCTATAGGTTATACAGTAGTATGTATTGTGTAGGGTTTTGGATGTAGGTTAAATGGTTTTACATTAAGGGTATAGATGATCGTATATAGGGTTATGACTGTATGATGTAGGTTACCGTGTATAGGATAAAGGGTTTTGACTATAGGGTATAGATGATCATATATATGGTATAGCTTTTAAAGTTTTTGCTGTAGGTTATAGGATATAAGTGTAGGGTTTCGGCTTTATATTACCGGTCAATCTTTCCCTTGTTTTCTAGGTGGAGCCCAATGCCACCATAGCAGAGATAAAGAATATGTTCACCAAATCCCGTACGTATGTAGGATGCAGCCTTTATCCTGGTGTTTGTCTCTCTGTGTCTGTCTGTCTGTCTCTCTGTGTCTGTCTCTCTGCCTTTTCCCTCAGTGGTACGCTGCCCGGCAGTCTCCCTCTCTCTGTCTCTCTCACATCTCTGTCTGTCTCTCGGATCCTCAGTGGTACGCTGCCCGGCAGTCTGTCTGTCTCTCTCTCATCTCTGTCTGTCTCTCTCAGATCCTCAGTGGTATACTGCCCGGCAGTCTCTCTCTCTCCGTCTCTCTCTCCTCAGGGGTACGCTGCTTGGCAGTCTCTCTGTCTGTCTCTCTCACATCTGTCTCTCTCAGATCCTCAGTGGTACTCTGCCCGACATCCTGCCTGTCTCTCTCTGTCTGTCTGTCTCTCTCTCCTCAGTGGTATGCTGCCCGACAGTCTGTCTGTCTCTCACATCTCTGTTTGTCTCTCAGATCCTCAGTGGTACGCTGCCCGGCAGTCTGTCTGTCTCCCTCACATCTCTGTCTGTCTCTCAGATCCTCAGTGGTACGCTGCCCGGCAGTCTGTCTGTCTTTCTCTCTGTCTCTCTCTCGCTCTCTCCTCAGTGGTACGCTGCCCGGCAGTCTCTCTCGCACATCTCTGTCTGTCTCTCAGATCCTCAGTGGTACGCTGCCCGGCAGTCTGTCTGTCTTTCTCTCTGTCTCTCTCGCTCTCTCCTCAGTGGTACGCTGCCCGGCAGTCTCTCTCGCACATCTCTGTCTGTCTCTCAGATCCTCAGTGGTACGCTGCCCGGCAGTCTGTCTGTCTCTCACATCTCTGTCTGTCTCTCAGATCCTCAATGGTACGCTGCCCGGCAGTCTGTCTCTCTCTCTCACATCTCTGTCTGTCTCTCAGATCCTCAATGGTACGCTGCCCGGCAGTCTGTCTGTCTTTCTTACATCTCTGTCTGTCTCTCAGATCCTCAGTGGTATACTCATGCAGTCTGTCTGTCTCTCTCACTTCTGTCTGTCTCTCAGATTCTCAGTGGTAGGCTGCCCGGCAGTCTGTCTGTCTCTCTCACATCTCTGTCTGTCTCTCAGATCCTTAGTGGTATGCTGCCCGGCAGTCTATCTATCTATCTATCTATCTATCTATCTATCTATCTATCTATCTCTCTCTCACATCTCTGTCTGTCTCTCAGATCCTCAGTGGTATGCTGCCCGGCAGGCCCTGCGTTTGGATCCTAGTAAGTAATGTCACGGTGTCTCTCTGGCCATTTACCCAGTTGTCACAAAGGAAGGGGGTACCTATTCGACCTTTGACCCTGTGTACGCGTACCTGTCTAACCCCTGACCCAGTATGTCTGTGTGTGACGTCTGACCCCGTGTGTGGTAGTGGGGTAATAATGGTGTACCCTCTAACCTCCGACCCTGTCTGTGTATGTGACCTCTGACAATGTGTCGGTGTGATCTTCGACCCCATGTGTCGGCGTAACTATGTAACCTCTGGCCCCTATGGATGTGTGTCTGTGTAACTTCTGAGGCGTGTGTGTGTGTGTGCCGGTACACATCTGACTTTACCATTTGTGACGGGGAGGGGGGTATCTAAGTAGCCTCTGACCCCGTGTGTCTGCATGTGTAACCTCTGACCTCCGACTCCGTGTCACAGAGGGTCGGTCATTGAAGGACGAGGACATTCTTCAGAATCTGCCTGTGGGGACAACAGCAACTCTCTACTTCAGAGACCTGGGAGCTCAGATCAGCTGGGTGACTGTGAGTACGTGTGTATGTGTGTGGGACCCTGATGAAGGTCTCAGATCAGCTGGGTGACTGTGAGTACGTGTGTATGTGTGTGGGACCCTGATGAAAGTCTCAGATCAGCTGGGTGACTGTGAGTACGTGTGTATGTGTGTGGGACCCTGATGAAGGTCTCAGATCAGCTGGGTGACTGTGAGTACGTGTGTATGTGTGTGGGACCCTGATGAAAGTCTCAGATCAGCTGGGTGACTGTGAGTACGTGTGTATGTGTGTGGGACCCTGATGAAGGTCTCAGATCAGCTGGGTGACTGTGAGTACGTGTGTATGTGTGTGGGACCCTGATGAAGGTCTCAGATCAGCTGGGTGACTGTGAGTACATCTGTATGTGTGTGGGACCCTGATGAAGGTCTCACAGTGGTCCGAAATGTTGGTGTCATATTTGGACCACAATACTCCTACTTTCTTGAGTGTGTGTGAGTGTGTGTGAGTGTGTGTGAGTGTGTGTGAGTGTGTGTGAGTGTGTGTGAGTGTGTGTGAGTGTGTGTGAGTGTGTGTGAGTGTGTGTGTGAGTGTGTGTGAATCATATATATATATATGCCTATGTATAGAAGCCTATTAGAGTTTAACTCTTGCAATTTTTATTTAATTTATTTCTAAAAATGTTTTACCAGGAAGTAATACTCGTTTTCAAGTAGTTCCTGGGCACAGAGTTATAACAATACACGGTTACATTAAGTGAACAGGGTTATGCAGTCCATTCACAGACATTTCATGGACAAATAGAGTTGGAAAATTGGGTGCTGGGGATAAAAGGGCTGGTGAGTTTCAGATTGAAATAGAGAAGCTTAAACATCACCAAACATCAGCAAACGGCAGCAAACGGCTCACACCCTTTAGCTGCCCTTCAGCTGCGCCAAAGGCTGTCCGCCTTTGGGGCGACAGATGGACACTGAAGGGGTTAGATTGAATGCAGCTGCAAATACAAAGTCCTTTGTCCTCTTGGCTCATTAACATTCCAGTGGGTGGGGTTGATGTTCCACAAAGTACAAGCAACATGTTAACCCTTAGCACGCTGGTCCTGTGCAGAGGGGAGCAGCTCTAGGGGAGCCCCATCAGGTACCTTTGGGGCAACGCAGGTGTACACTGAAGTTGTTCAGGTTAAATGCAGCTGCGAATACATATTGTTAGTATGTTGACTCCTGATCACGTCCGGCTCTGTAAAGCAGCAATACGGGTTTCATTTTTTTCATTGGTACAGGATTGAAGCAGGGGGTCTCCGGAGCTGAACCCCATTAATTTCAGCCCTCGGGGTCCCCCTGAATCCAGAGATACAGACCTCCCGTAGGGGGCGCCGGTATCGCTTTTAAATCTCCCGGTCACGCGGACCAATAGGAAGCCACACCGGATGACGTCACAGCGTTCCTATTGGCCGACGTGAGGTGGGACATTTAAACGCCGCCATTACGTTAGGCACACGGTTTCTCTTGACTGCAGAGCGATACTGGCGCCCGCTACGGACGTAAGTATCTCTGGAAGGTCCCCGAAGCTGAAATGAACACCGTTCAGCGTCCCGAAGACCCCTGCCTCATTCCTGTAATAAACAAAAATAAGAAATAAATGGCAGTGGACCCTGCATTGCTGCTTTTAATAAAGAATTACAAAAGGTCCTTTTTTGTGCTCCTTTTAGTTCTGCTAAATGCATTTATAGGCAAAGGGATTTTCTATCATTGTGTGTACAGTTTATACTTATATTTGTTACTATCTCCTATGCTTTCTCTCTCTCTCTCCCTCTCTCTCTCTCTCTCCCTCTCTCACTCTCTCTCTCTCCCACACTCTCTCTCCCTCTCCCACACTCTCTCCCTCTCCCACACTCTCTCTCCCACACTCTCTCTCTCCCACACTCTCACTCTCTCTCTCTCCCCCACACTCACTCTCTCTCCCACACTCTCTCTCCCACACTCTCTCTCTCCCACACTCTCACTCTCTCTCTCTCCCACACTCTCACTCTCTCTCCCACACTCTCACTCTCTCTCCCACACTCTCACTCTCTCTCCCTCTCTCTCCCACACTCTCACTCTCTCTCCATCTCTCTCCCACACTCTCACTCTCTCTCCCTCTCTCTCCCACACTCTCTCCCTCTCTCACTCTCTCTCCCTCTCCCACACTCTCTCTCCCTCTCCCACACTCTCTCCCTCTCCCACACTCTCTCTCCCACACTCTCTCTCTCCCACACTCTCACTCTCTCTCTCTCCCCCACACTCACTCTCTCTCCCACACTCTCTCTCCCACACTCTCTCTCTCCCACACTCTCACTCTCTCTCTCTCCCACACTCTCACTCTCTCTCCCACACTCTCACTCTCTCTCCCACACTCTCACTCTCTATCCCTCTCTCTCCCACACTCTCACTCTCTCTCCATCTCTCTCCCACACTCTCACTCTCTCTCCCTCTCTCTCCCACACTCTCTCTCTCCCTCTCTCTCCCACACTCTCTCTCCCTTTCTCAAAATCACACATATATCTCTGTCTCTATCTCTATCATCTATATCTCTTATTCATCATCATCCTCATCTTCAGCCCTCGTCGATCCACTGCTGGATGAAGTCCTCCCAGATGAACAACACACACCCACCCACCCACCCACCCACCCAGACCTTTCTCTCTGTATCTTCCTCACACAGTGTAAACACAATAAAATGAGCTGGCTATATATACCCTTTGCTGTCGTTATATGCAGGTGTTCCTTACAGAGTACGCTGGACCGCTCCTTATTTATCTGCTCTTCTA
Organism: Ascaphus truei; assembly: GCF_040206685.1. Lineage (NCBI taxonomy): Eukaryota > Metazoa > Chordata > Amphibia > Anura > Ascaphidae > Ascaphus > Ascaphus truei. The sequence goes on from NC_134502.1 coordinate 18,098,907, forward strand.
TTTCCGGATCCCTTTAATTTACGGCCCCAAATACGACTTCATTACCAGCCAGCACTCCGTGGTACAGTGAGTATTACACTGCTCCCAGGTGTCTGGCTGTCTGTCTGTGTGTATTTATACATTTCCATATGTCCTGTGTATATATAATGTTGTGTGGCTCTCTCTCCGCGCGCGCTCTCTCTCCGCGTGCGCTCTCTCTCTCTGCGCGCGCTCCCTCTCTCCGCGCTCTCTCTCTCCGCGCGCGCTCTTTCTCGCGCGCGCTCTCTTTCTCTCTCGCGCGCTCTGGCGTGCTCTCTCACGCACTCTCTCTTTCACTCTCTCGCTCTTTCTCTCTCGCGCTCTCTCGCTTTCGCTCTCTTTCTCTCTCGTGCGCTCTCTTTCTAGCGCGCTCTCTCTTTCTCTCTCTTTCTTTCTCTCTCTTTCTCGTGCTCTCTCCCCTCGCGCGCCCTCTCTCTCTCCCCTCGCGCGCCCTCTCTCCCCTCGCGCGCCCTCTCTCTCTCCCCTCGCGCGCCCTCTCTCCCCTCGCGCGCCCTCTCTCTCTCCCCTCGCGCGCCCTCTCTCTCTCCCCTCGCGCGCCCTCTCTCTCTCCCCTCGCGCGCCCTCTCTCTCTCCCCTCGCGCGCCCTCTCTTTCTCTCCCCTCGCGCGCCCTCTCTTTCTCTCCCCTCGCGCGCCCTCTCTCTCTCCCCTCGCGCGCCCTCTCTCTCCCCTCGCGCGCCCTCTCTCTCCCCTCGCGCGCCCTCTCTCTCTTTCTCTCTCTCTCTCTCCTCACCCCCTCTCTCTCTCCTCGCCCCCTCTCTCTCTCCTCGTCCCCTCTCTCTCTCCTCGTCCCCTCTCTCTCTCCTCGTCCCCCCTCTCTCCTCGCCCCCTCTCTCTCTCCTCGCCCCCTCTCTCTCTCTCTCTCTCTCCTCGCCCCCTCTCTCTCTCCTCGCCCCCTCTCTCTCTCTCTCTCCTCGCCCCCTCTCACCTCGCCCCCTCTCACTCTCCTCGCCCCCTCTCACCTCGCCCCCTCTCACTCTCCTCGCCCCCTCTCTCTCTCCTCGCCCCCTCTCTCTCTCTCTCTCCTCGCCCCCTCTCTCTCTCCTCGCCCCCTCTCTCTCCTCGCCCCCTCTCTCTCCCCGCCCCCCTCTCTCTCTCTCCTCGCCCCCTCTCTCTCCTCGCCCCCTCTCTTCTCTCTCCTCGCTCCTCTCTCTCTCTCCTCGCCCCTCTCTCTCTCTCTCCCTCGCCCCCCTCTCTGTCTCTCTCTCTCCTCGCCCCCTCTTTCTCTTTCTCTCTCTCTCTCTCTCCTCGCCCCCTCTCTCTCTCCTCGTCCCCTCTCTCTCTCCTCGTCCCCTCTCTCTCTCCTCGTCCCCTCTCTCTCTCCTCGCCCCCTCTCTCCTCGCCCCCTCTCTCTCTCCTCGCCCCCTCTCTCTCCTCGCCCCCTCTCTCTCCTCGCCCCCTCTCTTTCTCTCTCTCGCCCCCCTCTCTCTCTCTCCTCGCCCCCCTCTCTCTCTCTCTCCTCGCCCCCCTCTCTGTCTCTCTCTCCTCGCCCCCTCTCTCTCTTTCTCTCTCTCTCTCTCTCTCCTCGCCCCCTCTCTCTCTCCTCACCCCCTCTCTCTCCTCGTCCCCTCTCTCTCTCCTCGTCCCCTCTCTCTCTCCTCGCCCCCTCTCTCTCTCCTCGCCCCCTCTCTCTCTCCTCGCCCCCTCTCTCTCTCCTCGCCCCCCTCTCTCTCCTCTCCTCGCCCCTCTCTCTCTCCTCGCCCCCTCTCTCTCTCCTCGCCCCCTCTCTCTCTCCTCGCCCCCTCTCTCTCTTCCTCGCCCCCTCTCTCTCTCCTCGCCCCTCTCTCTCTCCTCGCCCCCTCTCTCTCTCCTCCTCGCCCCCCTCCCCCTCCCTCTCTCCTCGCCCCCCTCCCTCTCTCCTCGCCCCCTCTCTCTCTCTCTCCTCGCCCCCTCTCTCTCTCTCTCCTCGTCCCCTCTCTCTCTCCTCGTCCCCTCTCTCTCTCTCCTCGCCCCCTCTCTTTCTCTCTCCTCGCCCCCTCTCTCTCTCTCCTCGCCCCCTCTCTCTCTCTCTCCTCGCCCCCTCTCTCTCTCTCTCCTCGCCCCCTCTCTTTCTCTCTCCTCGCCCTCTCTCTCTCTCCTCGCCCCCTCTCTCTCTCCTCGCCCCCTCTCTTCCTCGCCCCCTCTCTCTCACTCTCCTCGCCCCCTCTCTCTCTCTCCTCGCCCCCTCTCTCTCTCTCCTCGCCCCCTCTCTCTCTCTCTCCTCGCCCCCTCTCTCTCTCTCTCCTCGCCCCCTCTCTCTCTCCTCGCCCCCTCTCTCTCTCCTCGTCCCCTCTCTCTCTCCTCGCCCTCTCTCTCTCTCCTCGCCCCCTCTCTCCTCGCCCCCTCTCTCCTCGCCCCCTCTCTCCTCGCCCCCTCTCTCTCTCTCCTCGCCCCCTCTCTCTCTCTCCTCGCCCCCTCTCTCTCTCTCGCCCCCTCTCTCTCTCCTCGCCCCCTCTCTCTCTCCTCGCCCCCTCTCTCTCTCCTCGCCCCCTCTCTCTCTCCTCGCCCCTCTCTCTCTCCTCGCCCCCTCTCTCTCTCCTCGTCCCCTCTCTCTCTCCTCGCCCCCTCTCTCTCCCTCTCTTGCGCGTTTTCTATCATATATATTCTTATAGATCGATCTATCTTAACAAAGGGCTGTCTTGCCCCAAAACATCGCCCAATCCTGTAATACGCTTTATATTCTGAATGGATTGAATAATTCCTTCCTTCCTTGATTTTTCCACATCGGAGCGCTGCTGCTGGACGCGTGTGTGTGTGTGTGTGGTTGTGTGTGTGGTTGTGTGTGCGTGTTTGTGTGTGTGTGTATGCGTGTGTGCAAACTTTATTTGCAAAGCGCCAACATATTCCGCAGTGCAGTACAACGTGATATAAATGACAAACAGAATGACAAAAGTTAAAGTGGCCGCTCGTCGTGGGACGGAGTCTGACTCAGAATAGAGTGTGGTCCAGCCACACTGCCGATGCATGTAGGTTTGGGGGTGTGCATGTCAGGGGGTGCTAGCGTGGAGTTTGCAATGGGTGGGGTGATGGGCTTCGTTGAAATGGTGAGTTTCAGGGAGTTTTTAAACATCTGAAAGCTGGGGGGGGGGGAGAGTCTGACGGAGCCCGGTAGGGAATTCCAGGGAGAGGGGGCAGCACGGGAGAGGTGCGGCAGGCGGGAGTGAGGTGGTGATGAGGCAGGAGGAGGGGCGGATGTTGCGGGCAGAACGTAGGGGCGCTTAGGGATATATTTGGGGATGATGGCCGAGATGTAAGAGGAGGGGGGAGCAGCATCGTTGAGAGCTTTGTAAGTCAGGAGTAGGGTTTTACAGGATATGGGAAGCCAGCCCAGGGATTGGCAGAAGTGGAGCGGTAAATGAGTCGGGCAGCAGCATTTTGGATGGGTAGAAGTTGGGACAGGTGGACGAGGGAATGCCACCTGGGAGTAAAGTGCAGTAGTCTAGGCGGGACAGGAGGAGTGAGTGAATTCGGATTTTAGTTGCGTCATGAGTGAGAGATGGGCCTATCCTAGCGATATTTCGGAGGTGGAGACGGTAGGGCTGCTGCCACGCACGCTTGGTGTCCTGGTGCGTGCACTCTGTATAGGAGCGGTGGGGGGGGGCGTGGCCAAAACGCTAAATGCTACCACTGCCATTGGTCTACACCAACCGCGCTCCCATTGGTCCAAACTATCTGCCCTGCTATTGGCTCTCAGCACACCGCGTCACCGCACGGGAAGGACAAATTTCTTGTCTCCCCTGCTGGCTGACGCGCCGCGCACTAACGCGAGTCAACACGCGAGAACACACGGGGGCCTGCCTGATTTGAGGTTAGTGTCTGGTGTGTGGCCGCCGCTGCCGCCGTCACCACCGGGGACTTGGCCTTGGTGAGGGAGT